>NW_027507685.1:44334802-44657302 GCF_037356315.1 Lithobates pipiens
TGCCCCAGGCTGCAAAAGGGAAGACATTTATGAGACTCCAGGACTAGCGATTTTCACCACATACTGAACTCATCTAATTTAACCTGTGAGTTACTACTTGTTTTTATTAAATATATGATTTATACTGCACTCAGTCTGGCGCCCCTCTGTTCCCATTTTTACACAGAGCTCATCACTTCACTCTAAGGGAGCTGCCTCCAGGTGCTAATCATACAAGATCTCGGATCATTTATGGACATTATGTTTTAAACAAATGTTTTAATATTATGTGTGCTTATTCACACACATTTTTTGTATACCTATATTCCAGTTGCTATATAATTTTATGTTATCACCATATCTAGCGCCGCTGTTCACCCCTGTTTTTACTGCATACCAGGATCTACTGGGCCACACCGGGCCAGTAGAATTACCAGCTTCCATTTCTCCTTGAGCCTGTCTAACAGTCACAGTAGCAGCTGAACTGGAGGGAATGCATAGATCAGTGAGAACTGATCCCAAGGAGTCATTGAAGCATCCAGCCACTAGGCGAGCAGATCCCTTGTCCTTGACACAAAGCTGTCCAACTTATTGTTGAACTTAGATGCTAATAGTTTATGTCCGGGGGTACCCCCTTTCTGGCATATGGCTAGAAAGACACTGGGATGTAAAGACCATTCTCCCGGGAACAACTGTTGGTGGCAAAACTCACCTGCCAATTCACCCCTGGGATAAGATTGCAGATAGGCAAGGAACATGTTCATCTGCCCAAGTCGGAACATGGCTCACCTCCCTCTGGGCTGTGAGTTTTTGGTGCCCCCTTTTTGGTGACTTAAATAGGCCACTGCTGTGGCATAGTTGGACTGTATCCTGACAGGACAATTCCGCAACCTGAATGTCCAGGCTATTAGAGCCAGATGTATTGCTCGAATCGCCAGGATGTTGATGTGCAAGGACTTTGCGGACTCTGACCATTTCCTTTGAACTGTGGTCTCTTTTAGGACTGTTTCCCAGCCCCATAGGCTGTCATCCGTTGTTACCACCTTCAAGGTAACCGGAATGAAGGATTTCCCTTCCTGAAAATCCCTGGTTATCAACCACCAACTGAGACTCAAGCGCACCCTTGGGGCCAGATTCACTGGATAATCCAAGGCTTAGGCCTTCCTGTTCCAAGCAGACAGAATACTGTATTGCACCAGTCTTGAAACTGGACATAGAGACCCACTTTGAACGAAGCCAGCATCTTCCCTAGCAACCTCATGCAAAGGCGAATGGAAGAACCCTTGCTCACTTTGACCACCTGGACCCACTTATAGCATTGATTTTACCTGGGGCAAAAATAATCCTTAATCATGGTAAGGATGATTTCTCTAGGTTGAGAATCCAGCCCAGATGTTCCAGATAACTGACTGTACTGGACACCCTTGGTTTAACCATGCCACCGACAGACGACCTGCTGCTGTAGGTCAAGGTATGCCATTACCGCTATACCCTGGCCTCAGTCTTGCTAGTACTGGGGCCAGAACTTTTGTAAATACCCAGGGAGCAGTGGCTAACCAGAAGGGCAAGGCCACGAACTGAAAGTGGCACTGTTCCACCACAAAAAGCAGAAATTTCTGATAAACTGGGAAAATTGACACATGTAGATAGGCATCTTTGATGCTTACTGATGCTAGAACTTCTCCCCCCGTAGGGTGGATGCGACTGACTCCATGCGATAAGAGCGGATGTTTCGGAAGCGATTCAGATCTTTGAGATTGAAAATGGGTCCGACATATCCAATCTGTTTCGGTACCGTGAAGAGATTTGGATAAAACCACATACCCTGCTTCTTCTGAGGGTTAATATTTAAGTAAACATGTATTAACATGCCTCATTATGCAACCATGAATCTTTAGGCAACCATGCAACTCTGCGTGATCAAACATCCTTGTGCAATCCAGCACCCTTGTGCGATTATGTAAACACCATGCATATCCATCCAAACATGCATTTTATGATCATGTTATGTGATCACTGCTGCTCCCTTGCTTAAGGGCTAGGTGTGGGGAAAGGAGATCTATTGCATTTCTTTCCACTCCAGGAAGAGAATGCGATTAAGCAGCTAACTTCTATGGTAATACAACCAAAGCCGAGGTCAAAACATCTTCAGTAACAAACAGGGGCTGGAGAATTGAAAACAGCTGCAACCAACAATCCCAATGGCTCACCCCGATCTCTCCAGGGAGGAAGGTACTGTGGAGGTATGACGACCTGCTGAGCTATAGTCCAGCAACGAATAGCTGCTATTAATGCTCAGCCTGATGTTGAGTAAATGTGTCCTGGTAACGCCTGTATGCACCAGTTTTACATGACCTTACTGCTCCTGTGTCCATTCAGCCAGCCAATTTCACTACCTATTACACTTGTGTGGCACTGTAGTGGCACTGCAGGCATAAATGTGTCACAGATGAAAACTAATGAGGCATTGATGAGCCGTGGACGGGGGTGGCTGAGCATAGAAGGCATGGCTGGATACCGGTATGGATGGCATGGCTGGATACCGGTATGGATGGCATAAATGGCTGAGGATGGATGGATGAGGCTGGAATGGGCACAGAGCAGCGCTATGGGCACTACAGATCCAGAACAGCACTGCTGCACCTGATCTTTCCCCCTCTCCTCTCACTCTATACCGATCAGTGCAGAGAGGTAAGAGATGAACATGCGCCGGCTTGTTTACAAGTGATCGCTCCGCTCCGTCGTTTGATGGAGCGCAATCACAAGGTAAAAGGCTGCTGTCATAGGCTTATACTATGATCCTGATGCGCCAGGGTCACGCTGAAGGGGGCACACGGGAGCGGGATTCTGGGAGGACGTTATAGTACACCCTCCCAGAGTTATCCAACCGCCCTGCAGCCGTCTTAAAAAAAACGGCCCCTAAATCTAAAGATATGGTCGTTAAAAATATAGTACATATTTTTAACGACCACCTCTCTGAAGTTAGGGGCTTTTTCATATATACAACTTGGTTTATTTGAGAGGGAGGTGCCTATATGACCATCTTTGAAAATTTCCCAATGCTTTTTTATAGTCTTCTCTACTGCTTTATGTTGAATGTTATAATCCGTCACTACAGTATAACCCATTGTCTTGCTAAAGAATGTTAAACCCATGTTCTGGGACATGAAAGGTTGTTATTGATGTGGTAGGTGTCACTGCTGTACAAAAGGTCCCCAAAAACAAAACAAAAGGAATTTACTAATCCCATTAATCAAAGAACATACGTTTCAGATGATGCGACACTAAAGAGGTAGTACAGAGGTAGGCAACCCCCGTCACTGGTTCTGCAAGCGGCACGCAAAGCCTCTTTTGCAGGCACTCGACTCCCTCCCCATCAGCAGAGCAGAGCAGGGAAGTGTCAGTGAGTGAATGCATTCCAATTTCAGAATTCCCCACACCAAGGGAGAGGCACTGTTTACAGGAGGAGGACTGTCACTGGCCACTGCTAAAGCCAATCACAGTCCTGCTAGCCCCGTCCACCATCTGGAGGAAGATGACTCGCTTGGTTGCTACCACCAGTCTCAGAAAGAAGGGATTTCACTGAGAAAAACAAAATCAGGTGACAGTTTGTGGAATTCCTGTTGAGTTTCTGGGAACTTTGTTGAAATCATTCCTGAAGCTTTGCATCACTTACTAGTGAACCCCGGCACTCTGTGTCCCTTTAAGCCACAGCCAGTATTCAGGGCAATGAAAATCACACCCAACTTTTCCTGTGGTGCAGAGCTCCGCACTTTTTCTCAGCTGTAGGAGCCCAATTTATAATCCTGCACTCAGGCTCACTGCTTTCAGAAAGTGCCTCTGACCTGGGCTCATTGCGCATCCATTCCAGGTGTTGTATGTGACATTACATACATCACATAGAAGCACGTGGGCTGGATGTGAGAGGTGGATTAGCAGGATGAGTGTGCCAGGACAGGTAGATGTGCCTCATCTCTGCTTCCTTTCACCACTCTGCATATTACACATGATAGATGAGAAGAGGCTGCAGCGGTGAGACAGATGTGCAGGGAGGTACAGTGGTGGAAAAGATGAGGAGGGGGGGGGGGGTTCAGCAGTGGGACAGAAGAGCAGGGGGGGTTCAGTGTTGGGGCAGAAAAGCAGGGGATAGAGCAGTGGGGCAGATGTGAAAGGAGGTGTATTGGTAGGGCAGATGAGCAGGGGGTACAGAGGTGGGGCAGATGTGCAGAGGGGTTCAGAGGATAAAGGAGGTACATCGGTGGAACACATGAGCGGGGGTTACAGTAGTGGGGCAAAAGAACAGGGGGAACAGATGTACAGGAGGTACAGTGGTGAGGCAGACAAGAAAGGGGGTTACAGTGGTGGAGCAGATAAGCAGATAAGTTCAGTGTTAGGACAGATGACAGGGGGGACGGGGGGGCAGTGATCTGAGGTGTGGAGTTGCAGGAAGTAGGGCTGATCTGAGGCGTGAGAGTGCAGGATGTTAATTCCTCACTACTAAAGTAGTTTACAGTATTTAAACAAAAACATTTTTCGTGATTGAGAGTGTGAAGTTGACTTTTTTTTTTATAAAATCGCCATGCTCAATTTCTTTGAAAACATTTTTCGGCACACTGTGCTCAAAAGGTTGCCTACCCCTGGGGTAGTATATGCCCTAAAAAAATCCATGTGAACTTTTATATTGACAGAACAAAAGGGGATTTAAAAGAACATATCTATGATATAGGCATAAAGGCCATCTTTCCTTACATTTAAAAAAAGTCCACAATAGATACTATAGCTTTCACATAGCACACCTGCAAAAGCATATAATTCATTGGAATTGATATAATATATATATATATATATATATATACACATATATACATATATACACACACATACACACATACATACATACATATACACACACACACACACACACACACATATATATACATACACACACACACACACACACACACACACACACACACATTTTTGCACACGTGATTTTACTGCAATTTGCATTTTTTTTGGGCAGATTAAAAATTTCTGCAAAAACGCATTAACCACTTCCCGACCAGCGCACGACGATGTACGTCGACAGAATGGCACGGGCAGGCATATTGGCGTACATGTACGTCCAATATTCGTTGCCCCCGTGCCATCGGGAGCGCGCCGCCGGCGGCGCGCTCCCGCGCTGGTCGGGACCCCCGTGAGTCCGGTCGCGGGACCCACGGACTTGATCGCCGCGGGCATCCCCGCGATCGTCTCACGGAGCGGCCGAATGGAGGAAATGCTGTATAAACAACATTTTTCTATTCTGCCTAGCAACTAGTGACGCTGATCTCTGCTCCATGTGATTGGAGCAGAGATCAGTGTACACTAAATGAAAGCCCAACCCCCCCACAGTTAGTAACACACCCCTAGGAACACTTAACCCCTACACTGCCACCCACTGGTTAACCCTTTCACTGCCAGTGTCATTTACACAGGAATCACTGCATTTATATAGCAGTGATTACTGTATAAATGACAATGGTCCCAAAAATGTGTCAAAAATGTCCGATGGGTCCCCCACAATGTCGCAGTCACAATAAAAATCGCAGATCGCCGCCATTACTAGTAAAAAAAATAAAAATAATAAAAAATTATTAATAAAAATGCTATAAAACTATCCCTATTTTGTAAACGCTATAACTTTTGCGCAAACCAATCAATAATCGCTTATTGCGATTTTTTTTACCAAAAATATGTAGAAGAATACGTATCGGCCTAAACTGAGGGAAAAAAATGTTTTTTTATATATTTTTGGGGGATATTTATTATTACAAAAAGTAAAAAATAATGCGTTTTTTTCAAAATTATCGCTCTATTTTTGTTTATAGCGCAAAAAATAAAAACCGCAGGGGTGATCAAATACCACCAAAAGAAAGCTCTATTTGTGGGAAAAAAAGGACGTTAATTTTGTTTGGGAGCCACGTCGCACGACCGCGCAATTGTCAGTTAAAGCGACGCAGTGCCGAATCGCAAAAAGTGGTCTGGTCTTTGACCAGCAAATTGGTCCGGTCTGAAAGTGGTTAAATGCTTTTCTGCAGCTTCTCCATTGAAGTATATTGAACCAATAAAAGCACCATTTTGTGTTAAAAGTCCCTGATGCTTTCAGATGTGAACGTGTCCCATAAGAAACCATGTAAATGAACTGTAGTGCATTTCTGCAAAAAGCACCAACAAACACAGATGTGAACCAGGCCTAAGACGTTTAGTAACATAATGGGGTTAAAAAAAGAACTAAAAATTAGCCCTTTATAGTAGAAAAAAAAGCAGATAATCACTATTGTAAGGGGTTAATATTTGTTACTGTAGAACAGCGAAAGTAATATTTACAGTAGCGATTATTTGCTCTTTTTGTACTATAAAGGGCTCATCTTAATTTTTTTTAACCCCGTTATGTTACTGGCCGATTAATCGATTATGAAATTAGTAATAGTTTAATTTCATTATATATATATATATATATATATATATATATATATATATATATATATATATATATATATATATATATATATATATATATATATATATATATATATATATATATATACACATATACACACACACACACACACACACATATATACACACACACACACACACACACACACACATACATATATATATATATATATATACACACACACACACACACACGTTCATAGGATACATTGTTTATTAAATAGATATATTGGTTTGCATATTTTTTTACATATAATGATTCATAGAAATCATTTAAAATTATCGCATGGTGTTAAACCACAATGCAGCAGCACTATTGGAGAAAATATTCAATTTAAGCCCACATACAGATTGAAAACGGGATTGATTGGTCTCATCAATCAGATATAGCACAAACATGGTCTATGGGAGAGGCAGGTAATAACATTTACATAGCACGCCTGCAAAAGCAAAAAAATCAGCTGGGTGCAGTGGATGTAGTATAAAGAGGAGCTAGCGTCTTGTCCGACTTTAGGAATCCCCTGATGAGTCATGGGACCCTGTGATGTAACGAGTCGGGGAGGGGCAGATTTGTTTGGCAAGACGTTTCTGCATCTTTTATGGAGAGTCATCGTTTTTTAGGACATACACTACATAAAATTGGTGCAGCTTTTAAATGAGAGTTCTATGACCATTTTTTAATAAATTGAATATTGTTTAAAATGAAAAACGAAACAAAGCACTATTTGGAGCTCTTTTTCTTTGATATGTATCGAGTCATAATGGAGGCACATCAATAGAGCAACGAGGAGGAAAGCATTATCTGTAAGTCCGGGGTGTCTAAAAAGCTTTATTTGACCAAAGTTAAGTGCGAGGTCACACTGAGGTGAGTGCATTTCTTATGGGGGAGCGATTGCTCGTCTCGCTGCTGCCCCCGCCGCCATCCTCTGTCAGGGAATCGGGAAATGAAGCATTGAGGCTTCACTGCCCGGTTCCCTACTGCGCATGCGCGAGTCATCTCTTCTGGTCCCCCGCTGTGTCCTGGGAACTGTGTGTTTCCCAGAACACAACGAGGGGGGGTGGGGGGTGTCTGCCCGGAAGTGGGTGCAGATACCTGGATTATCCAGGTAACTGCACCCCCCTCCCCCTTAAAGGTGCCGATTGTGGCACCGGAGGGGGGGAGGGATCAGATTAGCCGAACTTCCCCTTTAGGGTGAAGCACTGCTTTAAGAACGGGATTTATATTTTTATAAGAAAATACGTGATTGTATTATATTACTGTTTATTCACGTTATGATGGCACGCATATTGGCACAGGAAAATTTATAGACTAATGCCATGTACATACGACTGGACTTTGACAGCAAAGCTCCGACAGAACAAATCCGGACAATTCGATCGTGTGTGGGCTTCATCTGACCTTTTCTGTCGAAAAATCTGACGGACTTTACAAATAGAACACATTTCAAATCTTTCCGCCGGAACCAGTTCCTATCGAGAAAACCGCTAGTCTGTATGCAGGTCCAACAACGACGCAAGGGCAGCTACTGGCTATTGAACTTCCTTTTTCTAGTCTCGTCGAACGTCATCACATTAAACGATCAGACTTTGGTGTGATCACGTGTAGGCAAGTCTGCTTTAGCGGAACTCCATTGAAAAGTCCATCAGAGTTCATTCCGACAAAGTCCAGTCGTGTGTACGCGGCATAAATGGTTGGATACATTTATTAACACCAGTGCAGCATTGTTTTGAGTTTTATTTGCACATTTATATTGGGAGTGTGTTACTTGCATATATTACACAGATTGCATTCTAGTTGCTCGCAATACCACCCACTATATTTATAATTTTCTTTACTGTGCAGTGCAGAAAAATGCAGCATGCTGTACTTTTTTCTCTGCACCACAATATCATGAACTTTGCTCTTAAGATGACCTGGATTTTGGACTGTCTATGCAGTTGGAGCGCAGTCAAAAATGCAACCCCCACTGCATCTGGTGTGAATGGGCCCGACAGGTCATCTGTTTAAAGTTAACCGTGAATAATGTTTGGCTGGGTTTCTCCTATGGGTCACAGGACTGAAATTCGTTTTGCAATCCTGTGACCCGTTTTCAGCAGCGAGCAGACTGAAGTGCGTTCTTTGTTGACGTCACTGAAATCAGTCCAGGCACCGCGTCATCCTGACTCTGGGAGTCTGGATCCGCCAGGTGCCTGGACCGATAGCCCTCTCAACAAGCCACTGAGACGCTGGGACGGCCGCTCCCCACCCCTCCACAGCTCAGCGCTCTATTGAGCGTGGAGGTGCAGAGCCGGAGAGCTGCTGATTGACAGTCAGCCGCTTCTACTCAGGGAGCCGAGAGAACTGAGGCATCGGCAATGTTCGATTGCTCAGTACTCAGTGCAGAGATGCCAGGGGGTCGATGCTGCATACACCTAGGTAAATATAAAACTGCAATAACCCTAAAACCCATACTTCTTCTTTAACTGCAAAGATGACTGTAAAAAACAGGTGCCCCCAAGGAGCTGCCACAAAATCGCCCCACCATTATGGAAAGCATGACTCCAGCAGAAAATATTCAGCTTCAGCCCATCCCCCACTGCAAGCCAGTGTTCCTGCCTATTACACAGAAGGACCAATAGTAAAGTAAGGGAAGGAGGACAAAGCTCAACTTTTTTTGTGATGGTTGATATTTATGTAATAGATTCGGGGATCGAGGAGCATTTAAGACTCATCTAAAAAGGTAACTTAAAATTTAGAGTGCAATATATTTTTTCATGATAAAAAGCATGTGTGCCAATTTGTTTATAAATGTGTAACGGAGATTGGTATCTTTCAAGACAACACTCTGCAATTTGTCTGCTTTTTCCTCCAGTAGCATGCAGCTATCTTTGAGTGTTGAACTAAGATGCTGGCTAGGAAGACGCAGCCATGTAAATCCTGGTGCCTGGGAAGCTCTTAGCTGTGTTCACAAATATCTTACACAAAACTTAACCTGCTGCTGCCTCTAAGCTTGTGATTTACTACAAAGTTACAATGTTGCAGTTTGTTCACTGGAGGAGAGAAAACTGAGGAAATGTTTTCTGCCTGCAATAGACCCGATGACCTCCAGACAAGCGACTGTGGGTAGGTTGAGATGTTAAGGATTGCTTTTCAAATGATAAAAATATTTAAAAAACATATATACTAATGTTGCATGATATGACATGCCAGAAATGTATATGCAGACTTGAAAATTTACTGAAAGATCTAATTTAATGCAACTCCCTTGTTTCGCTTGAAAAAAATGTGAACAGAACCCCGCAATAGAAAACTGTGAATTCAAAACTCCTCAAAAGGCTTTCATCAAAGTCTAATGTTTTAAAGTCCTGGATGTGTCACATTGCTGCATTCCCACTATGCTGTGGTTCCTTCTGCAAACTTTGACATCTCTACTGAGGTTCGTATTGATGTAGGGATCAGACTAAGGAGCCTCCGGAGGTTGCAGGGCTAGAAGACAGGGGAGTGTGGACTCACTGCCTGCAGATACAGTTGTGCTCATAAGTTTACACACCCTGGCAGAATTTATGATTTCTTGGACATTCTTCAGAGAATATGAATGATAACACAAAAACTTTTTTTCACTCGTGGTTAGTGTTTGGCTGAAGCCATTTATTGTCGACTCTTTCTAAATCATAATGGCAACAGAAACTACACAAATGACCCCGATCAAAAGTTTACATTCCCCAATTCTTAATACTGTGTATTGCCCCCTTTATAATCAATGACAGCTTGATGTCTTTTGTGGTATTTGTGGATGAGGCTCTTTATCTTCTCAGATGGTAAAGCTTCCCATTCCTCTTGGGAAAAAGCCTCCAGTTCCTGTAAATTCTTGGGCTGGACATTTTGTTGAGATCTCCCCAGAAGACTGAGATGGCCACTCCAGAACCTTCACTTTATTCTGCTGTAGCCAATGACAGGTCAACTCGGCCTTGTGTTTTGGATCATTGTCATGTAGGAAAGTCCAAATATGACCCATGCGTAGCTTCCTGGCTGATGAATGCAAATGTTCCTCCAGTTTTTTGTGATAACATACTGCATTCATCTTGCCATCAATTTTGACCAAATTTCCTGTGCCTTTCTAGCTCATACAGCCCCAAAACATCAGCGATCCACCTCTGTGTTTCACAGTAGGAATGGTGTACCTTTCATCATAGGCCTTGTTGACTCCTCTCCAAATGTAGGGTTTATGGTTGTCGCCAAAAAGCTTTGGTCTCATCCAAATGACTGAAGGTCATAATTGATGTGTCACAAGGTTTGAGGTTGGTCTCTGTGCTGTTTGCATATTGTAAGCGAAATACTTTGTGGCATTTGCATAGTAATGGCTTTCTCCTGGGGACTCGACTATACAGCCCATCTTTCTTTAAATGCCTCCTTATTGTGCATCTCGAAACAGCCACCCCACGTTTTCAGAGAGTCCTGTATTTCACCTGAAGTTATTTGTACGTTTTTCTTTGCATCCCGAACAATTTTTTTGGCAGTTGTGGTTGAAATTTTAGTCTACGTGATCGTGGTTTGGTTTCAACAGAACCCCTCATTTTCTACTTCTCGATTAGCGTTTGAACACTGCTGATTGGCAATCTCAATTCCTTAGATATCTTTTTATATCCCTTTCCTGTTTTATACAGTTCAACTACCTTTTCCCAAAGACCTATTGACAATTCTTTTGCTTTCCTCATGACTCAGAATCCAGAAACTTCAGTGTAGCACTGGATGAAAGATGCAAGGGTCTGTCAGGAGTCCAGAAACTCATTGACCTCTTATACACACTAATTGCAAGCAAAAGATCACAGGTGAGGATGGTTACCTTTAAAGTGGTTGTAAACCCTTACAATCCACTTTTTGCTAGACGTAAGTCTATAATAAGGCTTACCTGTAGCTACCCTGGATATCTCCTAAACCTGCACAATTTAAGTGATATCCCCTGTATCTGCATGTGCCGACAGAGCACCGAAGCAATGGAATGTATGTGCCATTTGCTTCAGTGAGTGTGCCATTACTGGCAGCTCCCACGCTCGACTTCGGGAAGAAATGTTGCCGCCTCAGCGGGGGGCTTCAATCTCAAGTGAGTATTACATAATGTGCTAGTATGCTATGCATACTAACTCATTATGCCTTTGTCTTGCAGGTCTTTTTATTTTTTCCCCCATGTGGGTTTATAACCACTTTAATAGCCATTCAAACTCCTTTGTGTCAACTTGTGTGTATGTTATCAGGCCAAAATCACCAGGGTATGTAAACTTTTGATCAGGATCATTTGGGTAGTTTCTGTTGCCATTATGATTTAAAAAGTGTAAACACGGTTGATTGATAATAAATGGCTTCAGCCAAACACTAACCACAAGTAAAAGAAAAGTTTTTGTTTCATCATTCATATTCGCTGAAAAATGGGCAAGAAATCAAATTCTGCCAGGGTGTGTAAACTTATGAGCACAACTGTAAGTTTTCACAGTCTTCTATTGCAAAGAGCAATATTTGAAATTTTTCAGAGGAAGAAACCTGAAATCAGATGGCTATGGTTTCCCTGCACTTTGTAAGTCAGCATGTTATCTGTACTGCATTATGGAAAAAGGCCATTGCTGTGCCCAGGAAAAGACACGAAGTGGTAAGCGCTCACAGAATGCACATCACAAATGCCTAAGCTACAATTAGACATAGACTAAAGTGAAAAAAACTAATTCTCAAATCAAAAAGTAATTTTCATGTTTACGATCTTTTTTACTAGTAGTCCATTTGGCAGCAAATATCTAAGAATTCAGTCTCTAACATTTGACAAAATCCTTTGTTTTGTAAGACTCTGGCTATCTTAAAAAGCAGCAGCAACCTCTACTGGCCAACATTGTGTAAAGCAGTTGTTGGTACTCTACATTCTGTATATTATAAAATACAAACATGGCAATATTTTTTTTTACAAAACAAAAATAGATAATTTAACATCCTTTTTTTCAATGAGAGGATGATAAATATAAAACGCTGAAACCTCTGGGCACAAATAGGCGCTCCTACTGTGTTCTGCTGAAACTGTGTAGAGGTACAAAAAGAAAAGAAGTTGCAGCCCCCTCAGAGATAATGTGAAAATAGGCAGCTAGTATGGAGCAACCAAGGAAGGATGGAAAACATAAGCCCTTCCCTTGGTCCAAGCCTACAGAAAAAGCGATCGTGTTAAAAAGGACCCAAATCAGAGCCCGCCTAGTATGCAATGACAAAAACAGGCAGTTACTGGGTGGCAGGGGTAAAGGAGTGCCTAACGCACATATTTCTGGCAGCAGAGAGAAGTCACTCCCTACCCCTCTGGAAGAGGACAAGTAGCGAATGCTACTACAGTGGATTCTGACATCTCCAGTAGCCATACAGTAATTGCATGATGGCCATAGATCGATCAAAGCTCACCCGGCTCAGCATTAACCAGCTAAATTTCGATCCATGTATGGCCACGGCCATGCCCGTTCATGAGAAGTTGATCTATCAATCCCTTTTCTTGAACGGGCTTATTGGAAAATTTCCACTCAATCAGCTTATGCAGTGCTGATCAGTGTATTCCAACGGCAGGAAGGTCCCGCTGTCAATACAATAACACAGCAGGGGGAATTTCCCAATCTGCCTTAAATGTGTGGATGGGGAAATCAGATCAGTTAAAAAAAATAAAAATAAAGTTAAAAAAGCCATGTATGGCCATCTTAGGGTCTGTTGTGTGACATTATTCTTTGAGCTCTGCTTTCACTCATTTACACATACCTGAAACACCTGTTTTTTTAGATGGCTAAAACCCCATGGACCAAAAGGCATTCAGAAGGTCTAAGTTTACCATTTACAAGATAAGAGCAGATAAGAAAATAATACAAGATAAGAGAAGACAACACCAAAATGTGGTAATAAATCATTTTTGCTCACCTCAAAGTCTTTAGGATGAAACATATTCCTAATAATTATAACTCTTTCATGACGTTTTCTGGATTCATTTTTCTTTTCCGGCCTCCAATCTAGTTGTCTATGTGGGACAGAAAAACAAAAGTGACATTCACAAAAAAGCTAAAGAAACACGCGTTATAGTCAGGTACAATTTCAATATATGATTCATTACTGCCCCCAGTGGCCAAACTGCATTCTATTCCAGAACTGGGGACTCTAAGTTCAGAAGGAGAGGGATGACATGTCCTGGTAGGACAGTTGACTGTTATTGTCAGGTACTCCAATTCAAGTCATGTCTCCAAAGCCTGAAATATAACAAAATATATAATGTTCTACAGTGCTCAGCGGAGTCAAGTGAGCCAAAGAGCAGTATTTAACAGGTTTGCCCACTGTAACCTGATGAAGCAGAAATGTGATTTCTTGCACTAGGTTAATGCATTACTAACACACTAAGGCTTAGTTTACCCTTATGGTTGGGGGAAGAGGGAGGTAGTAAAAACAGGTAAGTGGGCTGCTTGTCATATACCCTCTCAAAAGCAATCCACCGTTCACATAAAAACCAAGGTTTACAAGGTTTTTTATATTTTTGCTGTAATCTAATATTTATCACAGTAAATCTGTGGTAACAAAGCTAGGTGCTGCAGACGGAAGGCAGCAGTGTTCCATCTGCAAGCTAAAAGCTTGATGTTCTTTTTAACGAAGCCTCCAGCTTGCATGTGATCACCATGTCATTGCTGCCATAGGCATCACATGATCAGGAACCATGCCGATTGGTTCCTGATTAATAGTGGGGACCTGAGCTGTAAGCGAGAGCTCAGCTTAACAGCTACCAACTTCACCAATAGACCCCTTTCACACTGGGGTGGTGCGGGCGTTAGCAGTAAATCGCCGCTAGTTTTAGCAGCGCTTTACCACTGTTATAGGGGTGCTTGTCGGACACTAGCAGGGTGCTTGTAACTTCTGCTAGAGGCCGAAAGGGTTAATAGCACCCATGTTGTGGCACTTTGGCAGCGTTGCCCATTCATTGTAATGGGCAGAGCATTTTGGGAGTGGTGTAAACACTGCTTCTGCGCCGCCCCAAAGATGCTGCTTGCAGGGCCTTTTTTCCTTGTCCTGCAAGCGCACCGCCCCAGTGTGAAAGCACTCTGGATTTCACACTGGGGTGGGTTGAGAGGTGCTTTACAGGTGCAATTTTTAGCACAAAAACGTCTGAAAAGCACCCCAGTTTGAAAGGGGTCTAAGTGGTGGCTGGTGGCTTTCAAAGGGAAGGATGATAAACATGCACCGGAGCATGGGACATAGTGCTGGGGACAAGCATTAATTCTGATGGTGGGAGGGGTAGGGTTTTACAAGCTTAAATACATCACATCCTTGGCAATCTCCATTTTGTCATCAACGCACATTTATGATTTTATATGTCTCATGTTTCAAAAATAAGTTAAATTGGTTCTAAAAAGGCAGAAAATGTTTTACCTTAATGCGTGTATTAAGGTAAAGAACCTTCTTTAAGCAGCCACCCACCCAAATATTTAAGCCTGATCTCGATTAAGTGATTTGCGCAAGAGCAGAGGCTTCCTCAGCTCTCTCTCCCCTCATTGGCTCCTGCTGCTGTCAAACATAGCTAGTGGGGAGAGAGCAGGGATAAGCCAGGCTCTGTGTCTTATGGACACAGAGCAGGTCCGGGAGTGAGCATGCATGAGTGCTTTCAGAAAAAGCAGCTTGCTATGGGGGCATTTAGTGGGAAAGTGCCAGTGGGGGACCCCAGAAGAGTAGGATTAAGGCTGCTCTGTGCAAAACGAGAACAGTTTAAAAAAAAAAACACACAACTTGATTTTTGTCTTACCTGTAAAATCGATTTCATTGAGTACATCAAAGGACACAGAGCAGGCTTAATTATTCATGACTACCTGAGTTATGCGCCACCTTCAGATGAAAACTGGCAAATACTACCCCCCTAGGGAAGTCTCATTTTTGTAGCAAGCAATGCCCCTAAAAAATAAAGGGGATGAACCTCTGTGTCCCACGATTTACTCCAAGAAATGGATTTAACAGGAAAGACAAAAATCCAGTTTTCTTTTTCATACATCATGGGACACAGAGCAGGCTTAATTAATCATGACCACCTGGCATGTCCCAAAGGACTGCTCCCAAGGGGAGGGAACAGCCACAGTCGCAAGGCCCAAAGTTATACCATGGCCCTCAAGATACTGCGACCAAATGCAGCATCTCCTGCGGCAGTTACATCTGCCTTTTGAAAATTTGTAAAGGTGTGATTAGACAACCAGGTAACAACCTTACATACCTGTTCCAGCCCCTGGTGTCTCCTTCATGACTGACATATGCCACAACCGTAGTATTGTCGGATTGTAACCTCATGGGAAGATCCAGTAATGGATCTGACCAATGCAGAAGCACAAAGCAAAATAGCCTGTAGCACCAATACATTGATGGGCAACATCCTTTCTTGTGCGAACTACACCCCTTGTACTAAAAGATGATCCCACACACCTTCCCTTTCTGACAGACTTGCATCTGTCGACACTATTTTCCAAAAGATGGGAAGAAATAATTTTCTTGAAGCCAACGTCCATGGCAACATTAACCAATGCAGTGGCCAAAGGACACTGGGACACAAACACATCTGTGAGTCCAAAGACTGAGATCTCCTTTCCCAAGCTGACAGTATTCAGCTGCAGAGGTGTGGAGTGAAACTGAGCAAAAGGCACTTCCCCATTCAAAAATAAAATTCAGGGATACCACATTTTCCTGAGTGAGGTCATCTGCTCTCTCAAGGACACAGATTTTTCTGGGGGAAGAAAAACCCCTGCCTTAACTGTATCCCAGACTAGGCCAAAATATTACAGTCTCTGGGTTGGAAGCAACACTAACTTCTGGCAGTTGAGAATCCAACCAAACCTTTCCAAACCTTTACAGCAATGACTGTTCTCTGAGCAGCAGGTTGTTTTTGTACCCGAGAATGGACACCCCTGAATCCTTAAGAGACCCAAGCCAAGAGCCAGAACCTTTGTAAAAGGCCCATGGGGCAGTCGCCAGACTGAACAGCAGCGCGACAGACTGATAATGGTCTTTTATGAAAGATCTGAGAAATTTCTGATGGAGAAATATTGGGATATGCAGATAGGCATCCTTTAGGTCCATGGATGCTAGAAGTTCTCCTGACTGTAGAATGGCAGCCACTGTTCGCACGGACTCTGTTCGAAAATGCGTCAAACAAAGAAACTTGTTCAGCCCCTTCAAGTCAAGAATTGGACATACACTGCCATCCGGCTTGGGAACCGTGAAAAGATTTGAATAAAATCCTTGAAATTTTTCGCCCTTGGGAACAAGCCCGATTACCACCTACAATTAAAACTGATGAAGAGACTGAAAAAGCAGAGATCTTTTGAGCGAATTTGCCCGCATGCAACACGGAGGCGGGAATTCACAAAATTCCAACTTGTAACTTCTGAGACACCGGCTGATATTTTCCTGAACTGTGCCTCTGCAAATGCCAGCATACTACCCCCCCTCCACAACCAGGGCGCCTCCTTATAAGGAGAAATCAGACTTCGGTTTAGATGGTCCAATTTTGTTTGTGAAATTGGTCCTGCCGCTTTCCCCTAGAGGATGAGCCGCGTGATTGACAAATTCCTGTGCAGATGTAGCTTCTGACGACTGAGCTGTTCGTTGCTGCCCTACGGGTTGGCTACTTACCCTTCTTCCTTAAGGGTACTCTAATTCTGTCCCAAACAAGCGTTCCCTGTGGAATGGAAAGCTTGTCAACAACTGTTTGCAGGGCAATTCCTCAGGCCCCGCTCTTGAGCCAAATTCACACGTGATAAGCAAGAAGCCCCGTGTGTGACATTTGCCAAATAGAATCTTTCAAAACGTCAACTGCAAACAAAGTTTGAGGCAAATCATCACGTGAGCCTGTAGAATCTTTCTTCTTTGACACTGATGGAAAAAATAAAAATGGAGGCTTCCCTGGGGGGGGGGGGGGGGGGGGGTGGAGTTATATAGAGGAGGACTTTCCTGTCTTTGATTGCCAGTGTTAATTCACTTGATGGTGGTGCATAGCCCAGATGTTCATGAATAATTAAGCCTGCTCTGCGTTCTGTGATGTACGAAAAATGAATGATAGTAGAGACTTTTGAATCGCTTTAAATATCCTTTTTGTTAGTCAACTTATTTACCATTATTAAACTTTTGACTACATGCAGAAGCATAGTTGTAATAGTATATTAATTCCTACAAGCAGGAAAACTGCAGGAAAAATGTATTGCACTACCTTGTTCTTAGAAATATGGGCTCAAACATAAATACTGTAAGTAGATTTTTATGGAATCAATGCTAACAGACAGTCAAATCTTCATCAGCAAAGACACCCACCTGGGGGAAACACTTGTTATATGGAAATAGATTTAGGTCCAACAGCTATGTTCTGTAGTCCTTTAGCTAAGTTACACAAGCAGCCAACTAGATTATGAAAAATTTAGGTTGAGAAAATATATATATATATATATATATATATATATATATATATATAAAAACATCACTTTACACGCGTCATCAGACTATTCATTTCTCCATAGCTATGACTGTCAATGCAGAAAAAGTAATGTGCATAGAGTACCTAAAGTAGACAATAAAGGAAGTATAATAGTTTGGGAACTAATACGGTAGTTTAAAAACCTGCCCTGATAGAAATTGTTAGATGCATTGCTGACCAACTTCTGGAAATGCTAATCTAGTAGCTTCAATAATTTCTAAATCAATGGACAAAAAAACCCCCCAAAAAACAAAAAAAAACGCAGATCCCAATTTCTGAATTTAGATTTACTAATCTTGCTGTATGCTTCCTGCAGGTCTGCAATTCAACATTTTGGATTGGAGACCAACATATTTCTGTAGGGTTCTCATTTAGCAATCAGTCATTTTTTGTAATATATTCCCAGGTCCTCTGCAAAGCTCTAAAGCACATATAAAAAGGGTGTACAAGTTAGTGTTGCTATAAGTACCCAAAAGTTGTAACCATACACAAGATTCTGCATACTTTTGCTGCTGTGACAATTTCTTCTTGTAGTCCTTCGCTTTCTTCTTCTTTTTTGATGCATCATATTCC
This sequence comes from Lithobates pipiens, assembly GCF_037356315.1. Classification (NCBI taxonomy): domain Eukaryota; kingdom Metazoa; phylum Chordata; class Amphibia; order Anura; family Ranidae; genus Lithobates; species Lithobates pipiens. Next base: position 44,353,330 of record NW_027507685.1, read on the forward strand.
CCTTTGAGCTGGAACTTTGCACTTTCAACATGAAGTCTGTATCCTCTGATTTCATAATCATCAAGGATTTTTAAAGCCAGCGCAACAGATTCTTTCTAAAATGAAAAACACAAGTGTTTTACATCATGACCAGCAAATATACTAAATCATACTGCTAAAATTCAGTTAAGCTAAAGCTGTTTACACAGCAGGCTAAATAGGGAAAGGAACAAAAAAAAGGGCAGTTTCCTTTATACACACACAAATGAGGTGGATGAAGGAACCATCCCTTCCCTAAAAGGGCATGGGTATTCTGACAGCATCACCAGATCAAGAAAAAGTTTCACTTTGACATAAGTCAATCAAGTGATCAACTTCATTTGAGTGGGAATGCCACACTGATCAAAATGCGGCCAGTTCAGTAGGGAACTTCAGTTGGTATATGGCCAGCTTCAATGTAAATGAGCATTTCCTTCTGTTCTCCTACATTCCCAATTTGAAGCAGAACTTAAAGTGGAAGTAAACCCTTCTATAGTTTTCAGTCAAGGAAGCCGCCATCTTGGCCTCTAATAATTCAACTGCCATAATGCTGCACATGTGATCAGTTATGACACCAGCCAATGGATGGTTTGAAAGTTTGGTTGAGAGCACAACCAATGTGAACGTTAGCATTTCCGGCATGCCGGGGATGTAAGTGTGTTTTGAAACTGGGTATACTCCCACTTTAACTAGTGTCCCCCAGAAGAAATGTGAGGTCCATGCTCTCTCGTCACTGTTACTGGCACAGCCATTTATTTTTTCTGGTTCGGAGTCATCTATCTCCAGCCACAAATACTGCAATTGTTGCACATGTGCATGGGAGACATTTTTACCTGGCTTATTCATCTCAGTTATACATGGGCTAATTTGCTAAATACCCAGTTGTGTGCTGATAAAAGTAAATTGCCATTTTCTTTTCACACGATTGGATAATTGAAGTGAATACTGACATAATTTATTCAGTGAAGATTCTCAACTCCTTTTGGTAAATCAGCATCAAAACCTCTTCTGCCATGAGAATCTACTCGCTAGCAATTTTTTTTAAATGTAACTTTTCTTAATAACAAACATGTTATACTTACCTGCTCTGTGCAGTGGTTTTGCACAGAGCTGCCCGGATCCTCCTCTTCTCGGGTCCCACATTGGCGCTCCTCCCTCCTGCTAGGTTCCCTCACAGCAAGCAGCTTGCTCTGGTGGCATCCAAGCAGGTGCGCTCCTGACCCACGGCTGTGTTCATTTACACACAGAGTTGCGGCTCGATCCCACCCCCTCTGTCTGATTGGCTTTTGACTCAGTGTTGTCAATTGAGCCAATCAGGAGTGCGAGTCCCTGGAGAAGCAAGGCTCTAATGGACATCGCTGGATTGAGAGGGGCTCAGGTAAGTATTAGGGGGGACTGCTGTACACAGAAGGTTTTTTAACCTTCATGCATAGACTGCATGAAGGTATAAAACCTTGTGCCTTTACAGCCACTTTAAGCTAGAAGGGTGACACAGAGGAGTGTTGGTGTAACAAGGCAACCATTAACCCTGCAACATCTACCAAAAACTTGAAATATCAGTTTTGACTGGACTAACCCTTTGAAGTGTACTTGTTATATAAATGTAACTGTAACAGAGGTGGCCATTTTATGGGCTAGGCCAATATATCAACGGGATCCACTAACTAGCTTACAAAGAAATAACACAGCTGAAGGTCGAGGCATGTTAGACATAAGTCCTTAACAAGACAACTGTCCACTACTACACACACACACACACACACGACAAGAATATTTAAACGTATATTAGCAATTGTTTTTTTCCAAGGTCAGTATTTTGCATACTACTTGAAAGAGGGCTTAAAGTGAACCTAAACTCAGAAGGTAAAAGAATATTTATAAAACGTGAATGGCGACTAAGCAGTACCCTTTGCACTCAATTTTTCCCTAAATTTCTCCTGAGAAAAAAAAAAAAAAAAAGAAGAAGTAATGTCTGGTATGTAAGGGGGCTTCTGTGTCTTCCAGCCTCATAGCTGTATATAAAAGATCTAAGGCACCACTGTTCTGCTAACTTATTCTTGCCGGAGGCTTTAAAAGAAGAAGCTTGTTACAACCAAGAAAGCTCCCTCCAAAACAGACAGTGCAGAACAAGGCATAACAGGTCAGTAATAAGGGAAGATCAGTTGCAGGAATAATCACAGACAATACTTGTGGCTGGTCGTTTGTCCTCTGCCTGTCTGTTTATGGGCACCACTTCAGTTCTTGTTTAATAGGAATAAATATGGCGGGCTCCATAATAACCACATACACCCCCGACTAAAACCAGAGTTCAAATATTTTTGATCGTCAACCCATTTCTATTACTTCAGTGCTACACAGAGCAATGCAATGTAGATATAATGATTAATACACATTATACACCATCACATTTTATTAATAGCGCTGCTATACTGTCTAGAAGCTTAAATTGGGGATAAGGAACTATTGTCTGAAATACAAAAAGGCATGTTGCCCCTTTTTTTAACCCCTATGCGCTGACAGTACCCAAATATGAATGAATGAATGAATGACTGACTTGTATAGCGCTACCTATACGAACTGAATCGCCTCAGGGCGCTTTCCTTGCCACAGGTGTCCATCTGCAGCTATTTATGTGGTCCTTTAACCTGTAGAGTCCCGACACACCTACAACATTGACATACACATACACATACACATGTTGGCCCTTTGGTGGGTGGGCCTTGACGCCGAGCAGCCGCATACTTGCGCTCATTAGGGAAAATACAGCTATGCCAAAAGTACGCTCCCTGCAGACTCCTGGTACACTTAAAGGCAGCTGATGGAAAGTTCACAATCGCTGCTTGCGATCAGCAACTTTCCAATCATGTGCCCATCATGACAGCCAATCACGGCGGTCAAATGATCTTAAACCCCACCCCCAGCATCCTAAATCCCTTAATGGGCCAACAGACGCTAGCTCCAAAGGGTTAATCTTGGTGTGCTTTGTGCATTTCTTCCAGATCCATGCAGCAATCCAGTACAAAACTTGGCTTCTGTGCAGGAGCTTCTGCAATAAAGACCAGTCACTGCTCCTCTCTCCTTGTGCTTGGTGACTGGTCTTGTATTCTCCTCCTATATTTGTCTGCAGGCAGCCTGTAGTGGATGGGGCCTGCTGGATAGGCCATGTCCATGCCAGTGATGAAGTCACTGCTCCTTTTACAAGGTAATGACTGGTTTGGCAAAGGTATTTTCCGTCACAGCTTTAGGTAATCACCTGGCTGGGCTTTCTGCCTATGCATTTTAGTGTTTGATTGAAGACAGCATTGGCTGTCTTTCATCATTTTTCCTATATCCTCTACAGTCTTCCTTTTCTTCTGAGCAGGTATGCCCTTTTTTTTTCACACTTCATTTGTATCCACTTTTTATCTTGGTGTTGGGCTCCATTCACTATTGTTCAATGATATAATACACATTCCTATATTTATAGTCTACCTCATTTATTCACTTTTACAGCATTGGAGCCCAAATGGTTTTCTTTTTGACCACTTGTTTCCCTTTCTCTGGGGATCATGATGTGCGTCCAGCTTTCCTGCGGGGCCCTTCCTCAGCTCCCGAGATGGGCATTTCTAGCAGCCATCAGTTTTCATGTTCACATAGTCTAGACTTAATTGACATGCAAGTACTTAGTGAGATAAGTTTATTTCTCCCCTCCTTTTACATATATAGTCTCCCTTGTGTTTGGGTGTAACTTTGGATCATATTGTTTATTTATGCTTTTTTGTAGACATTGGAGCACTCGCCCCTGATGTGGTAGGAAACCACGAAACGTGCGTTGGGACAATTTTGATGCACCATTTTCTTATACTGTGTACTCATATTGCTATTTCATGTTTTTTAATGAATAAAACATGTCTTGTTACATTGACTAGCCATGCCAGATCTACATCATTTTGAGTCCCAAACCCTCTTTTTCTTGCAGTGTGTTTCCTGTTTTGTCCTGTATACCAGAATAATGTTTCACTTTCAAACCTCTTTAAAGGGTTAGTTCACCTTTTAAAAAAAACAAACCAAAAAAAAAAACAAAAAAAAAAAAACAACTGCTTATGCAGATAAGGGGTGTTCATAGATAAAAGCAAACTGTTAGGCCCTTTCACACACGTGGACCGTTCAAGTCCACCTGTCAGTTTTGTAGGCGGACCTGAGCGGACGCTCCATACAGTTCTATGAAGCAACGAAAGTCAGCGGCGATATGTGTGCTGACATCTGATTGGCTCCGCTCCAATCCACTGAATTCAGACGGATGGAAACTCTATTTTCCACCAGTCTGGTGGATCGGATGAAATCGGACAAGCGGTTCCGTTTTCATTCAATCCCCCATATCGAAGAGCGGGGGATCTGACAGGTCCGTCCCTGCACAGTGAGCAGAGATCAACAGAGCAATCCCTGCTGAGCAAACAGAATCTGTCAAAAATGGACATTATGTGTGAAAGACCCCTAAAGCTCTGGCTAAAGTTAAATAATGTCCTTGCTGTATGTGTAGTACATTTACATACTTCTCAAAGCCTGACTGGAATATTCCTACAATGTTACTAAAGACAGTGTTAAGTGAGGCCTAGTTGTTATTGCTCACCCCAACCTTCAAGGGAGTGGACTTTTTCTCTCATTCAAACCCCCTCACATGCGCGCCCCCCCGACACAGTATCTGTATACATGGGAGCATTCAATAAAAACAGAAGGGCTGGTTGGGAATGAGGGTAACCCCTAGTGAAGTAGTTATATCTTAACACAGCCCTTGCAGCAACCTCTAAAAGGCTTATAGTTACCCAAAACTAACCTTGAGATAGCAACACAAGCCATCACCTTTCAGGTTCCCATCCTTGTCTTTGTACAGTTTTACTTTAAAGTCCTCGGTCTGCAGATCCCGCATAATGATTCCACACTTTGACATGGTTTCGATAAATTCATCATAGGTCAGATCCAAAGGAAGCCCTGCCAAGAGAACATATAAAAACAATGATAAGTTTATGCCTGAAAAAAAAAAAAAGTGGTAAACGGCAGACTGCTTTAAACAAAATGTCCTTTGCACTAACCTGAAACATATACATTGGTGTTTCTTCCATCGTCCACGTTGAACCAGCCTGTTAAAAACACAACAAAGATATTAGCTGTTCAGCACAAAAATTGTTTAACAAATCAACTTTTTTTTTTTTTTTGTTTTTTGTTTTTATATTTAGGTTAGCTTTATTGAAAGTGTAAGGCCCCATTAACACTGGGGCAGTGCGGGCGTCGGCGGTAAAGCGGCGCTATTTTTAGCACCGCTTTACTCTCGTTTTAGTGGCTGAAAAAGGTTAAACAAACGAAAGTAGACTCTGCACTGCCGCACTCTTGAGAAAAAAAAAAAAAAAAAACGCCTTTCTTTATTTAACATAAAATCACATCAAAAAAACATACAAACACAGCAGACAAAAAGGCTGACGTTTCGCACTGGCAGTAGTGCTTACTCATAGCTCGAAAAAGGGTTAAAACCACCCACAAAGCACCGCTGGCTGCACTGCCCCATTGATTTCAATGGGTAGGAGGGGTGAATACACTGCTCCAAAGATGCTGCTAGCAGGACTTTTTTACTGTCCTGCTAGCGCACCGCTCCAGTGTGAAAGCCAGATTGCTTTCACACTAGAGTGAAAGGGGCCGGTTTTTTTCAGGCGCTATAAAGACGCTATTTTTAGCGCTGTAGAGCTTGAGAAACACCTCAATGTGAAAGGGGCCTAAAGCATGGTCCCTGACCAGGAAATGTGCATAACCACAGAAGGATGAAAACCCTCCCTGGAGCATGCAGCTTCAAAGTCATGGCAGCTCCTGTATTTCTGTACTGACAGTTGTCTTAACAGCTTCAGTTAACACCTAAATTGTTAAAGCCTAACTCTAAACCTACCCGCAGCCACTTTCTAAAAAAAAGTACCAGTTACTTACCGGTAACTGTCTTTCTGGGAAATCTTCCAGGACGGCACACCTGAGAGATGAGAGGCTCCTCCCTACAGGAAACACAATCAATCGACAGCTGTTTTAAGTCCCCACCCTTCCCCTTGATCCTCAGTTTGTAGAGAAGTAACTCCTGAACCAGGTTCACAAGGGAAATCATTCCTCATAGGTACTCACCTTCTAGTGTTCTAGAATTTTCCCTCCTCCAACGGGCGGGAAGTAGGCCTGCCGTCCTGGAAGATTTCCCAGAAAGACAGTTACCGGTAAGTAACTGGTACTTTTCTCAAGTCATCTTCCAGGACGGCACACCTGAGAGGATAAACAAGTACCTCAGGCCTACCTTAGGGTGGGGCCACTGCAAGACCCTCTTGGCGAACCTTGGCTCTGTAGTGAGCTTTACCTCCACTCCATACGCTCATATGCTTGATGAAGGCATCTTAGCTGGATCATGCGGCTGATCTGCAGGTCTGCTCCACAGATGTTCCTGCCTTTTCCGCTTCAGATGCAGTATCTAGGTGAAATGGGCTCTTAAAAATGGAATCAGAAAACATGTTAAACTTGTAGGTTAGCAATGTTGCCTATCTCACACATCTAACAACCATGGCCTATTATGCCTGTAGGTGCTACTTAGAACCACTAAAAAGATAAATAAGAGACCTGTGTAAGACAAGGACACTACATTAATCAATAAGAGGGCCTGTCTTAACACTATCCTGTTGAGGGAAATAAAACTGCTTCCTTTTTATCTTTATGTCAGCAAAAGACTAAAGGGAAGCCTACTTAAGGGAAATAGATTAACAGAAGCTTGAACCCTGGGTTTAAGGCACGCCCAATCTATGTCCTTACTTACGCCTGAGAGCCTTCTTCAGGAGATTAAAGTCCCTAGCAGGAGTAGACTACCCATATTGCTATGTCTAGTTTTGCTAAAAGGGCAAAATGAAGGCCATGCACCGAGCCGAAACCTATTCGATCGGGTATACATCTTTATACTTCATCCTCAGGCCCTAATACTCCTCTGAACAGAACTCTCCAAGTTCTTACTAAACAGGGCGATTCATTATCCCCTTCCTCCAGTGTCCCATAACCCTACAGGGCTTCAACCCTAGGAAATGGTTCTGGCATCCCTGAATGCAAGTGGTCAAGGTTTTCTGACATGTGACAGCTGCAGCCCGAACTCCTGGCCCCTCCATGGAAAAGAAGGCTGAAATACAAAAAGGTGATACATGCATTATTAATATCACAAATAAAATGATCATAGATTGTGGGCACGGCACAATAGATTTAGACAGAAAGGACACAAGCATAGACAACAATGTTGTGTGCCTGAGTGTGACTAGCTAAACCAATATATCAAATATGGGAAGAGACCCAAATCTGAACCTCAACGTAGACAAACAGTCCTCATAGTCTGGTTTTCTGATGTGCTGCCAAGACGTAAAAACATTAAGAATCAAGCAAACCCTAAATGCTGCGTATTTCTTTAGTGCAGCTAGCTAGGTCATAACTGATATATAAATACGGAAAGGACAGGAACCCCCTTTACTGTTGTGCTTTACCTATGTACAGCAAAACAAGGCTATAAAGACAGAAAGACCCAAACTTCTGTTGTGTATTTCTGACAAACCACCACAGCTATAAGATTAATATGAACACCAACTCCCGTGTTGTGCATTTTTGCTATGCCACAGGGAAAAATATGGAACACAAGACAATCCTTTCTGTCATGCACTTCTGTAGTGTAGTTCAGATAGAACCAACACTGAGAAAGGACACAAGCAACCTGCAGCATTGTGTTTTTCTGAAACAGAAAGCACCAACAAGCTTCAATCTTGAGTATTTCTGCTGTGCAACAACATAAAAGCAGACACTGAGGAAAAAGACAGACAGCCTTTACAGCTGCAATCTTTCTGGTCTGCTGCAAAATAAAACAATAACGTCATGATGAGTATTCCTGCTGTGTAGCAAAACCTCAATCAGAAGGGACAGATAAGTTTAGGGTTCCCACACCCGTGCGACCCAACCTGCGACTTGGGACTGCAAGACGCATGAGAAGTCATATACTATGGCTTCCAATGGGTACCATTTGTGTCTGTGCGACACCAGCAGTCCCTGATTCCTGGATCCACAGACCTCAAGATTACACAGGTCGCAGGGAAAAAAAAAAAACAAATAGCAATTTTCAGGTCGAACAAGTAAGGGGTCCCCAATGCTGTGACTCCCTGGAGGATTGCAGCCAACAAACCCCTGCTGTGTATCCCTAAGATGCAGAAAGGTAGATCCATGAGAAACACTGCTCACTGCTGTGCCTGATATACAAACGATAAGGCAGTAAATATAGGACATACAGGACACAAACATTCAATCTTTGTGTATGTCTGATGTGTAGTAATATACCAATACTGAGCAGAGAGGCCACCATCCTCAATGTGTCTCTCAGCTGAGCAGCAAAAACAAAATCAGAAAAAGACAAGCAATCTTCACTGCTGTGTCCTTTCTGATAGGCAGCCAATAAGGCAGTATATGCAAGACATAAAAGGACAGACAACCTTCAATCTTGTATATGTCTGATGTGCAACAATATAACAATTCTGAATAGAGATAGCACATCCATATTGAAGCGATTTGGCCTTGCGACTCAACATGTCAAATCGCATGGCTAAAATCAGCACAACACCACTTTGTGGTGCTACACGGATTACCAAAGGCAGTATATGTACTACACCTGGCAGGGGTTCAATTTGTATTTCTACTAAGTAGCCCAACAAATTCGAACCATCAATTTTCACTGCTGCCTTTCTGATAAGGCAGTAATACAGGACACAAAACCTCACAGACCTTAATGCTGTATAAATCTGATGTGCAACAATAAAAAACACTATGAATAGAGATAGCACATCCATATTGAAATGATTTGTCATGCGACTCAACATGTCAAATCGCATGTTTAAACTCGGCAGCCATTGCTGTTAATAGCACTGTCTGAATCAGCACAGCGCCACGCAAATCAGGACCATCAGACTTCACTGCTGCCTTTCTGATAAGTAACCAACAAGGCAGTAAAACAGGACACAAAGCCCCACAGACAGACCTCAATCTTGTGTATGTCTGATGTGCAGCAATATAACCATTATGAGCAGAGATGTCACCAGACTCAATGATGTGCATTTCTGCTGTGCAACACAAAACCAGAAAGTACAGACCACCTTCACTGTTGTATTCTTCTGATCTGTAGCCAAACAAAGCAGTACCTTTAGTATATAAAGGACAGAAAACAAGCTTCAGTGCAGTGCATTTCTGATGTACAGCAATATAGTCCTTATTAAGCAGAGATGTCACAAATCTCAATGTGTATTTCTGCTGTGCCACAAAAACATCCCAGCAAGGACAAACCTTCACTACTGAGGTCTACTGGTGTGCAGCCAATGAGGAGTCATGGTCTATCCCTTTATGAAATAACCAACAGGCAATTTATTTCATAGGCATAGCCTGGGCTGTAGATACTAAACCTTCACCACCAGAGAAGGAACAGATCCTAAAATGGTTGGACACCCTACTATTAGTAGTAGTTGTTGTCCTACCTTACCTCCATAGACTGAGCAAACGCTAGCCAGCACATATCCAGGTGGTGCTGATTAGCAACTAAAGTCTCAATGAGCCCAGCCCTAGAGACCAATTTAAGACCTCTCTAGAAGAGGTGGTTACCAGTTTAGCCTGGGAGGTAAATAGCTATTTGCAGGCTTCAAGCAATCAATTATGTAGCTCTTGCATAGGTTTGCACAGAAAATCCTCAATTAAAAGGATGTAGGGAGCGATCTATGGTGAATCGCCTTTAGATCTGCCACTGAGTGGATTGTAGCCCAAACCAATAAAAAAAGTTTCTTCTTACCTCCTACACTATAATATAAACACAGTGTAAAGGTGGAGTGGGAGGTTGGAGCTTATGAAAGTTAACTATAGCAGGCAACCCCCAAAAGGAGGATCTGTGACAAGGGAACCCCTACTGTGCCACACAGTAGCTTGGTCTCTGCCCATCCTTGAATGTTAGGTCAGCTTTTAAACATTGTGAAGCAACTTCAGATTCCTAGCAGCTGGGCTAATAGGGCCGGTAACCTAGTGCACCTGCTGACCAGGGGAGCTTCTGAATCCACCAACCACTGCCCAATTAATAACCTGTTCAGTGGTATACCTGGCCTGTAAGTAACTTTGTATCTACCAGGTCCCCTCTGTACGCTATATTCATCCCTACTAAATGTACCACAACTGGGCATGTAGGGAGAGGCTGGCAACCTACTGCTGCGATAACCACAGTGTCTCTGCTGTAAGAGGGAGCTGTGGCTGGTGGTTTTAGCAGTGGCGTCTGCGCTATTTGTATCCCGACCCCAAGTTCTGCACTGCACCAGTCAGTATATACACGGGGAAGGGGGAGCAATGGCCTACCTACCTCTTTCTCATCTGAGGTGGTTTAGGCACACTCGTTCCTCTGCACCACCTGTCCACCATACAGCTTCTCTGATGTAAGAGGGGCTGCGGCTGGTGTTTTTAGCAGAAGCTTAAGGGCTATTTGAATCCAGACCCCAGGTGAGATCTCAAATGCCCAGGAACCCTCTGGCTGGAATTGGGGATTTTGCAGCTAATTTCCCACGGCAAAAGGAAAGTAAAGTACTCACCGTTGTCGTCTTCCTCTTTTTGCCACAGCCAGCGGGCTTGCTTTTCCATCCTTATGGTCCACACGCAAGGAGGATAGCCGCCAAAGTGCTCCCCCCCCCCCCAACTGCTGTCCCCATAGGGAGGTGCTAGGTTAGGCTGTGTCCTGCACTGTACCAGTCAGTCAGTCTATATACATGGGGGGGGTGGGCAATGCCTTCCATTCCTCATTCCCATCTTCATATCTGAGGTGGTTAAGGCAGACATCCACCGTAGTAAACTGGTGCCTCCTCGCTCTAGAGAAAGGAGGATGTGGGCGCCTGCTCCTACTGACTCTCAGCCTTCCCTCCTGGGTAAGAACGCCGCTGCCATTTTCCCGAAGTTTGAAAATGACGCGGGTGCTTGTTGCCACGCCCTCTCCGGCAGCCCACGCGAGCTACCGGGGACCCAGGAGTCGGGGACAAGATCCCCCTGGAAAGAACCGATGGCCAGCACCCCCGTCTGAACAGCCACCTGTACAGGTAAGGAGGGGGAGACAGGATAATGGCCCCTGAAGTTCTGGGTACACCACTGTACCCAGGGTCCTTCAGCTCTCAGGGGGGCTCTTCCAATTTCTGCTGCCCGCCCTGAGGAAAAGATAGGGGAACCCCCCAGGAAGGACAAGAATATCCTACCAGACCCAGAGGCTTCCCAGGCTTGTGGTCCGGCTCCCAGGGGGAGACCACCAGCCCCAGGCTTCGGGTCATTTGGAAAAAAACAAACAGTTTCGCTGTGTAGGGAGAAACACAATCAAAAACTGAGGATCAAGGGGAAGGGTGGGGACTTAAAACAGCTGTCGATTGATTGTGTTTCCTGTAGGGAGGAGCCTCTCATCTCTCAGGTGTGCCGTCCTGGAAGATGACTTGAGAAAAATCTATCGAGCTATATGAAGGAAAACAAAAAAAATATATCACTATACTTACCTACTCTGCAGCCTCTAAGCTTCAGTGTGTGGGAGTGTAAAGGAGAGGTAGCCGATAATGGAAGCCCAATTAACATTATGGGAGTTCACCCAAGTATGTCACTTCCCAAGTATTTCCCTGCCGTTGTCTGTTTTCTCCAACACACACACACACACACACACACACACACACTATCTGCCACCGGGGACCAGGCAGGATCGGCTTCAGAAAACGTATGTGTAACTATTCCTTATTTACAGGGCTAGATAGATTTTGGTTTCAGTTTTAGAATGAGGCTGCAAGCAGGTTGAGCATTAATTCGGATTTGGGTGAACTTCTACTAAATTTCTGAACTGCATACGAGTCACGACCATTACAAATGGTAACAAGTTCCCTGCTGCAACTGAAAAAAATAAATGAAAAAATGAAGGAGATTAAGAGGGGACTCCCTAAAATGTATGCTGGGGGGGGGGGGTAGCAAATAACAGCCATAGTGGGTAGAAAGATAGCAAGAAACTTTAGCAGGGAGATCTCACCTTTGTAGTCTGAAAGCTCATTCACACCACTTGCAGTGTGGTAAAATGTGCAATTTGCACCTTACATGAGTTGATGAACTATGGTGGCATTCATGTCACCTCAATGCACGTGACCGAATGGGCAATACAATACAGCACAATGCCCTATACGGTGTACTGCAAAAAAATAATAAAACGTAGCCTTCCCCATTTCTTTGTGCATTAAGATGCATTCATTTTAGGTGAGCTGCTGAAAGACACAAAAACACATATATACATACATATACATATATATATATATATATATATATAGTAGCGTACTGTATTGTAATGTGAATGGTCCTAAGAGGTATGCATTTCCAGCTGGAGACTCAGTCCACTAAACACCACCTATAACTACATCAGTCTGATCCTGAATAAAAATGAACAGTATCAATTTACCTGTACTGCGTACTTTTACTGTGAGAAGAAAATGATATGTACCTTAGAAAAAAAAATATTTCAGCAAGAGTGCAACGAAGGCAGGCTTGGGTTGTTAACTGGATTATGTGCAGTGTCTAGCTGAGTGAAAAAAAGATCAGACAAAACCACACTCACACCATGGAGGACATAGGAGCAGATTGGAAATTTTTCTGGCATCAGTGGAAGTAAACATCACCATTTTTATTTGGTATTATTGGGAGAAATGGTGCCCCATTGCTGATGTCAGTTGGCAGAATAGTGTCTTGTATTATTGGGCAGAATAGCGTCCCAAGTGCGGTAATGGTGAAGAAGGAAGCCTGGCCTCTCAGGACCGCACCTAAGAGCTCCCAACTCCACACTAGGTGTTCCCTTGCTGGAGGAAACACAAAAACGAGCTGTGGGGAGAAGCCTTCTTTTAAAGTTCGTGGAAGTGGTATTTCCTGTTGGCAAGCGGGAGGAGCCACTCTCTCATGTGCTGTCCAGAAAGATGTTTAGGGAAATATTTTTTTGCATTGTACACTTACCTGGGTCTGCTTTTCTTTTCTCTCCCTTCACTTTTGGTTCTGTTGGTTCTGGTTGAGGTTTAGATTCTTGCTTTGCTTTTTTAGTTTTCACTTCCTTGGAAGCTGGAGCAGCTTGTGAAGATTCGGAAGGAGTAGAACCCTCTTTATTATCTTCTGAAAACCCATAGTTTGCTTGATACATTGCCAAGAAGTCTTCAGTTATCTATTAAAATTGAATACAATAAAAGTTTACATTTGAGCGTAAAAAAAAAAACTATACACAATACAAAATCCAGAGATTGATCATTTTTATTTTACTCTTCCTCCCAAAAAAGGAATGTGCATCCTTTGCTTGAACAGGGTAAATTGGAAAAAGGGAAAACATTATTTTAAATGTTCTTCTTCCTCTTCCTGCTAAGGAAAGATGACAAGGAGCAATAAGATAGCACAATGCAATAGGGCCGAAACAACTAATCGATTAATCGACAACTCATCGACTATGAAATTAATCGCCCACTAATATAATGGGGTTAAAAAAACTAAAATTAGCCCTTTATAGTACAAAAAGAGCAAATTGCTACTGTAAATATTACTTTACTTAATTTACTTTCACTGTCCCATAGTAAAAAATGAACCCCTTACAGCAGGGGTTGACAAATTTGCTTGGAATCTAGGAGCCAGCTAAAAAAGTTAGGAGCCAGGTCCGTGATGGGGATCTGGACCTGTCCCTGGCCTGACATGGAGACGAGTGAGGGGAAGACGGCGCCTCCAGCCCCCACCTGTCTCCAAGTCATTGCCCATAGCTCTGGACATTTTATTTTTTTATTTTTTTCAAATGACAAATTTTTTTTAAATTGCATTTTAGTGTAAATATGAGATGTGAGGTCTCTCTGACCCCAGATCTCATACAAGAGGACCTGTCATGCTTTTTTCTATTACAAGGGATTTTTACATTCCTTGTAATAGGAATAAAAGTGACACTTTTTTTATTTTTATTTTTATTTTTTTAAAGAACATTGAAAAAAATAAAAATAAAAGTTAAAATAAGAAAAAAAAAATATTTTAAACGCGCCCTGTCCCGCCAAGCTTGCGTGCAGAAGCGAACGCATATATGAAAGCGGTGTTCAAACCACACATGTGAGGTATCGCTGCGATTGGTAGAGTGAGAGCCATAATTCTAGCCCCAGACCTTCTCTGTAACTTAAAAAGTGCAACCTGTAGAATTTTTTAAGCGTCGCCTATGGAGATTTTTAAGGGTAAAAGTTTGTCGCCATTCCATGAGCGGGCGCAATTTTGAAGTATGTCATGTTGGGTATCGATTTACTCGACGTAACATTATTTTTCACAATATAAAAAAAAAATTGGGCTAACTTTACTGTTGTCTTATTTTTTTTGGTATTAAATACATTTTCCCCAAAAAAGTGCGCTTGTAAGTCCTCTGTGCAAATACAGTGTGACAGACAGTATTGCAACAACCACCATTTTATTCTCTAGGGTGTTAGAATAAAATATATATATATATATATAATGTTTAGGGGGTTCTGAGTAAAGGGAAGGAGATGGAGCTTCCCCTGCCTGCCAGCCTATTAGCATTGCTGGTTGTAATTCCAACGGCCACTACAAGAGGGCGCCAGATTCCAGAAGGAACCATAGGATCGTAGAAGGCCTCAAAGCCGGGGGCTCAATTACCGGCCACCGCCAGCGCGGCCCGACGCGATCACGCCGGGGGGGACCCCGGTGACAGGATACCCCCAGCTGTGATGCCCCAGGTGCCAGGCTGCTATTTCTAGTCGCAAATGCGACCTGGTGCCCGGGTTTTGTCGAGCCCTGCCTTACAGTAGTGATTATTTGCTCTTTTTAAAAAAATTTTTTTAACCCCATTATGTTACTAAACATCTCAGGCCTGGTCACACCTCTGTTTTTTGGTTCTTTTTGCAGAAACGCTCTACAGTTCATTTTACATGGTTTTCTATGGGACAATAATGCGTCTTTGCGGCAATTTGTGTTTTTTAATCTGCCCAACAACAAATTGGCCCATAAAAATGTAAAAATGCAAATGGCAGCAAAAATTTTTTTTAATGTTAATTTTTTAAAGGTTAGTAACCGATTAATCGAAATAATAATCGGCCAACTAATCGATTATGAAAATAATCGTTAGTTGCAGCCCTACAATGCAATGATGTGCACAGTAACCAGGGCTTTTTTTCCCCCTCAAAGAATAGGTGCAGGAACTCTCCCTTCAATCACTTCTGGTGTCCACCCCCTACCCACCTCCGAGCACCATTCCTTGGTTCCACCGCCTACCCACCTTCCCAGTAGGAGAATACAGAACCAAGTATCATTTTGTGGTGATAAGTCACTTGTATGCATTTTTTTTATTAAAAAGAAAAAGCAGTAAAGTAGATCCCCTGCAGCCAGCAGCAATAGACTCCCCTAGCAACAACAGATTTCCCAGCAGCCAGCCCAGCAACAATAGATCCCTCTCAGCAATAATTGACCCCTCCAGCAACAAAATCCCAACCAGCAACAAACTATCACGCAAAAATAGATGCCTTCTAGCAACAATAGATCCCCCACCAGCAAACAATAACAGACCTCCCCAGCAACAATAGAAAATAAATCTCCTCCGGGAACAATAGAACCCCCAGCAGCCATCAATGAACCCCAGAACCCATTGCCATTACATACAATCGGTGCTGCGTTCCCACTTGGAAAAAAAGCCCAGACAGTAACCCATACCAGAATCTACTATGCTAGCAGGCTGAAAGCTAACTGGATCCTAAGGGTTACTGCCTTTCTGGACCCTTTCCTGAACGAATGATTACTATGGTGAAGTTACATCACAAAATGGAAGGGGGGTAATTAATTCTAGAAGGGGAGTACAGAAAATTCACAAAAATATGAGTAGAAGTGTCTATAAGCCTTAACATTACCAACACTTAAAGTATTTGAATTGCAGTCTATAGTTCTTTTCACACAGACTGCACAATAGATTACATTTAAATTGAACTGAATCTTAAATCGTATGTAAAGTAAAAACTTTGTATATTAGGTTTAGGTGGAAAAGTGAAGGGTTACAATCCTCTCTGTTTATTCTTTGCTGTGCGTGTCCCACTGGGGAGAAGTCCCTTCACTTCCTGTCTCAAAGATGCAACAGGAAAAGGGAGAAACTGCCTTAAAAGTGAAAAGAATTACACTAGCACCTAACGCACTAAAATGGGTCACCAAACTTACTAAACAAAGGGCCTGTTTTTTGTCCTTCAGACTTTAGGGGGGCGGACTGTGACCAGTGGGAGTGGAAATTTTTCTGGCATCAGTGAAAGTAAACATCGCCATTGTTATTCAGTATTATTGGGAGAAATGGTGCCCCATTGCTGATGTCAGTTGGCAGAATAGTGTCTTGTATCATTGGGCAGAATAGTGTCCCAAGTGCCACATAAATGCAAGCAAAGGGCCGCAGTTTGGAGACCACTGTACTAAAAGCAAATAAGATTCCCAGCTCAACTCACCAGCCAGTCTGCAAACAAATTATCCTATCTAACAATGTGAATTAAAAACAGGGGTTTAGATGGCACAGATTTGCAAATACATGCGTAAGCTGCAGAACTGCTCCAGGGCACCCCATTATTATCTGCAGTCCTAATTCCTGTTTTTAATGCAAACCGTTAGATGAGATAATTTTGTTGGTTGCAGACTGGCTGGTGATTTGAGCTGGGAATTTTCTTTGGTTTTGTTTTGCACGTGTTGCTCTTCCATGTGCTCCATGCTGTGAAGGCTAGATGGGGACAGTGACCAGTTGTTTGTTAGTGATGTAATATTGGTGAAGGGACACACTGGACACCTTTGTTGCTATTGTGCTTTGTGTCCAGTGTGCCCCTGTGCCTCTGTGCCTCTAAGGAGGGGTGGGCTACCTCCAGGCCCACCTGTCCTCTATCCATTAGAATGCATGTGCTTCTACTATGGAGGCTCTCATAAAGTTACAAGAGTTAGGACTGCAGACAATACTGTGTGTCTTAGAGCAGTTCTGCAGCTTATGCATATATTTGCAAATGTGTGCCAACTAAACCCCTGTTTTTAATGCAAACTGTTAGACAGGATAATTTGGTTGGTTGCAGACTGGCTGGTGAATCGAGCTGGGAATTTTCTTCAGTTTTGTTTTCCATGTGTTGCCCTTCCATGTGCTCCTTGCTGTGAAGACCAGTCATCAATGGGGGCAATGGCCAGTTGTTTGTTACTGCACTTTAAGAACGCACCTGGTACATCACCACAACACAACACTGAATCTGCAGTGTAACACACAGTATATACTTGGCCTAAAAGGGATTTTTACTTTACACAGAGCACCACATTAAGACTTTTGAACTTATGCATACTAAAATATATTTGACTTTGTCAATTATTATTAAAGCTGGGTTTCTATATTTCTCCCACTGGAGAAAAATAAAGCATACTCTCCAAAATAAAACTTCTGATTTAGCCGGGTTTACAGGAATAAGAGCAGGTCTGATCGAATATATAACTATGACCCGTCAAATGACTGAGGCACACAGCTGTAAAAAATGACTGCAACAGACCTCAACAGCAACCCAGCCTGACCTGTTCTGTATGACCAATCTGCAGCCAAGGAAATGTAATACAGGGGATAAGGCGAGCAGCTAACCAGATCCAACTATTTCATTCCTGGAACTCTAGTGTACAAAGGCATGAGCTAAGCACCTTTGCCATTTCACCATCATGTGAGGAAGCAAAATATGTCCATTCATGCCACCCGCCAACAAAGATCCAGACACTGTTTTACAGAAATATAAATAAGTCAATAACAGTCCATTTAAAAGATGATATTCTGCCTTTCTGAAAGTTGTTTGCTCAACTTCTATTGAAGGGGAATTTTAAAACTTTTTCCTTGCTTTAGTCAATCAGCTGCAACCACTGATCAGTGTGGTCTGTGAATGGCAGGTACCTCTGTCAGGAAACAGTATGCCAGTAGAGATTGACAGCACTGAAAGCTGAAAATTGGACTGAACAGGAAGGGAGTGAAAGTGCCTGGTATTGAAGTGGTTAAAGTTGTGGTGCCAGGAGTTCAACTTTAAAGGCCAAGTTCACCTTTTGGGAAAAAAATAATAACTGCACATGTTATGACCGAACCGGTCCCCGAACCTTCCCGGTCCCCGCACCTTCCCGATCCCTGCTGTGACAGCTAGCGGGGGATCTTCTCCCTCCCTGCTAGCTGTCACAATTTAAAAAACCCATGGGTGAGCAGGGCTCCGTCCACATCATTGATTGACAGGGTTCTGTGCATGGAAAAACTACAAGATCTGGCAGCCTTTGTGCCTGTCACCTTGTAGTTTCCATCGAACTACCGCAATGCTGTGGAGAACTGTGGAAGTTCATTCATGCTTCCTGTCAGATTGTATCTGCTTACCCGTACAGGCAAGCAGATACAGTGGCAGATCTGCTGGACACATGTATGGCACCAGTGCAATTCTTTACAGCAGGGATATGCAATTAGCGGACCTCCAGCTGTTGCAGAACTACAAGTCCCATAAGACATAGCAAGACTCTGATAGCCACAAGCCTGACACCCAGAGGCAGAGGCATGGTGGGACTTGTAGTTTTGCGACAGCTGGAGGTCCGCTAATTGCATATTCCAGCTTCACAGTTTCAAATAAATGCACTTTTTTTTTTAACTGAAAAAATAAAGTGCATTTATTATTTTTCTCCAAAAAGTGAACTTATCCTTTATGAATAAGTGTACTTTCATATAGGGCTGCAACTAACGATTATTTTAATAATCGATTAGTTGGCCGATTATTGTTTAGATTAATAACCTTAAAAAAAAATGGTGTATAATTTAGTTAATATGTAACGTTTTAAAAAAGGCAATTTATTCTTAAATATCTCTATATTCAGTGGTAAAAATAACAAACTATATGGTTAGGGAGAAAAATATCTAATCCACTCTGAGAATAACAGACAGAAGAGATATACTGTATATATTAGAGGGGATATATACTCTATATACTATTAGAGGAGACATACTGTATATACTATTGAAGATATACTGTATATACTATAAGAGGCTATATACACAATTAGAGGAGAGATATACTGTATATACTATTAGCCCTTGTACATGCGGTCGGAGATTCCGACGGAATGTGTCCGATCGGAGCTTTTGTCGGATATTCCGACTGTGTGTGGTCTGCATTGGACTGTTTCCGTCAGAATAAATTTTCCAACTTGCCGGAAATATTTTCCGACAAACTGCTCCGATGGGACATACTCCGATCATGTGTAGAGAATTCCGATCGGACAAAGTGCCACGCATGCTCAGATGAAATTCCTACATCGAAGCTATTGGCTACTAGCCTGAACGTAGTCCCATCGTAACGAAATTACGTCATCACGTTCTGAAAGATCGGATTTTCCGACAACTTTGTCCGACCATGTGTATGCAACAGTTTCTGACAAGATCCATTGGACAAAATCCGACGGATTTGGTTGTCGGAATCTCCGACCGTGTGTACAAGGGCTTAGAGGGGATATAAACTGTATATACCATTCGAGGAGAGATATACTGTATATACCATTCGAGGAGAGATATACTGTATATACCATTCGAGGAGAGATATACTGTATATACCATTCGAGGAGAGATATACTGTATATACCATTAGAGAATATATAGTGTATATACTATTAGAGGAAATATATACTGTATATACTATTAGAGGATATATACTGCATATAGTATTAGATGAGAGATATACTATTAAATGGTCAATCTGGTAAATATCATCAGACTCATTAACTTTAACCCCCTTTTGTTACTGGCCGATTGATCGATTATGAAAATAGTAAATCGATTAATTTCATAATCGATTAGTTGAGGATTAATCGATTAGTTGTTTCAGCCCTACTTTCATACAAAGTGCACTTATTCTTTTTGGCCCCTCTTCTGACCCGACAGATCCCAGCCTCCTCCTCTACAGATGTATACTTAGGTTGGGTTCACACCTATGCAAATTGCATGCGACTTACACCACATCCAGTTCGCAGAACATTTTAAAATGATTTGTTTGAATCAGTCTGATTCACATCGGTGCGTTGCATTGGCACTCTGCATTGACCAAAAAAGTGTGCGTTTTCTAGGCATTGCGGTGCAAATTACAGCCACATAATCTTCTACGGGAACCATTTGCAGATGCGTCCCCTTCTGATTTCTGAATTCTCTCCCGCTCCTCACTACATCTCCCCTCTCCCTGCTGCAACTATAACGGAGATGAAGCGATGAACAGCTGCCTTCTCTCTTCGCACAGAGAATGGAGCTGGAATTCGCACCAGACTTGTGTGAACCCGACCTAAATGAGGTCTGACAGGCCCAGTCTATGGGCCTCTTTCGAGCCCTATCTGTACAGCAGGGCCCTATAGAAGTCTATAGGACTTCTCTCCCTGAGTCAATGGCATTTACGCATTACTGCTAGGGTTGCCACCACATACCTTTGAACCCAAACACCTTAATTACACCAGATAAGGCACAGAGTGAGTTTTACTACCAACTTAATCAGCCACAGAACCTGTGTAATTAAGATGTATTTGGGTTTAAAGGGATGAGGTGGCAACCCTAATTACAGTCCAATGGATTTCTATGAGGCCATGTGCGGAGGCCGGAGACAAGCGGAGACGTCTATGGGTATGTGACGCCCAGGCAGGATGTAAACAATCCCCGGAGGCTGGGTTTGTCAGAGCGAGGCAAGTATTGCATTTATAGAGGAAGAGGTGGGGTAGTTTAGTGGAGGGCAAGGGGGCACAAAGGATAAAACGCACTTAAAGCGCACTTTTCCTTCAAAGCCAAACTTCAGGAAAATTTAAAATTGCGCCCCCAATCACCGCAGTCATGTGATCGGGCAGACCTTCCCACCCCCGTTAGGGGGAAGTAAGGCTGGGTGGGAAGGGGTTAAAGCATAACCAAAGGCAAAACGTTCAGAAGCGGGTGAGCTCCAGTGTTATTGTCCTGGCAGGATCTTCACCGGGACTAATGAAGAGTGCTGAGCGCCCACATAGAGTGCACGGACCTCCAGCTACACATGAAGCTCTCACCTTAGGGAACCAGGCTTTCTTGTCATGGTCCCATTCATACTCAGTGCCATCACTGGGGTCCGTAAAGGTATACGGATCGTTACCGGTCTCCCGGTTCCCATACAACTCCTGAAGCCGCAGCTGCTCGTAGAAGGCTTCATTGCTATCCATGTTCTTCGTATCACCTAAAGGAACACTCCAAGTCACACAACACCAGCTTCACACTGCCCCTCTCCCCGCACAGGGCACGGATAGACTCTGCGCGTGCGCACCACGCAAATTCCCCCGTACGTAATCGGTGTGCGCGGACCTACTGGACCGTAGTGCGCATGTGTTGTGTTTTCCTACGTTCTCGAACACTCCTTGTGACCAACAAAGGCGCCTGAAAAATTTAATACAGTTTAGCAGGGCGGCCATTTTGTTGTAGACTAAATGGGTTTACTGCTAACTTGTAGTGCGAAATCGAAGTTTGGAAATATTACTAAAGTGCAAGTAGACAGAACTGTCTGGGAAAGAGTTAATTGGAAGACATAATTTGCTATTTGAAGAATAAAGCCTATTTTATAAGAAATCCATAGCTCCCAACTGTCCTTGATTTGGAGCAATGTCCCTCTGTCCCTCTTTCCTCCTAATTTTGGTCTGATCTTTATAGCTGTATATAAAATGCCATTTTTATCTTTAAAAAGTGTTTCCCAGTGCTGAACCTTTCATCCAATTTCTTAATTGCTTCTTTTGTAAAATTTAAAAGCCAATATAAAGTAATAGTAGTGGTTAAATAAAGCCCTTGTGGATTTATTGAAACTTTTTTGGGGGTTATTCTCCTTTAAGGGGGTGTGGCAAGGGGTGTGTCCTATGCCTACATACAGTTTGCTAGCAGGTGTCCTTCTCCAATCTCAAAATGTTGGGAGGTATGCATAGTTGCCAACTGTCCCGAATTTCCCGGGATTAGGACATTTGTCCCAAATTAATTTTGTCCCGGGAAATGTCCAGGGAGATTCGGCTTGTCCCGGGAAATTGAATTTCCTGTTTTTTTGCCGCCGGCCGCTAGAGGTCCGCCATTTTTAAGAAGCATTTTTAAGAAGCTCATCTTCAATAGAGAACCTGTGGCACCGCCCACCCCCGCTGCCAGTGTGTGTGAAGAGCAGTGGGCGGCGCCACAGTTCAAAGTCAGTGTGGCAACGACGGCTGCCGCTTGGACGCCAGGAGATGTAATGTCCTGTCGGGGGAGTCCGTGCAGTGAGTATGTGGGGGCCAGTCTGTGGATGCGGGGGCCAGTCTGCGGATGCGGGGGCCAGTCAGTCTGGATGTCAGAGGGGCACCAGATGTAAGGAGGGGCTCCGCTGATGGACACAGATGTGAGGAAGGTACCTCTGATGGGGCACCTGATGTAAGGACAGACTCCGCTTGCGACACCTGATGGCATCTGGAGGCAGGCAACGTGGCTAGTGACGCGCTCAGGGCTCCCACTGATTCTGCATTATGGTGAGTTGAATGATTTCATTTCATATTACAATGTAATAATAGAATAATATAATAATGTAATAATGTAATAATAGAAATAATGCGCTTCAATCATCCTGACACCATAACAATCATGGCGCCGGGATGATTGAAGCGCTAACACCAGGTATTTGGAGTATCTTTATCTGCTGATTGTCAGACTCTGGCAAACACATATTGCTATTGTGGTGTAGGATCGGGGGGCTGCTGTCTCTCCTTTCCCTCTCCCTCCTTTCCCTCTCCCCCCCCCGAATCTCAGACTCTAACCACACCCCTTCGAGCCACGCCCCATGGAAGCCACACCCACCATTTTACGTAAACCACGCCCATATTTTGCCACATTTTTCACCTTTTTATATGCCACACCTATAACTGCATGCCCCGCCCCCTAATTATAATACAACTCCGCCTACTGCCAAAAAAGTGTCCCAGATTTATTTTTTACAATGTTGGCAACTATGGGTATGGGATGTCTACCATTAAAACCCGTAGACACCAATTTTCCCTACAGATAAGTCTATAATAAGGCTTACCAGTAGGTACCTGAAATATCTCCTCAAACTGCACAGTTTAAGAGATATTTACCATACATGTTTGCGCCAATGCCATTGGCGCATGCTCTCTGAAGAAAGGGCATGCAATTCTAGCCAATCACAGAGCCAGAGTCCACGGCCCCAGAAGCAGAAGGGGTGAAGAAGGACGTGTCCACCAGTGGGGACCTCTGGGACATATCGGGCTTCATTTGCAGGTAAGTGCAACATAATGGGTACATAATGGGCTAGTATGTGATGCATACTAGCCCATTATGCTTTTACTTTGCAGGGGGATGAAGAGGAAGTAAAACCCATTATGGTTTACTCCTCTTTAACCACTTCAGCCCCGGAAGATTTGGCTGCTCAATGACCAGGCCATTTTTTACGATACGGCACTGCGTCCCTTTAACTGACAATTGTGCGGTTGTGCGACGTTGTACCCAAACAAAGAGGACATCCTTTTTTCCCACAATTAGAGCTTTCTTTTGGTGGTATTTTATCATCTCTGCGGTTCTTATTTTTTGCGTTATAAACAAAAAAAGAGCGAAAATTTAAAAAAAACACAAATATTTTGTACTTTTTACTAGAATAAATATCCCCAATTTTTTTTTTTAAAAAAAGGAAATTTTTTCCTCAGTTTCGGCCGATATGTATTCTTCTACATACTTTTGGTAATAAAAATCACAATAAGCATTTACAATCAGGTGTGCGTGATTGTGCCTTATTATAGGCTTACCTGTAGGTAAAAATCACACAGTGGACTTTACTACCGCTTTAAATGAGCCTCAGTAAAATAACAGTGCAACTTCTCTTTATTTAATTATTTTTGTTCAATCCAAGTTTTATGTTTATTTAGGGGATTTCAAATGTAGAAAAGAGGAGTAGTAGTTACATAAGGTACTTTACGTGGAACTTATTTCTGCTTTGTAAACATAAGCATGGAGTTCTTGGTTGTAAGAGCACTGGTTCGGAATTGTTATATCACTTTATCTCCCAGGGTGCAATACAAATCTCAGGTGAGCATGTATAATGGTTTTCGGGAAGGCATCTACCAGGTATAGGCAAAGATTTTCTTTAGGAGCTTTCTTGTCCATGTTCAAGTAGAGATCGTATGTAGGACATGCAAGCAAGAATAGGGACATGGTAAAGGAAAGGCAAAAGATATGGGGCAGAACATAGTTTTAGGAGAAAGGGTTAATGTGGAGTATGAGAGAAAAGATACAGGAGTAGTGAGGAAGGGGGCCTCTTTGCTGCCATTGCCATGCTTGGATCTGAGAAGCATGGATTTAGGTGGATGATAATCAGTGATAGAATTCTTGTGAATTCTGGAGGGCAGTCAAAGCAACCCAGATCCGAGTATATAAATACTGCTTGTCATTGTCCTGAGCTAGACAGTGCTCTATATTGGAAATGCTGTCTAATTCAGTGACCCACCCTGAAAGTGTGGGTGGTTGGAGTGAGCACCAGTGGCTTGGGATCAAAGTTAGTGCAGAAGTGAGGAAATGTCGGGGGATATCTCATTTAATAGAGCTTGATAACACAGAAAGTCGAACAACATGAGGAAGATTCAACTCAACTTTATTTTGAAGGCGTTATCTAAGTGGTTGTGTGACTGGCCAAGTTTTTCATATAGTGCTCTAACACTCCTTCACAACTTGACATATGAATGAGCACAAATGTGTTGCATAGAGAGGTATAATGACTTACTGTACTGTAATGCAGTAGCGTGTGTGAACAAGCTCTTCATTATAAGGAAAATTCTCTTAATGAAGGATTTTTGCGAGAAGCAAATACCAAATGTGTAATGACTCTTGCATGGGGTCAAGTGTGGATTTAGATACGTAGTGATGACTCCCAAAGGGGCTGCTGGATATGAAATACCTTACCTTACCTTACAAATTCTTACCTGTTCAGAGGTTTGTAGGAAAAATAGGGTGGGACTTTGAATGAAGCATAGCTGCAAGGTAGGTATGTAAGGACATATCTGAAATTCATTGGCTAGGTATAGGATTTGAGGGTAAACGATAATAACATGGGTAACAATAATATGAATTGATTATATTTCATATATGTGTATACATAAGTACATATTATAACAAGGTTTACAATGATAATCAACATCACAAAAAAATGCATGATTAAAAAAGACAGAAATAATCTTGAATGGATTGAAGCATGAGACATTATAAATAAAGTCAGGGAGAATTTCAGACACATGCTTGTAAATGGTAGCATAAAAGTGCTCTACGCATTTCGTGGAGTTCATCCACTCATCAGGAGCAGTTCCAAGGTTAAAATTATCTACAAAGAGATAAGTGAATGCATGAAGACATGCATGGCACTGTAACTTCGTTTCACTTGTTCCTGTACAGATATAATTATACACTTACTTATCCTATTCCTCTACAGAGGTTCTTTGGAAAAACTTTTTATATATGGTTATTCTGGTATTACAGGGCCCTAGATGTGTCACTCCCAATCAGCTGTGGTGCTCTGTGGTCATTGAGATTTTTGCCTCAGCTCCGGTGGAGATTTGTTTTTCACAGCGCCTCTATTTGTCAACAGTTTCTTTCCTAAGAAATAATCTTATTGTAAGTAAGAGTGTTTGAGGGAGCTGAGTCTCCCTCCCTCTCTCTGTTCCTTTGCCCTTTGTGCTGATTTTGTCTGATCTTCATGCATTCACTTATCTCTTTGTAGATAATTTTAACCTTGGAACTGCTCCTGATGAGTGGATGAACTCCACGAAACGCGTAGAGCGCTTTTATGCTATGATAAGATTGGAAATTAATGGATTATAGTTCTACTTAAGTTTTGTTTAATTTTTTTCATTTCTCTCTCTGCATTCTATGTGTACGTGTCAAAATATGTTGCAAGGTTGTAGTTTGTGGTTTTCTGTTAAACGACTGACCATCGCTTGATGTATGTTGAAATTAACTGCTTGTTACCTTATATGGAAACTTTGCTAAAACCTATACTTTTGTAACCACCCTATATAAGTTAATAAAAAAGAGGAAGAAGCTGAGCACGGGACATTTGAAGCTCAAAGCTGGCATACGGAGCATGGTCTTTCTGTGTCTCATTCTTTAAAGAGCTAAAATTTGGCACAGCAATATAAACTAGAAAGCAATTAAGTTTGAAATTGCAATTAACAGCTGGCGCCCGAACAGGGACCCGGCCAATGAAACTACAAGAGGTGGACGAACGGGACCGACGGAACAATCGGATCAGGCATTCTGGGAACCACAGACCAAAACCTGCGCAGGTAAGAAAAAGCTTTATTTTTCTTATATTCTGTGCTCCCCTGATTTGTGCCTATCCGTTCTGTCAGTTACTGTCCTCCTGGTGCAGAGCATCAGCCTCTGTAGTGGCGGGTCTTCAATTACTGTATATTTGGTTTATATTGCTGGAATTATTTGTTGTTTGTTGTCTGTCTGTCTTGTTGAGAAAGTGAATGAGCCTTGTCAAGGATGGTATGAGTTGGAAGGGGATTGCCGAACTAAGCAACGGAATGCGCCCTTTCGGGGGGGTCTGACGCTTATGCTTAACCTCACATCTAATTCATAAACCATAGGCGGGTTGAGAGTATAAGCCCTGTCTGCTCCATAAAGCAGGGATAAGAGTGCACGAGAGGGATCCCAGATACAAAGGGGAATAAGGTCTCCACAAGCCCGGAGATCTAGAGGGGATACCTGGCCACTTAAAGGAATGCTTGTATATGTTGTAGCCGTCAGTCTGGTTATAATATTTGTCAGTTGGCTAGCATATAAGGTAATTCGATTTCAGAAATCTCATCCAGGAGAGGTTTTTAGTATTTTTTGGCACCCTAGGAGGAAAGTAACGAGGTGCTTTTTGTAACTTTTTGAATTATATATATATCGGTACATTAAGTGTCCCACACGCTACCTAGGCACAGACTGCCAAAATGGGCCAGCTGAATACAAAGCCCCGACAGGGAACTGTGGCACACTATACTGTGCAACAGATAGTTAAAAACATCTATGGTAAAGATGGAGCGAGGGATTTGAAAAATGTCCTCCGTAAATTCAAAGTGAAAGGAGCAGCGGGTTTAGACCCAGAAGTATGGGATGAAATAAGAAAGGACAGACAGGGAGAGGTGTTAGAGAAACAATGGACGTATCAGATTGAATGCTTAATTAAGGTCTCAAATCGAGCACAGGATGAAGGGTGGAAATATAATCCAGAGTGTGACGGATGGGATATGAAAGACCGACGAATGAAACTGGTTGAGCCTAAAGTTAACCCCAAACCATCCACCCCACCCCCATATGCTGACATAGAGCGTAAGACACACAAGATACATCCTGTACTTGAGGGGAGAGGATGGGTTTGTCAGGTCTGTGGAGCACAGAACCCAGAATGGGCAATAGAATGTGTGCATTGTGGGGCACAAAAACCTCACCCAGAAACGGTAGCTCCTGTACGAACTGACACGCGTATAGTGCAAGTGAATAACCCAGATTTTGGACCAGCCAACCCAAATGCCCCACCAACTGTCACCCGTAGAATGCAGATAAGGACTTGGGCGCCTTGGTCAGCAGACACCCTTATGGCATTAATACAGAGCGCCCCAGACCCAGTAGCAAAACCAGCTGCTTTCTGCAGATTTGTAACCCAATTAATGAATACGCATGAAGCGGCCTAGCAGGACGGAGAGGACTTATGTAGACATAAAATGACTTTGACATTATTCAACCAATTTATGAATGAGATAGGTCCACATCGGCCGGCAGGACAGACTGATGCGGATGGTAACCTGTTGGGAGGGCATGTGAGACACATAGACTCAAGGGCCCCTTTTATTGCTAGATTAGAAGCTTTCTGTCAGGCAAAACAACAGGAGAGGGGGTCCATATCACCCATGAAACAAATGCCAGGACAAACTGTTTCAGAATTTTACTTGTCTATGGAAAGTATGATGGCAGATGAGGGATTGGATTTGGCTCTGCCAGTCACGATCCGAGCCTTCAATAGACAGTTACATTGTATATCACAGGGTACAAGACATCTCACTGAGGAGAGGGTTCAAGTGATAAAGGGAATGTTACCCCCACGGAATTTCAAACAATTGTGTATGTTTTTAGGTATTGTGTCATATTGTAGACAATGGATACCACACGCTAGCTCTTTGATGCAGCCATTATACGATTGTTTGAAAATCGTGCCATATATGCTTACGGAAGTAGCTTATGAGTCGTTTGTCACTCTAAAAAAGTTATTGATTTCTGCACCGGCTATCGGTATACCAGATTACACCAAGACATTCCATCTATACATTGCTGAGATCACTGGACACGCCACAGGTGTTTTGACACAGTCACATATAAAACAAAGACCCGTTGCCTACTTCTCAGCAGCACTAGATCCTGTGTCCAGAGGTTCGCCGTCCTGTGTACGGGCGGTAGCTGCAGTGTCAATTATCATAGATAAGTCATCAGAAATTGTTCTAGACAATCCGGTTGTAGTGCATACCACACACGACATACATGCAATCTTGTCTCAGATACAGCCTAAACACATATCCATGGCCCGACAACTAAGGCTCCAGTGTACTCTACTCTTACCTCCGAACGTCACTTTTCAGCGCTGTACAACTTTGAATCTAGCTACCTTTCTGCCTCTTCAGTCATCAGATTTGGCAAGGGGGAATAATGGAGGAGCTAGAACCAATAAGGAAGGTAATGAGGAAACTGACACTCTTTTGTTTCAAGAGATAGATGAACATGATTGTTTTCAACTCATGGAACAAGAGACAATGGGGTTCCCACATGTCACAGATATACCAATTCTGAATGCTGAACACACTTTGTACATAGATGGTAGCAGGTTTGCTGATGATAAGGGAAAATATCACACGGGATATGCTGTAGTTACAGATACACAGATTATTGAGGCTAAGCCCCTACCTGCACACATGTCGGCACAAGAAGCGGAACTCACGGCCCTAGAAAAAGCCCTAGAATACTTAGAAGGACGAGAAGGGAATATTTACACTGACTCTGCCTATGCTTATGGTGTTGCACATGATTATGGTCACATATGGAAAGCTAGAGGTTATCTAACAGCAGCAGGTACACCTGTAAAACATGGAGAGGGAATCAAGAAAGTCCTGAGTAATCTCCAAAAGGTTAAACGAGTGGCCATTATGAAGATAGCGGCACACACGAGCGCAAAAACAATTGAGGCAAAAGGAAATGCATTTGCAGATTTAACTGCAAAACAAGCAGCTCTAGGGGAAGTAAGTCCTGAGACCTTAGCAACGGTAAAGGTGAGTATCCCAGAACCGACATGGCAGCAGCTGAGTAAACTACAGGAGCAAGCAGGAGAGAGCGAGAAAGATAGATGGGTAAAAATGGGAGCAGCACCAGGCCTTGACAATATATGGAGGGAAGGAGGCAGAATATGCCTACCTGCCTCTCTGTATCCAGCAATGGCGGCGGCGGTTCACCTACCCACCCATGTCAGTTCCAATTCCATGTATAGGATTGTGAACCAAGGATGGCTCGCTCCTGGATTCAGTAGTACTGCGAGAAACTACTGTGTAGCCTGCCAAATCTGTCTTCTGAATAATCCAGGACAGAGAGTAAAAACTCCACAGAAACACCAGGTTCGGGCCCAGTATCCCTTTCAGAGACTGCAAATTGACTATATCCAAATGCCTAAGAGCGGCCCATTTGAATTTTGTCTCGTGTGCATCGACCTATTTTCAGGCTGGCCCGAAAGTTATCCAGTGAAGTCAGCCACAGCGAAAGCCACAGCGAAGAAACTGATCACTGAGTTAATACCTAGGTTTGGTCTCCCGGAAACTATTGAGTCAGATCGAGGTACACATTTCACAGGAGAAATTATGCAGAATGTAATGGCTATGTTAGGGGTTCAACAAAGTTTCCACACCCCTTACCACCCACAGAGTTCAGGATCAGTAGAAAGAGTAAATGGGACAATAAAGTTAAAAATACAAAAAGCTATGCAGGAGTTAAATAAACCATGGCCTGAATGCCTACCCTTAGCTTTGTTCTCCATAAGGTATACTCCAACGGGAAAAACAGGGTTATCCCCATATGAAATACTTTTTGGGAATGCACCCAGACTAGGTTTATACTTTCCACAGAGTATGCAATTGCAATGTGATAGTTTGACTGCATATGTGATACAATTACAACAGCATCTAACTAAGATCCACAAAAGTGTGTATTCTTCTCTTCCAGACCCTAACTCAATAGCAGGTACTCATTCGCTGAGCCCCGGAGATTGGGTCTATGTAAAGAAACATACCAGAAAAGCTTTAGAGCCACGGTTTGAAGGACCATATCAAGTACTGCTGACCACTCTCACATCGGTCAAGTTGGAGGGTAAAGCAGCCTGGATCCACGCATCACACTGCAAAAAGAGTCCTGAATCGAGAGAAACAGAATGACGATCTTTCTAACTATGATAATAGTGCTTGAGTGTTTTCAAACGTTTGTTTACACATGGACTCCCGGTATCAATGTAACAGTACATGAAAACAGTACTGATCTTAGATGGATATATCAAGATAAGAGTATAACGCAATATCCTTACTATGAATGGTATACTGTAGGAAATTTCACAGTGTCAGGACAGGAGGGTCCTTTTTACATGATGCAGAATGTGGATTCACCAGTAGTGTGGATAAAAGCAAAGTCACAAGCACAAGTAAACATAACTTTCCATTGGAGGGACAATTTAACATGGCCCTTTAATAGCACACCACATAAATGTGGAGGGAAGTATTTGACAAAACACGAATGTTACTTTTTACCCCAGATTCCCAAATCTACAGGAACCAACAGAGGGGAAAGGGTCCCAGACCAGTAAGTGGAAGTGAACAATTCAATCTAACAGGTCCTATTAGTACAAATCAATCTGCAACTTATATTTGTGCAGCATGGTATTTTGTACCAATAAGGAAATCAGGTAAAAAAATAGGAGGATATATACAATGGCAACATTATGGTTTCGATATAAAGATAGAGGACACTCTACCTACCATCTTTGAATCCTCTGTATTAACTCCTATTCCTAAAACTTGCATAAATGTTTCGGTATCACAACAGAAAACAAAAATCAAATTTAATGTAACTTTTCCCCAGCTACCAGAGTGTAGGTATCGACGAGAATGGTATGATACAGTTTTGGGAGCTGCAGGAACTGGAATGGGAGTAATGAATGGGATACAGATGGAAATGATACAAAATAAGTGGAAACGTGCAGGAAGTCACATAGCTGATAGTTTAATAATCACAAGCAAATGGTTACCTACAACATTTGAAACACAAATTAGCCAGGTACAGTTAACTAAATATCTCAATATTATGGTTAATCACACAGTACTAGCTAGTTTGGAGTTGTGGAAAGCAAATCAGAAGTTCATAAATATTACTCAATGTGCTTTCTCTACACTATCTTATCACATTCAAATTAATAGAGCTCGAGATGAGCTACGATTGGGGAATTATCACACTTGGATGACCTATTTCAAGGGTTTAAATTTAGAAAATACATGGTTTGAAGTACCAGGAAAAGAAGTTGAATGTGAAGAAAGATGGTGTGCTGGAAGATTTGATGTTTATAAAGTAGAAGGGATTGAGGTAATGTGTAAGTTAATAGTAATGCCACTCCTGATAGGGAAGGATCTACCTGAATTTTGGTATCCTGAGATCTATGGACATTATGTAGATACACAAAACATGACTCATGATCTAAGTCTATGTACTAAAACTAATAAGGGAATAGTTTGTGGAAGAAGTTCTCCAGTCTATGAACCTTGCTTATTGAAACATCAATCTAATATATGTAAGTTTCAGAGACTACCAGTAAGTGTAGGAAACAGATTTATGGAGATAGGACCACAACATATTTGTTTAATTACAAATGATCAGGAAACTATGGAAAGTTTAAATAAAACAGCTCCTTATTCAGGATGTGTAAAGAATGTTAAAATGCTTAAATGGCAGAATGAAACTTTCCTTTTTGAACCAGATGCACATAGAATATTCAATCAAGAATGGACGGTAGATAATCTTACTGATACTACACCTTTCATAATATCATTAGAGCCCTTACAACAAATCTTAAGAGAGTCCGAAATACTTAGAAAACACATAGAGACACAGGAACATACCCTTCAAAATAATCTAATATCTGCAGTTATAGATAAAGGAAAATTAATACATTTATCCTCACAGATAAGAGCTGAAACTACCCACCATTGGTACAATGTTTTCAGTGGATGGTCACCCACAGCTACGGGTATTTTCAATTGGATGCTCAATCCGATGCTTATTCTAATTTTAGCTTTTGTATTGCTTACCATAATAAACTGTTGCTTATATAGGAAGATTAAGGCCCGAACAGATAGAATGGAAAGAGAAAGATATTAAGGAACTCTAATGATAAAAAGGGTATTTTGACATCACCCCTTTTCTATTCTCTTTGCTTATAAGATGCTGGTATGGATTTGAGGGATGAGGGTAAATAGAGAAGACTTATCCTCCTCTGACAACCCGCGGTCAGGGATAGTACTCTTTGAAGTATCGGCTGTTCACTTTTTTGCAAGGACCCAGAATGGTGAAGGGTATGATGTCAAAGGGGGAAAATGATAAGATTGGAAATTAATGGATTATAGTTCTACTTAAGTTTTGTTTAATTTTCTTTCATTTCTCTCTCTGCATTCTATGTGTACGTGTCAAAATATGTTGCAAGGTTGTAGTTTGTGGTTTTCTGTTAAACGACTGACCATCGCGTGATGTATGTTGAAATTAACTGCTTGTTACCTTATATGGAAACTTTGCTAAAACCTATACTTTTGTAACCACCCTATATAAGTTAATAAAAAAGAGGAAGAAGCTGAGCACGGGACATTTGAAGCTCAAAGCTGGCATACGGAGCATGGTCTTTCTGTGTCTCATTCTTTAAAGAGCTAAAATTTGGCACAGCAATATAAACTAGAAAGCAATTAAGTTTGAAATTGCAATTAACAGCTACCATTTGCAAGCATGTGTCTGAAATTCTCCCTGACTTTATTTATAATGTCTCATGCTTCAATCCATTCAAGATTATTTCTGTCTTTTTTAATCATGCAATTTTTTGTGATGTTGATTATCATTGTAAACCTTGTTATAATATGTACTTATGTATACACATATATGAAATATAATCAATTCATATTATTGTTACCCATGTTATTATCATTTACCCTCAAATCCTATACCTAGCCAATGAATTTCAGATATGTCCTTACATACCTACCTTGCAGCTATGCTTCATTCAAAGTCCCACCCTATTTTTCCTACAATACTTGATTAGGGATGGAGGTAGATGAATTTATACATTCTTTGCCTCATATAAAGTCCCCTTTCCCCCTCTTTATGTCTAGATATTAGGGATGGAAGCATAATACTGCGGTAGCATTCAATTATTACCTTTAGTATTTCTGACTGCATTTGTGATCGGGTCAGCATCCTGGGCTTTTTATTGTATACATTATATACTTTTTTCTGTTTTGGCTGCTGATGTACATCTCTAGTTCCGGAGCTGTGATGCGCCCTGGGGCCCTCTCTCTTCCCTCCGCCCTTTTGGACGCAGCGTCGGGGGCGGGTCCTCCATCGCATCGACGCCACGCCCCGTGCGCCGTGCACATGATGTCACTTGTTGACGCCATGCGGCGGGTTGCCGAGTGTCCATCTGCGTTCATTAGGAGGTGGTTTGGAAGCCGGCTGCCGAAGGCTATCAGCTATTCGGACGCTGACACCGCCACCCCCTAGATCTCGCAGCGTGACGTAGGTGGTCTCTGCGGCTATACCGTACCACTAGTTGACACGCGCCGGTTGAACTATGTTCCTCACTATCTTAATGTATCCTGTTTGACACTCACTCACCTCAGTTATGGTAATTATAGATTTTTTGGATTATTTTTTGCTTTTCACTGTTCACACTATATATCTTTTTATTCATCATTCACACCAATTATATCCAACCTACTTGGCTTAGCTATATGCCTCCTTTCATCTTAATGATTTTACTCACTGGCTTCACTACCTCTTGGCACTGTAACTTCGTTTCACTTGTTCCTGTACAGATATAATTATACACTTACTTATTCTATTCCTCTACAGAGGTTCTTTGGAAAAACTTTTTATATATGGTTATTCTGGGATTACAGGGCCCTAGATGTGTCACTCCCAATCAACTGTGGTGCTCTGTGGTCATTGAGATTTTTGCCTCAGCTCCGGTGGAGATTTGTTTTTCACAGCGCCTCTATTTGTCAACAGTTTCTTTCCTAAGAAATAATCTTATTGTAAGTAAGAGTGTTTGAGGGAGCTGAGTCTCCCTCCCTCTCTCTGTTCCTTTGCCCTTTGTGCTGATTTTGTCTGATCTTCATGCATTCACTTATCTCTTTGTCGATAATTTTAACCTTGGAACTGCTCCTGATGAGTGGATGAACTCCACGAAACGCGTAGAGCACTTTTATGCTACCATTTGCAAGCATGTGTCTGAAATTCTCCCTGACTTTATTTATAATGTCTCATGCTTCAATCCATTCAAGATTATTTCTGTCTTTTTTAATCATGCATTTTTTTGTGATGTTGATTACCATTGTAAACCTTGTTATAATATGTACTTATGTATACACATATATGAAATATAATCAATTCATATTATTGTTACCCATGTTATTATCGTTTACCCTCAAATCCTATACCTAGCCAATGAATTTCAGATATGTCCTTACATACCTACCTTGCAGCTATGCTTCATTCAAAGTCCCACCCTATTTTTCCTACAATACTTGATTAGGGATGGAGGTAGATGAATTTATACATTCTTTGCCTCATATAAAGTCCCAATTTCCCCTTTCCCCCTCTGTTCAGAGGTTTCCCGCCCTTTTTCCAGTCCCAGGCGTTTCTAGTCCCAGACGTACACTGACGTACACTGACAAACCTAGGCTCCAGTCTAGAGGCTGTTTGTTGCAGGTTCAGACAAAAATTTAGGGAGGAGGGTTAAGGGTGCAGGATACCAAGGCACATGACTCTTGGAGGACAGCTTCCTAAAAAATCTTATCCCAGCAGTATTAGTAGTAGGCCCTTTAGCAACAGCCTCAAAAATATACTGTTGGAGAGGGGACAGACAGGCAAATCTGTGACTTTATGAGAGCAATCTCATCCTCAATGAGTACTTCCATACCTGGAGGTAAAGGTGAAATTGTCCCACCCCCTCCAGCCGAGCTTCCACAGGCAAGTCTCTTCAAGTCCCCCAACATCCTGTATAGCACCTCTGAGGCCTAGTAACAGTATCTTCTCTGAAACATATATGCTTCCTCCCACGGGTGAGGCCCAGAGGAGAGGCTGATTAGACCCTCCTAAATATTTATCTTCTCCCCAGCCCCACCTTCTGGTTCAGCCTCCCAGGGATTGGCTAGGGTCCAACAAACATTCATAACCCCATTGATTGATCCTCCTACACTATTGATGGAATATTATTCCAGCAGCAGACAGGAGTAATCTCCCACCAAGTTTAGGGAAAAACCTGAGCAGACCTAAAAAAATACATTGCAGCTCAGCAGGCTACAGTAAAGTCATATGTAGCCACCCTGCTCTAAACAGGAGAGTCTATTTAAATCTAGTGGGCTAAGCTGCAGTCAGCTTAGCTGAATTGATGGTTCAGCTTCTTCAAATTTCTCCTGTGCCCTGGTTACTGTATGTGTCCTTCTGTTGCCACTAGGTGGAACTGCCCTGGAACTAACCTGGCCAACCAGTAGGCATTCCCTTGTCACTTGCACATGCAGGGGAAGGATATAAATATTAAAGGAGTGCCCTTGGGAAGTCAGACTGTTCTCCCCTGGGCCTCCTGCCTAGGAGAAGGAGGTGTCTTATTGCTAAAACATTTTAGGCCTGCTGCCTGAAGTGGACGCCTTGAGGGGCCAGGAGAAGCTTGGATGTGGAGTTTGGACCTCACTGTAAGGTCTTCTACCCAGGGTGCCGGTGTTCTGCCTAATAGAGTCCGGCCATCGATATGTGTCCGTTCCGTACTGCGCATGCGCAGTACGGAGCAGACGAAGCTTCGGAAAATCTCCGAAGCTGAACGGCGCCTGCGCCGTGAGTGGAGGAGGTAGCCCCCACTATCCAAGCGGACATAGGGTTTAGAATTTTAGAGGGCCCCTCGCGGGCGAGCTTCGCTCGCCACGCTTCGGGCTTGGCCTCGCTGCGCTCGGCTCTTTTTTATTTTAACTCTATGTCCACTTGGATAGTGGGGATAGAACCTGGACTCACGGCGCAGGCGCCGTTCGTCCTCGGCAATTTTCGGAATCTGTGCTCCTGTGTACTGCGCATGCGCAGTACGCAGAGGACAGCATCTGATGGAGGACCCTAATTGACAAGACACCGGCAGCTGATCTAACAAGTGCTTTACAGTCAGTAACCACCATTGCAGCATGCCAGGACAGCTTCAAGGTTTTCTATATGTAAAGACTGGGAGTACTTTCAACCCTTTTTGTGGAATCTGCTAGTCTGCTACTTCATGGGTGCACTATGCCCTAGCCCTCTCTCCCTTGCGTGTGGCAAATAAACTCCTTTTTATTTTTCACCCTTAAATGACTGGCACCCATCTGTTCACATTCCACTGTTGCGTAGATGAGGCGTAATCTACACCTTGAGGTGAAATGACAGCTTATTCTGCCTCTGGGAGTACCACCATGCCTCCTGGAGATCAGGGGTTGCTACATATATTGCTAAATTTGGCCAGCCTAGGGCAGGGGTGCT
Source organism: Lithobates pipiens (assembly GCF_037356315.1). Classification (NCBI taxonomy): domain Eukaryota; kingdom Metazoa; phylum Chordata; class Amphibia; order Anura; family Ranidae; genus Lithobates; species Lithobates pipiens. Next base: position 44,390,282 of record NW_027507685.1, read on the forward strand.
GCATATATTTGTTTTACAGACTGAAGTCATTGCACATTATTGCAATGGAATTGCAGTCCTCTGGCAGACTGTATGTACTATCTAATTTTAATAATAATTTTACAGCCTTTAATAGCAGTAGAAAAATACAAGGAATGAGATGAGTCATAGACTATTCATTTTTCTAAAATAAAAAAGATCCCTGCCTCTAACTGAAATATACCTTTTTTGTAACCATCTGCAATTCAACATATGGGGTTTTGAAAAAGCATCGGCCTCCCACAGAAAAAAATTATAAGCTCCAGTGTTTTAGGCCCTGTTCCACAACAAATGTTCCAAGTGTGCATATTAACAAAATGTCAGATTTGTGATAAATTGTATGTAAAGCCAAACTTTTTTTTTTATTTGTGTTGCGTAGGAAAGAGTTGAAACCCTACATCATATTTTTTTTCTCCTGTGTCCTATTAGGGAGATTTCCCTTCACTTCCTCTCCTGCATGCTAAACAGGAAGAAAGAGTAATCTTAGCCCTTGTACACACGGTCGGACACCCTGACAACCAAATCCGTTGGATTTTGTCCGACGGATTTTGTCCGAAACTGTTGCATACACACGGTCGGACAAAGTTGTCAGAAAATCCGATTGTACATAACGTGATGACGTTATTTCGTTACGACGGGACTACGTTCAGGCTATTCATGCTTCTGAGCATGCGTGGCACTTTGTCCGTCGGAGTAGGCTACACATGATCGGAGTATGTCCGATCGGAACATGTTGTCGGAAAATTTTATAGACAAGTTGGAAAACTTGGTCCGTCGGATATTCCAACTGAAACAGTCCGATGGAGACCACACACAGTCGAATTATCCGACAATACAGTCCGATCATTGGAATCTCCGACCGTGTGTACAAGGGCTTAGATGATGTGATTTTTTGATGGCCATAGATGATGTGATTTTCATTCCTGCAACCATGGGTTGCAAGAAAGAAAATCACTCAATCCCTCCACAGTCCGTGTTGAACTGGTCGATATTCGAACCATCCATGGCTGGCTTTCGATAGTTGTCACTACAAGTGCATAGTTGCCGACTGTCACGAATTTGCCGGGATAGTCATTTTTTTTAAATGCTGTCCTAATATGTTTTAGAAATCAGAACTGCACATGGAAAGTCAGCTCAGGCAGTTTCTGTGTCACTTCTAGGGTTGCCACCTTTTCTTCAAGTCAAACCCGAACACTTTAGGGCAACGCAGCAATATTTTTAATAGTATAAACTATACATATATTTTGCTATTAAATAACATTTCTAATCATATGAAGTTAATAACAAGATTCCCCCTTTGCATCAAAGTCGACAGAGTTCCCCTTTTACATCTGAATTCGCAATGTTCCCTTTCACTGTAAGGGGAGACTCTGTAGACTCTGATGTAAGGGAGAACTCTAGGGACTCTAACATAAGGGATGCTCTGGGAACTCTGATTTAAGGGGGAACACTGAGAAATCAGATGTACGGAGAGGACTCTGATGTAAGGGTAACACTGCAACCTCTGGTGTAAAGGGGAACTCTGATGTAAGGGGTTCTCTGACAACCCTGAATTACCTTTTACTCACTCAGAGGCAGGAGAGAGGAGGGAGACTTCAGTCACAGACAGGGATGGATGGTGAGCTCACTCACCTCTTGGCAGTCAGCACCTCTAATCCAGATGTATCTGGAAGCCATAGTCCAGTCTGAATAATGTGTCTGGGTTTCAGGCAGCCTGAAACCTGGATGCGTGATTCTGAACTGGAGCTGTCCAGGTGAATCCCGGACAGGTGGCAACCCTAGTCATTTCCCGTGGCTGCAAAACTGAACTCTGCACACATTCGGGGCATTGTGGCACAGGTGCCTGCACAACATGACAGTACTGTCACATAGGTGAGAGGATTGATTTGTTTGACACAGTGATGATGTGGGGCAGGGTGCTGCCCACATGATGAGCACAGATTGGGGATGAATCTCCTCCCCCTGCAGCTTTAGATGCTCTCATTGAGGACTCCAACTGCTTGAATATCCTGGAGGCAGAGCCCGCCTCCTTCATGGTTTGTCCTGTAATTTGAGTTGGTGAGAGGGGTGTGGCTGGCCTCAGAGATCACACTCAGACCACCTTCCTCATGTGCCTGTTGTCATCAGTAGGAAGCTAGCCTCATGCTGAGTGATTAGCCGCTCCCTTTTAGGGGACCGTCACAACCAAGCTACTAACACTGGCGTGGTAACAAGAAGGTATCTGTTTTTTTCTTTTTTTTTAAAAGATATTTTTATTGCAATTTTTAACAAACAGAACAACAACACAAAGTACAGAATGCTCCTATTCTAGCATATAACGGAAAGGGGATTGTGCATCATACAGACATTATACCAGACATCCCAACCTGCAAAAACGAATTTTAGGGAGGTGGCAAGCTCATTTCAGGGAGTTCACGCTCCGTGCCAACAACCCCCCCTTTAATAAAATAATACTTTAAAGATAATTAATAATATAATGCAATAATAAAATAATACTTTAAAAGATAATGTTGTGTCACAATCACCAACAATGCACCCTCACTGTGCCCATTTGCAGCCTCATCACTGCCAACAATGCAGCCTCACTGTGCCAAACTACACCCTCACTGTGCTCATCTGCAGCCTCATCAGTGCCAACAATGCAGCCTCACTGTGCCCACCTGCAGCCTTACTGTTCCAACAATGCAGCCTCACTGCGCCCATCTGTATCCTCATCAGTGCCCATCTGCAGCCTCGCCAGTACCTTGATTCCACACAGCGGGTGTCTTCCTCTGTGTCATGCAGCTGCAGTCTTCCTCATCCATGATAGACGGTCAACACTGATACAATCCTGGAAAATGTAATCCGCGTTCCGTCTATTATGGATGAGGACGGGGCTTTGTTACAGTGGATGTCCGCCGAACAGTTAAGGCTGCAGCTGCATGACGCAGCGGAAGACACCCACTGTTTGTGATTACTCCAGGCTGAGTGGCAGTGCAGGCTCAGCCGGGAGATTGTGCCACACTCACGGGTGTCCGTGAGCCCACCATCAAATGCGGAAGTATCCCGTGAGTCGTGGGAGACTTGAGATGTCTGTTATACTAGGCAGTGCAACATATGTCTGATATGGGTAGCAATCATGGAAGGAAGGTACTACAGTACCAAACATCTTAAACATAGTAAAGTTCAGGGTAGTAGTATTAATACAAAATTCACAGTGTAATCTTCATTTATAGCAGTATAGGGGAGAGGGTCTGCGGACTAACTAGCCACTTGCTCCATATTTTGTGGAACGTTTCATTCCTCTTTCGAATATCAAAAGTAAGCTTATATAGAGGCAGCGAATCACCAACAAGTTTTAACCAAACTTCGGGGTCATTGATCCCTTCCATGTCAGTAGCAGGGACTTCCGTACATAGAAATAGAGGATACGAAGCAGTCTCTTGGCCTGAGAAGGAACAGTGAGGTTGCCAAGGATGCCCAGAAGACAATTTTTGGGCTGACTATATTTGGGAGACCCAGTGCTGAAGAGATGAAGGAGCCTATATTCACCCAAAAGTTTTGTACTATGGGACACGTCCAAAAGCAGTGGATAAAATCAGCAGTTTGGCCACATCCCCTGAAACATTCAGCAGAGGGGGATATGCCCATTTTGTGCATTCTAGCAGAGGTGAGGTGTGAATGATGAAAGATTTTAAGATGAATTACCCTGTCCTTGGCGGAGATAACAGAGGTTTTAAATGTGTCACAGAATTCAGACCAGTCTTCTTCTGTAATAGAGGCCCATTTCTCTTGAGCTCTCGGAAATCTAGGGGTCGTGAGGGCCGTGCAGGTTTTGTCTGGTCTGGGAATGTCAGGAGTTTTTCTAAGTCTGGTGTCTTAAGAGGATTTTCTAGGTAACCAAACTGTGCTCGTACAGCATGTCTGTATTGATAAAGGGATTTGAATCCCTGAGGGGTGTATATGTGGCATCGATACTTAATTCCCTTGGACATCCAACTCATGGGGTCAGGCAGGGAGTATAACTCCTTAAGAGGGGGGGTTAAACCACAGTGGACTATTGGGAGAGGCCAGCCAGGAGTCTGTTGAAAGCTTTGCAATCACAGGTTGGAACAGGGAAAGAGAGGTACTTATAACTGACATGCCTGGTCTAGGTGGTGTGCATCCTCTATAGACAATGTTGTGGAGTGTTTCATATGAGAAGACTATAGCTCCCTCAGTAGTGGTATGGGCATTATTAGAGTTGGGATGAAGCCAGTCATGAATATTAGCCAGCTGGGATGCCAGATAGTAAATGTAGTAGTTAGGAAATGCCAATTCTGCCAGATGTGATGGAGGGCATAGTGTTTCTAGTTCAACTCTAGGCGGTTGTCCGTTCCAGAGGAATGCATTGCAGATAGAGTCAATACTTAATAATAATGGATTTGGGAATTTTGCAAGGGGAATTGGCCATGACATATAGTAGTTTTAGGTAGGTAATTCATCTTAAGAATCTTGGCTCTTCCCATGATATACAAGGGCAAATCTTTCCACTGTTTGGTTTGTATTTGTAGTATTTGTAGTTGGAGCAGTAAGGGGCATAGATTATTGGTTACATAAAGGGATAATGGTAGTTGAATTGTGGCCCCTAGTACAGTATCTGAAGGAGGTGGCGACTTGCAGTCTAGAGTCTGATTGGATCACCGGTATAGCAGCTTGGTCTAGAGGAAACAATGTTGATTTATCCCAGTTCACTGGGAATCCAGAATAGTCACCAAATGTGTTAATTTCAGCTAAGAGGTTGGTGAGGGAGTTATGGCGATCTGCTAGGTAGACCAGGGTATCATCAGCATGTAGGGAGATTCGCTCCTCTATACTGTTTATGGGAAAGCCTTTAATGGAGAGCTATGGATCCAAACCGCAATGGGCCCCATAGCCAAAGCAAATAGGAGGGGTGATAGGGGCATCCCTGTCTGGTTCCCACTGCTAATTGGGAAGGTCTTAGCGAAATGAGAAATAATCCTTATCCGGGCTAGTGGTAAAGTATAGAGGAGACATATCCATGCTATAAGTCGGAGGCCAAATCCATATAGCTGTAATACGCAAAATAGATAGGGCCATTCTACACTGTCAAAGGCTTGTGTCTAGTGACACAATTACATGGGTAGGTGACCAGTCATGTGGGTAGGTCAGGTTGTGAAATAGTATTCATCTGGTTGAGTGGCCTTGTATAATGCCCCCCTGGTCACTCCCAATCATTTTCGCAACATCCTTATTCAATTGAATAGATGAAGCAAACGCATTGACATACAGGGGCTCACTACCGCTAAATTTTGCTTTTCTCCAATTTGCACCGTGCATTTTCTCACTGTGCACGGTTTTAATTCTCATTGTGTTATGTTTCTTTTGTATAGATAAAATATATATCATTTAATTGCACTATCTATCTATCTATTATTGTCCAGTGTTGCCTTTAAAGTCTGACCTAGGGCTTTTGCAACGGTTTTTCTTCCTTATATTCATTATTCACGGATGTAACCCTAGAAGTGTTATTGCTTTAATTAATAACAGGGTGGTTACTAGGTGCCTATAAACTCTTAGAAACCAAGTAGAATTTTGGTGTATACCTAACTAATCTTAATATACCTAACTAATCTTAAAACTGCTCCTACTGCTGTATATGCAATGTATTTACCTATTTTAAGGCCACTTCAGTTCAGTTCTGTGATACAGTTCCCTGTGTCAGCCAGTGATGCTCCAGGGGAGAGGAAGGAGCACCCACAACAGATAGAGGGACATGGGAGCCTATGGGTGACATCACCACTCCCTGTCATCCCCAGTCGTTGTTGGAACAGTCTTTCCTCTCCCCTGCAGCCACTGCTCACTAACACAGAGGATCACATGAACAGACCAGAGTGACCTGAGAATAGGTAAGTATATAAATATTTCTTCCACAGGGTAGTTAGTATAAGTGTTAGAGGGAGGGTAGGAGCAGTTTTAAGATTAGTTAGTGAAAGCCCAGAATTCTGCTTAAAATCTGATTTAGGGTTTGGAAACGTATGGGATTGAGTTAATCATATGCCTCTTGGAGAACCACGCCCATTTTAAATTAATTCCCCCGGCCCTAATTCTCTGATTACAAAGGCTTGCTAGATGCACAGCAAAAAAAAATAAGTACCCGTGCAATTTTTTTTTTAAATGTTGGCAACTATGCACGTGTCCCTATAGGAAGATTTCTTTCAGTCACAGTAACAAAGGTTACTAGGGCAAATTACATGAATCTCTCCTCCTGAGACACAGACAGCATTAACAAAAACTTCCCCCCAACTCAATTCAAAATTAAAATCAAAGAAAAAAGTTTGGCTTTAGAAACATGTTATTTTATAGTTTTTATGTGGGGTCCCATAAAAGTGGTGATCTGACTTTTTGACAGCCCTGAAGAAATATACTAAATAAAGCATGGAAGCCTGGGGCTTGTACAGTATATGTAAAGTATATATAAAGTATAGTACAGTATATATAAAGCGCTGCGTAAATTGCTGGCGCTATATAAATCCTGAATAATAATAATAATATATGTCTATTCCCGGTTATAACTTTTTGTGTAAACTATAAACTTAGTCTATATGTCAAAACTGTCCTTTTACCCCTTTTTTAATTGAAAAGCAAATTTAAACCAATGAGAGTGTCTTCTGCTTGAAATAGTAGTTAAAATATGTGGTCTGTACCCAAGACAGATACATTCTTATGTTTACAAGCTTTATTTTGCTTAACACATTCAGCATATACCACAAGATGGTTTATCTACATTTTAGCTTTGACTTGGGTATTACATCTGTGGACCTTAGATAACAAAGTAGTTTGTGGAGGCTTTACTGAAAAATAGCATTTTCTTTGCTCAGTAAAAAAAAACAAAAAAAATAGCAAAGATGCTTTCGTTTGATATTTTCCTATTTATTTCTATTTTGTTAAAATATTATAACATAAAACAAAACAAAAAAAGCGACAAGGCAGACTTAAATATTTAATACATATTAGCTTTTATTTTTTATGATTCCAAAATACTCACCATGATTAATCACAAAAAATAATTCTCATAGGCTATAACTTATACTGATATAAACCAGACACTGTGGTTGAAAAAAAAGGGCAATATCTGCACGCATGAACATAGTGATATTGATAATTCTTTTAAAGCAAAGGTGATAATATTTGTGTCCTTTTTTGCCCAATTGTGTCCTTTATTAGAATATCTTAATGGTAGTGCAACACTAACAACTACATTTCATATTTACATGACACAGTTTTTGCTTTTGTGATATGTGTTTTGTTAAAAACCTGTGTTTTCATCTATTTATTCATTTATTAGGCTGGATTCACACCTATGCATTTTTAGTGCTTTTTGCATTTTGCAGATTTGCACTACAGTCCATATAACATGGTTTCCTATGGAACACGTTCTGTAGTGCAAATCTGCAAAATGCAAAAAGCACAAAAAATGCATAGGTGTGAATCCAGCCTTATATAGATAATAATACACCACTTGGAAGAAGATTCTTATGTGTCCAGTTATACTTTTTTTTCATATGTGCTTTCAATGAAGAATCTCAGTGAAGGGCTGCAGTAAAACAATTTGAAAAAATATATTTTTGTTGATTTTACTGAAATTTGCATAGTGGAAGAAGAAAAAAATCTTTAAATAAATGCCTACAATGCATTGCACTTTCAGGTATCAGAAATATATGCACATCCAGTACTAGTATTGCTTCTTCTGATCTTCCAATGTTCACCTCAATGTGCAATGCAGCGGAGGGGGTATGGACACAGTGTATCGGCTCCCACAGACACTGCAGTATGTTGGAAAGCCCACTTGTTCACATTAAGCAATCTAATGCTGGCCATACATGGTTAGAAAATCGTTAGAAAAAAAACGGTTGGATTTAGAAAGATCTGTCGAAAATGCATGCGATAACGCCATCTTTGTATTCATAAATGTCACCTAATTATCTACATATTATTGATAACAATATAAACGGTACATTTTTTGATGCTCGCTTACACTATCCAGGTTTTTTTTTTTTTTTTCATTTTTATGGTGTTTTTTTATTTGAAAGAGTTTTAGCTGGTATCCAAAAGCATCTCATCCTGGCCTTCACCATCCCATTATGCAGTGGGTACAGCTGGGGGCATGACGGGGGGCTGGGCTGCATCAGGCTTGGTTCCTTTCTGCTCAGAGATGGGAGTTGTTGGCAGGATCTCATCTTTAGGCTCCACAATGCTGACAGGGTCAGGCACAGGCTTTGTGGGGCCAATCTTGCCACTGGGGTCCCAAGGAAGCATGATCTTCACCTTGATACCCAGCACACCTTGTCTGAGGAGGACGTGACGTACAGCTGTGTCCACGTAGTAGTTAATTGGGTCTCCACTGTGGATGATCAGGCCATCCACAAACTTCATGGACTTGGCTCTCTGACCTCTCAGTTTGCCAGACACGACCACTTCACATCCCTTGGCCCCTCTCTCCATGATGAAACGCAAGACACCATAGCAGGCTCTTCCCACAGCCAGTCCTCCCAGGAGCTTGTAATGCAGGGATTCAGCCTGAGCGATGGCACACAGACCCCTTGTGGCAACTTTCTCTGCATATAGCTCCACACTACCCTCAGGAAAACCAAACCTCTTCTGGACTACGGCAGTCAGCTCATGGATACAGTGCCCCTTCTCACCAAGGACATTCTGGGTAGCCAGAATGATGATCTCAGTCCTGGTTGGGGTGACTCAGACCTCCACACCGGATTAGCCATCTTCAGCCAACTCGCGGGTCAGAAACTCGTTCAGTTCAGCCTTGAAGATGCCATCGGTGATAAACTTCCTCTTCTTTGAGATTTGTACTGCCATCCTGTGCCGCACTGCTGGAAGGAAAAGCACACTATCCAGGTTACATTTTAGCACACACATTCACTGTAGATTTTTTAACTGTTTTCGATCTATTCTACTACTGTTTAGACAATCGATCATTTAGGCTAAAACAAATCCGACATGACGTTTTTTGTTTTTTTTTCCATGAATCTTAATCAAAATTAGCCCACTAATGTTTCGAAAGTCTAACGATCGAGAGTATTGAATGTTTTTTCTAATGATTTTCTAACCACGTATGGACAGCATAACTCTATACCAGGGTAGGCAACCTGGGGCCCTCCAGCTGTTGTGGAACTACATTTCCCATGAGGCATTGCAAGGCTGGCAGTTCCAATTACTAACTAACAGAGGCACTTGTAGTTCTGCAACAGCTGGAGTGCCCCAGGTTGCCTACCCCTTCTCTATACCAATCTACACTGAGCATCTGAGGCTGAATGGAGCAAAACATGAATGCACACTAATTGCTTCCATTTGGGGCATGTGTGAATAATAAGTTTAGCTAGCTGTACAAAGTAATCTGAATGACCAGACCCCTAAACAATACTCTCTATACTTGGCATGCACATCTACTATTCCATGCATTTTGGGCAATCTATGCATTATTGGTTATAATAAAACAATGGGTGGGGGTAGCAGGCTTTTGTTATACTTCCCAATTGAGAGGAAAATAACACTGAATGAAAAAATGCTAGACTGTGCAGTTGCTGGAGATGCCAACATTGAACTGCCATTGCATAATTATATTCTTATCTGCCCTGTCAAGTCAAGTGTGTTCTATGTACTGTATGTGTGCATGTAAACTTTATGATCTCCCCCCTTTCATCATTTAAGAATGGGCCTGTCTATTATGCTTCTACTCTACTGTATAAAAATCCTGTATTGCACAAGCAGACATTTTTCTGCTAATTTATATGCTTGTGTGCATGTGAGTATGGGGAGTTCCAGACTAAGTGGAAGTAAAAAATGTAAGTGGAATAAAAAATGAATCAGGATACAACTTAGCCCTGGTTCCCACCAGTGTGGCTTTTGAAATCGTGCTACTTGAGCACAATTTCAAAGCTGCAGATCAGTGCGATTCGGACCTCCAATTTCATTGAGGCTTGCAACTTAATTTAACAGAAATCAATGCAAGTTGCAATGAAATCGCAAAAATGTATTGCAGGAATCTTTTTCAAAGTCGCTATGGCTTGAGTCGCAACGATTTGAACAATTCCATTGGCAGCAATGAGGTGCAACTTTTCATGTGATTTTTGAGCTGAAAAATCGCAAAGGTGTGAGCCAGGGCTGAATCAATAGAGGGGAAATGCAGTTTAAAGTAAAAAACAGACAGTTCTAGACTGCCAGCAGCCTATCTGGCATTATCTTGACTATCACACATGTGCCCACAGTTCCAAAAGAGTATAATGGCTCTCCTGTTTATATAGGGAGTGCAAGGTAGTGGTATATTATTTTATAACTTTAAGCTGCATTTATTCCTTAAGATAAATATGAAAGTGACATTAAAGTAGATGTAAACCCGAAAAAAATATTTTTTAATTAAGGCTTGCACATTGAACAGTATAGGATTTAATGTCATCTGTGCCCATACTTGTCACGAAGAGTTAATCCAGCTCTGAGCAGTCCTATTATCTTTTTTTCAGTGAGATAAAAACTGACACAGAGAAATAGGAGTCTGTTTCTCCCCCTCACTGTGAGTGACAGGTGATTTACATATCTCATGCAAGAGCCTAAGAGAGACACTTCAGATCCTCTCCTCTTTTCTTCTCGAGCTCTCCCAGGATTGGCTGCTCTACACCTCGCATGATTGGGCATACTGAAGTCATATTGTGACTTTTTTGGGTTTTGACTGGATGTTAGTGATCATAGCAGAAGTTCAGTGTAAGAAATACACAGGAGAAAATGCATGTTGAGTGAGTGAGGGGAGTGTAGAGGTGGGCGGGGAGTCTACTGACATCACGACTCCACCAACCGAGCTCTGGACAACAGACCCACACACAGAATCTGCAGTTTTTCAGGTCTCATAACAGACAGAAGGGAGACATTTAACAGGCAAGGATGCATGCAGGATGGCATGTATATCCTTATAGATAACCACTATGGCAGTAGTTTAGAAAGGATGACATTGGGTTTGCATCCACTCTAAAACTAACTTTCTAAAATTAAATTGTCCTCTTAAATATTCCAAAGCTTACTGCACTATTTTCCTTGAGTGACCAATGTACAGTAAATGAATATTACCGGACTACATGTAAACGTGAACTTCAGAGCTTGCATGTACTGTAGGAAAACAAAGACTTGCAATGGTACACAATGTTTGTGGAAATAATACTTCTGAAGTTTCAGCTTCCATGACTGTCCAAAGTTTACAAATTCCAGTCAACATCTTGTCCAGTGCTGCTTATGTGAAGTCTTCAGGATTATTGGAGCTGTGCAGACAGTATTCCCGGATGTGATACCAAAACCCTATAAGCATTGGACATAACTAACATGCTGTTGCCTTCCAGAAATTCTCACTCTCATGCCCTGGCTAAAGAAATTTCCACAACTTATGTCATGGCTTCTCCATCCTATGACCATCTCCAGCTATGGAGTTGATTTACTAAAGGTAAATAGGCTGTCTACTTTGCAAGGGCAGTTGCACTTTGCAAGGAAATTTGCTACAGAGCTTAGTGAATGAGGTGACGCTCTGCTGACATCTATCATCCAATCATGTGCAAGCAAAAATGCTTGGAACTAAGCTCTGGAGCAAATGAGAATGTTATGCTGCTTTGGCCATTTCTATGTTTTGGCACTTGCCGTAGTTTCTCAGCATTGTGGCTGTTTCTTTAGACTGATTTTTTATGGACAAGCTGCGGCAAAAAAAAACAAAAAACCTACAAAATAAACACTAGTTTCCATGAACAGGAATGACATTGCAGTTGCAATTACCTTCAATTTATATCACAGTTTGCAACCACTGACTCCCCAGTTCCTACATTACCAGAACACATTTATAGTCTTTTTTTGTCAGTTCTTTCATTTTCTAACATAACTAAACACTGTCACTTTCTCGCTTCATGTCATAGGCTCCCAATAAGCCAATGCTTATTTCAGACACCTGCATGTTTCCTTTAATGGCTGTAATTGCAGTAGTGCTGCTGTGAGTTGGGCTAGGTTGGGTCGGTGGTGAATGTCTCTTGCAGCAGTATACCTGCTTTTTGAAGTGCTGTCTAAAGCTTCTGCTGAGCCAGTAAAGAGCAAAGGGGTTCACACAGGAATTGCTAAATGCCAGTATACGGGCAAAAATGGTGGCAGAGAGGTGGAGCACAGAGGAATTCACTGCTGTGTCGTAGGTGAATGACCGATACAAGTAAAGGATGTGGTTAGGCAGCCAGCAGAAAGCAAACAGAGCAACCAACACGAGTACTGTTTTTGCGACTCTTTTTCGGGATTCAATCTAAAAAGAAGAAGGAAATAATACATTAATTTCAATGATGAAGCAATCCTAGGGTACTGGAAGTGATGTTTATGTACACTATATTGTCAAAAGTATTGGGACGCCTGCCTTTACACGCACATGAAGTTTTACAGACATCCCAGTATTTTTTTTTTTTTTTTTTTTATATAATCTTTATTTTATTTTGTCAGAAGAAAAACATAGTGCAACACAACAGTTACATGTAATGAAAAGGGGGATGACATTAGGGGGAACTCCGGGTGACATGCAGTACAAAGGTCTCAAAAAAAACATATAGTAAGAACGCCTCATATGACATCATCAATTTGTTCCCCCATTATGGGGGGGTTCGCGATGCAGGGATCTTTATTGCTACACAAAGTTATGCTCTATTTGTGAAGTATAGCACTTCACCTGTTACAACTCGCATGACCCGAAGTAGCTGGTGGGAGAGGGGGAGGGGGAAAGGATGGGCACATCAGAGGTTAATCGCTTAGTGTAGCGGTAGTAGGTTTGGGTCATCAGCCGGTATCTGAATCTTTGAGACAGTGGAACAGTTTGGTCTCGGCCTATTCAATCACATATGACCTGTTGGGCTGCTTGCGTTTGGGTGGCTACAGACTCTGTCTGAGTTATGGAAGATGTATGATGTATCCATGTGGCCCAAATAGCATAAAATTTATCGTACCTGTCCTTGCATTTTGCATCCACTCCTCTGTCGCCATTATAGAATTTAGTAAACGTACCCATTCGGAGTGACCTGGGACCTGGGTCGACTTCCAGTGTATAGGGATTAGCTGATGGACGGCGTTCAGGAGGTGTGGGAAAATTGATTTACTGTAGATACGTAGAGGAGTGGATGGCACATGCAACAGGAACTCCATAGGGGAGTCTGGCAGGTCCACATCTGTAATGGTTTTTATCTGCAGCCTAATATCTTGGCAGAAAGGCCGCAGCAACGGGCACTCCCACCAAATATGTAGGAAGGTGCCTCGGAGCCCACAGCCTCTCCAGCATATAGCCAAGGCTGTAGGGCAGTGATGGCGAACCTTGGCACCCCAGATGTTTTAGAACTACATTTCCCATGATGCTCATGCACTCTGCAGTGTAGTGGAGCATCATGGGAAATGTAGTTCCAAAACATCTGGGGTGCCAAGGTTCGCCATCACTGCTGTAGGGTATATCCTAGCTAAAGTTGTTGGAACTCTGTACCATCTTGTCAGTAGCTTAAAGCTATTTTCTTGCATTTTAGTATCTACTGAGCTCTTGTGAGTCAACCGATCTAAATGGTCCAGTTGGACCTCTGTAAATGTATGCTGCAGGTCTCTCTCCCACTCTCGAATTTGCGTTGGCTTATTTCGGGACTCAGCACACTGCCACATTTCATAAAGTACTGAAATAGAATGAGGGATGGGATCAACGGATTTGCACAGCTTTTTAAACGGGGTCATAGAGGAGGGAGGTCTGACACGGTGTGGCAGACTTCTGATAAAGTGTTGTAGTTGTCTATAGAGCCACTTGTCCTTTGGGAAGCGCCCAAATTGGGAGCGTAGCTAGTCCAAAGAGACTAGGCCTTGTTCGTGTATGAACCTCCCACATCGTGTCTTTCCGTCCCTTGCCCACATACTGAAATAGGGAAGATGTTCCCCCGGAGTAAACCAGGGGAAGCCCCCAAGAGGTGGGAGTGGGGATACCGGTTGCGACAATTGCTCCTGCATATCCAGTTTGTCCCATAACCTCAGCACGTGGACAGAGATCGGAGACACAAAGTCCGAGAGGTCTCGACATTCCCAGCGAGCCATGGGGCATGCGACAAGTTACGGCCCGCTAGGAACTTTTCAAGGGGTACAGACATCCCAGTCTTAGTCCGTAGGGTTCAATTTTGAGTTGGCCCACCCTTTGCAGCTATAACAGCTTCAACTCTTCTGGGAAGGCTGACCACAAGGTTCAGGAGTGTGTCTAAGGGAATGTTTGACCATTCTTCCAAAAGTGCATTTTTGAGGTCAGGCACTTATGTTCAACGAGAAGGCCTGGCTCGCAGTCTCCGCTCTAATTCATCCCAAAGGTGTTCTATACGGGTTGAGGTCAGGACTCTGTGCAGGCCAGTCAATTTCCTCCACCCCAAACTCACATATCTTTATGGACCTTGCTTTGTGCACTGGTGCACAGACATGTTAGAACATGGAAGGGGCTGTCCCACAAAGTTATGGGCATGAAATTGTTCAAAATATCTTGGTATGCTGATGCCTTCCCTGGAACTAAGGAGCCATCTGTAAGTGTTCTTTTTTGATACCGCACTTTAACAATATTGTACACTACTAAACATTATTGTCATTACTAAGTACCTATTTATCTATTGTTTTATTTTAGAGACATAGTTTCTTCTTGCTAAACACCCCTGAAGAAGGAGAAAACGTAGTACTCTGAAACACGTCGGGTGAAAGAAGTTACTAACTGTACTATATTACAAGATGTATGACGGTGTATACATTTTAGACGTGTTAAAACATAACATGTTTTTATATATCTTTTCTATATATTTTTCTAAAAAAATATTTTCTTGAAATCATAAAAATACTCTACTAAAATCTATGAAAAATTATCGTGCCTTAAAAGTCCACCACATAGGGGATTTCTTCTTTTTTTTCACCCTCTACATATAGGTAGGTGCTAGTAAGGTTATTTTACTAGGGTTTATTCAGCACAGGCAAATTTAGGCAGGCCTATGCTGCACGCTAAGCCTGTCTGTTTTGATCTGGGGGCTGAGAGTGGTCAGAGTAGCAGTGGCTGTGACCACCTGCACTTCAGTTCTGAGCCTCCCCTGCTTCCAGAGAGAAGGTTCTGTAAGATGGGCGGGGCCTGGAACTGGAGTGGCAGACAGCTTGTGTGTGAGCCCTGACCAATCCTCAATCAGTATTGGCAGGGGGCAGGCCTCATATATAAGCTGAGGTGATATGCCACGGGGGGGGGGGGGGGGGGGGGGAGAAGTCGGCTGAGTGAAGTGAGGAATGGACTGCGAGTGGAGTGGAGTATTGAATGAGGAGTCCTTGGAAGCAATAGTCTGCGGGAGGAGAGCAACAGTCTGCATGGAGATGCAGGAGTATATTTACATTTAATGTTCATGCACATCTAATCTTCTGGCTCTAACATTGTGCTTTTGTGCTTAGATTATAAATATGATGGCAATGATAAATCCTATGGGCATCCCATATTCCAATCCCTATCCAAACTGTACCCCCCCCAATAAAACAACAAAAAACAAAACTCGCAAGAGACTGTTCATTGTCTCTGACATAAAAAGTTACAATGACCGCCATTTTATTCCTTAGGGTCTCTTCTAAAAAAAAAAAAAAAAATATATATATATATATATATATATATATATATATATATATATATATATACTGTAAATATATATATATATATATATATATATATATATATATACTGTATATATAAATATATATAAAAAACAGGCCTTCTGTGGGGGGGGGGGGGGGTTATCGGGGAGTTGTTACAGGAGCAGGAACATGTTACATGTTCCACCCTAAAAACAGTTGAACGTATACTTTAAGGCCGCGTACACACGGGCGGACTGTCCGCCCAACTAGGTTCGTCAAACAGTTTGACAAACAGTCCGTTCAAAATTAGCATGAACGGACTTGACCACACACGACGAACGAACAGTCCGCTGAAAACTTGCGCGATGACGTGAACGGCACGTACGACGGGACGAGAAATTCGACGTCCAATACACTGCAATGCAACCTTCGCCATGTAAATTCTTTCTGAGCATGCGCGAGACTTAGTTTGTCGAACAAGCCTACACACGAGCGGACTGTCCGCTCAAACCAAGTTTCAGCGGACAGTCTTACGGAAATTCCGAAAAACTTTGTTCGTCAGACTGTCCGCTGAAACTGTCTGCTGAAGCCCACACACGAGCGGACTGTCCGCTGAAACACTGTTCAGCGGACAAAGTTGGGCGAACAGTCCGCCCGTGTGTACGCGGCCTTAGACATTTATTGGTACATTTATATACTATGGCTACCCACCAAACATTTTAGGAAAAGGGTGGCAGCACCTCAGATCATTCTTTGACAGTCTACTTGTGTAAGTTGAATACCCAGTTAAGCGTCTGGTTCATGTGGAAGGATCATTATATTTATACAGTCAGTGGTATATCCTCCATGTGTGCAATGTATGCAGGGAACATGGGCCCCGAGGAGATGAGGCCCACTGTGCACCGACTCACATATTGTTCACAGCCAAGATGACATCCTGTCACATGCAGCTGCAGCTTAAAGGAGATCCACATATGGCCTGGATCCTCACATTCCAGGCATAGTGGCTGCCACACTGGATCCTTCTCCTCCCCACCACTTGATTGGGCAGGAGAGAAGGAGGGGACAGGAAGCTGCAATATTTTTTGGGGTATCAGCAGCCAACTGCCTTCATGAACCAGGGCTTGAGAAATAGAGCAGCCCCAGAGCCAAGGAATGGACTCCAGATTAGCCACCAACTGCTGTGGGACCCTGAATGTAAAGACATTGTCAGTGTGAGGGCGATGATAAGGGGCAAATAGGACTCGTGGGGGATTATGGAGCCTGTGTGTGCACCTCCACTTGAACCACAGTATGTACTGTCTGTCCCCTACCATTGCCTGTTCCCTCTGTACTGACTGTCCCCACCATCAACTGATTCCTTCTGTACTGCTTGCCTCCACTATCAACTGCCCCCCTTTGTACTGCCTGTCCCCACCATCAACTACCCCACTTTGTATTTCCCCACATGGGCATTTTCTCCTTCTGGGGACACCAAAAACACAGGGGCATTTTTTCCTTCAGATGGAACCACAGACACAGGGTTATTTATTCTTTCCAGAGACACCACCGACGTAGGGACAGTTTTATCATTCGGTGACATCACCTTCGCTGACCCTTTTTCCTTTTTTGTGACACCACTGATGCAGGGGCATTTATTTCTTCCCCACTGTTAGCAGTATTTTGTGGGTATGAGGTCTGCAGCATATATATGACAGTGTATACATGGAAAAGGCTCAGATTGTATCTATTCATCCCCCTTTAACCACTTCCTGACCGCCGCACGACGATGTACGTCGACAGAATGGCACGGGCAGGCATATTGGCGTACCTGTACGTCCCTGCCTTCCCGCGGGTGGGGGGCCCGATCGGGCCCCCCCCCGGTGCCTGCGGCGGTCGGTAATCGTTCGGGAGCGATCCGGGATGAGGGGGCGGCCATTCATTCATGGCCACCCCCTCGCGATCGCTCCCGACGAATGAAAATGCTCGGTGACATCACTTCCTCTCCTGTATTGTAAACACAGGCAGAGGAAGTGATGTAATCTCTCCTCGTGTCGGTCTTTTTCGTTCCGGCACCGAGGAGAGAGGATCGGTGAGTTGCACCCAACACTACACTTACAGTAGAACACGCCAGGCACACTTTTCACCCCCCCGATCACCTCCAATCACCCCCCAATCACCCCTGCCCCCCCCAGTCACAGTGACACCAATTGCATTTTTTTTTATTTTTTTTTGCATTGGTGTCATTTGTGACTGTAATAACTGTTAGGGCAGTTAGGGTTAGCCCCCTTTAGCTCTAGGGTGCCCCCCTAACCCCCCCAATAAAGGTTTAACCCCGTGATCACCCCCCGTCGCCAGTGTCACTAATAAGCGATCGTTTTTCTGATCGCTGTATTAGTGTCACAGGTGACGCTAGTTAGGCAGGTAAGTATTTAGGTTCGCCGCAGCTTTTTATAGCGTCAGGGACCCCCATATACTACCGCATAGCCCCCTGATTGCCCCCCAGTTAACCCTTTCACCAGTGATCACCATATAACTGTTACAGGTGACGCTGGTTGGTTAGTTATTTTTTTTTTGTTTCAGGGCACCCGCCATTTATTACCTAATAAAGGTTTAACCCCCTGATCACCCGGCGGGTGATATAAGTTTGAGGGTCAGATAAGGTCTGCGTCGCCCCAGCGTCAGGTTAGTGCCAGTACCGCTAACACCCACGCGCAAAGCATACACCTCCCTTAGTAATATAGTATCTGATCAGATCTATATTAGCGTTGCCAGCATTTTAGGTTTCCCAAAACGCATTGTTAGCGGGATCAGCCCAGATACCTGCTAGCACCTGCGTTTAGCCCCTCCGCCAAGCCCAGCCCAGCCCACCCAAGTGCAGTATTGATCGATCACTGTCACTTACAAAACACAACACACATAACTGCAGCGTTCGCAGAGTCAGGCTTGATCCCTGCGATCGCTAACAGTTTTTTTTGTAGCGTTTTGAAACAGTCGCTGACAGGCTAGGTGCTTTTTTACCTGTGAGTCTCACTAGTGTACCCCTAAATTTAGAGCCCAAAATGGCAAAGCGAAGGTACACTAGTGAAGAGGCCTACACGTTTCTGAGCATGACAGATAGTGAAGAGGACGTCACTCATCTGTCAGATTCAGGCTCAGAATATGATCCTGTAGAGGACAGTGGCTCCATGACAGATAGCTCTGACGACGGAGATGAGGCCCCTGTTAAGGACAGGTGTGCCCAATCCCGAATGTATTCTGTTGTTCAGGTGCAGAAACCGCAGGTCACTCGTATGGAGCAGAGACGTACTAGAGCCGCTCATCCTTCTGGTGAACTGGCAAGCACCAGCGGCCTAGTACACCCTGGACCTACATCCAGCACTGCAGTAACACGTGGTGACGTGGCGAGTCCCATAAGTGCAGTTCAAGCTGGCGAGGTGGCAAGCACAAGTAGTGTCCCGCTGCCACCAAGAAGAAGACAAAGACAGGCCCGTCGTACCTATAGTGCCCTTCCTGCAGAATTCGCCAATCCTATTTGGGTGCCCACATCTTCTGCAGAACCCGTACTTCCCCCATTCACTGGCCAACCTGGCATTAACGTGGAAACAGTTGATTTTACGACACTTGACTTTTACTCACTGTTTTTCACCGAAGATCTCTATAGATCTATTGTGGACCAAACCAATTTGTACGCTGGTCAACACATCGCCACTATTCCCCAGTCCGCCCTTGCCAAACAATGGAAACCAGTTACGGTTTCCGAATTTAAAATCTTCCTGGGCCTCTCCCTCAACATGGGCATAACCAAAAAGAGTGAGTTGCGGTCATATTGGTCCACTGACCCAATTCACCATATGTGCGTGTTCTCTGCTTCCATGTCCAGGGCACGATACGAGATGATTTTGCGGTTCATGCACTTCAGCGACAATGAACTCTGTCGTCCTCGTGGAGACCCTGAATACGATCGGCTCTACAAAATTCGGCCCCTCATAAACCACTTCAACCAACGTTTTGCAGACTTGTTTACTCCCGATCAAGTTGTCTGCGTTGATGAGTCCCTGATTAAGTTTTCTGGTCGCTTGTCATTCAAACAATACGTCCCCAACAAGCGTTCCAGATACGGGGTCAAGATGTATAAGCTCTGTGACAGGGCCACAGGCTATACACGTAGTTTCATGGTTTATGAGGGTAAAGATAGTCACGTAGAGCCGGAGAACTGCCCTGACTACATAGGAAGCGCTGGCAAGATAGTGTGGGACATGGTGTCACCCTTATTCGGAAAGGGGTACCACTTGTACGTGGACAATTATTACACAAGCGTGCCACTGTTTAGTCACTTGTTTGATCAGCAGATTGGAGCATATGGCACCGTGTGACCTAATCGCCGGGGCTTTCCCCAGCGGCTTGTAGAGTCCCGTCTTAGGCTGGGGGAGAGAGCCTGCTTGTGCAGTAATAATTTGCTCGCTATGAAGTGGAGGGATAATAAGAATGTTTTCGTTCTTACCTCCCTTCATGCAGACACGACGGTCCAAATTCCTACGGCGACTGGTATTGTGGAGAAACCCCTCTGTGTCCACAAATATAACCTTAACATGGGAGGGGTGGACCTCAATGACCAGTTGTTGGCGCCGTATCTAGTTGCCCGTAAGGCCAGACGCTGGTACAAAAAAGTGTCTGTTTATTTATTCCAATTGGCTATACTGAATGCTTATGTACTACACAAAGCTTCAGGACGGACTGGATCCTTCCTTAAATTCCAGGAGGATATCGTCAGAGCCCTTCTGTATCCAGACGGTGCTCCACCTCACCTTCCCCTACCAGATGCAGTAAGCCGGCTGCATGAGAGGCATTATTCTTATGTCATCCCGAGTACCCCTACCCAACGAGCCCCCCAAAGAAAATGTCGTGTCTGCAGAAAGCGCGGATATAGGCGTGACACCCGTCATTATTGTCCCCGCTGTCCTGACAATCCTGGTCTTTGCATTGGTGAATGTTTTGAACGCTACCATTCACTAGTTGAGTATTAGCGTAGGGTACAGCATTGCACAGGCTAGGCACACGTTCACAGGGTCTCCCAAGATGCCATCGCATTTTGAGAGACCCAAACCGCTGAAACCGTTACAACAGAAGTGTTAAAGTTACATAAAAAAGTGTTTAAAAAAAAAAAAAAAGTAAAAAAAACAAAAAAAATATAAAATAAAAAAACAAAAAATAGTTGTCGTTTTATTGTTCTCTCTCTCTCTATTCTCTCTCTATTGTTCTGCTCCTTTGTACTGTATTCTATTCTGCAATGTTTTATTGTTAACCATTTTTTGTTTTCAGGTACGCCATTCAGCTATAGCGTGGATTTATTTATCTTGACAGCAACAGCGTTTGCTCCCACGATACGTAAAGCCACGACTCCAGCGCTGTCGGAGGTGATTTCACCACCACAGTTAAAAAAGAGCATATATGCCGAAGCATGGGGGCATAAGGGGTGGAGGAGCGATCTGCTTCTACCTTTTGCGGGAGGATGCCCCCATGCTTCGGCATATATATATTTTAGGCACAGATTGTGTTAAATGTGTTATTTTTTGCTATTTTTTTTTTTTTGTATTTGCTTTGCAGGTATGGTACGTCTTACTGTTATACTGTAATGTTACTTTGTTTTATTGTTAACCATCATTTGCTTAGCAGGTACGCCATTCAGTTGCAGCGCGGATTTATTTATCTTGACAGCAACAGCGTTTGCTCCCATGATACATAAAGCCGCGACTCCAGCACTGTCGGGGGTGATTTCACCACCACAGTTAAAAAAGAGCATATATGCCGAAGCATGGGGGCATAAGGGGTGGAGGAGCGATCTGCTCCTACCTTTTGCGGGAGGATGCCCCCATGCTTCGGCATATATAAATGGTGCATGTATGCCCACCATTAAAAGTGGGTGGATGAAGGGTGGTATCTAATGGTGGGCATACCCACCGATCAATATTTTTTTTTCGTTCAGCACACAGGCTGCATAAAAAAAAAATTACAATATATGCCCAACCAGTTCCAGCAACATACTGGTATGTTGCGGGACTTTGAGTCCTTTTACCAGAATGATGCCTGCAGGTTTAGGTATCATCTTGGTATCATTCTTTTCAGCCAGCGGTCGACTTTTATGTAAAAGCAATCCTAGCGGCTAATTAGCCTCTAGACTACTTTTACAAGCAGTGGGAGGGAATGTCCCCCCCCGCACCATCTTCCATGGTTTTCTCAGGCTCTCCTGTCCCAACAGGGAACCTGAGAATGCAGCCGGTGGTTCCGCCAGCTGACCATAGAGCTGATCAGAGACCAGAATGGCTCCAATCATCTCTATGGCCTAAGACACCGGAAGCTACGAGCATTTCATGACTTAGATTTTGCGGGATGTAAACAGCGCCATTGGGAAATTGGGAAAGCATTTTATCACACCGATCTTGGTGTGGTCAGATGCTTTGAGGACAGAGGAGAGATCTAGGGTCTGATAGACCCTAATTTTTTTTAAAAAGAGTACCTGTCACTACCTATTGCAATCATAGGGGATATTTACATTCCCTGAGATAACAATAAAAATCATAAAAAAATATATATAAATGAAAGGAACAGTTTAAAAATAAAATAAAAAAGCAAAATAAATAATAAAAAATAAATAAATAAAAAAAAAACACCCCTGTCCCCCCCTGCTAAGGCGCAACGTCGAACGCAAGCGTTGGTCTGGTGTCATATGTAAACAGCAATTGCACCATGCATGTGAGGTATCACCACGAAGGTCAGATCGAGGGTACTAATTTTAGCAGTAGACCTCCTCCGTAAATCTAAAGTGGTCACCTGTAAAGGCATTTAAAGGCTTTTAAAAATGTACGTAGTTTGTCGCCGCTGCACGTTTCTGCGCAATTTTAAAGCATGTCATGTTTGGTATCCATGTACTCGGCCTAAGATCATATTTTTTATTTCATCAAACATTTGGGCAATATAGTGATTTTTAGTGCATTAAAATAAAAAAAAGTGTGTTTTTTCCCCAAAAAATTTGTTTGAAAAATCGCTGCGCAAATACCGTGTGAAAAAAAAAAATGAAACACCCACCATTTTAATCGGTAGGGCTTTTGCTTTAAAAAAACACTTCATGTTTGGGGGTTCAAAGTAATTTTCTTGCAAAAAAAAATATTTTTTCATGTAAACAAAAAGTGTCAGAAAGGGCTTTTTCTTCAAGTGGTTAGAAGAGTGGGTGATGTGTGACATAAGCTTCTAAATGTTGTGCATAAAATGCCAGGACAGTTCAAAACCTCCCCAAATGACTCCATTTTAGAAAGTAGACACCCCAAGCTATTTGCTGAGAGGCATGTCGAGTCCATGGAATATTTTATATTTTGACAAAAGTTGTGGAAAAAATACATTATTATTATTATTTTTATTTTTTTTGCACAAAGTTGTTATTAAATGATATATTGCTCAAACATGCCATGGTTATATGTAAAATTACACCCCAAAATACATTCTGTTGCTTCTCCTGAGTACGGGGATACCACAAGTGTGAGACCTTTTGGGAGCCTAACCGCGTACGGTACCCCAAAATCCAAGCACCACCTTCAGGATTTCTAAGGGTGTAAATTTTTGATTTCATTCCTCACTGCCTATCACAGTTTCGGAGGCCATGGAATGCCCAGATAGCACAAAATCCCCCCAAGTGACCCCATTTTGGAAAGGAGACACCCCAAGCTATTTGCCAAGAGGTATGGTTAGTATTTTGCAGACCTTCATTTTTGTCACAAAGTTTTGAAAATTGAAAAAAAGAAAAAAAATATACATTATTTTTTTTTTCTTCATTTTCAAAAACAAATGAGAGCTGCAAAATACTCACCATGCCTCTCGGCAAATAGCTTGGGGTATCTACTTTCCAAAATGGGGTCATTTTGGGGGGTTTTGTGCTATTTTGGCATTTTATGGCCTTCAAAACTGTGATAGGTAGTGAGGTGTGAAATCAAAAATTTACACCCTTAGAAATCCTGAAGGCGGTTCTTGGTTTTCGGGGCCCCGTACGCGACTAGGCTCCCAAAAACATGTGGTATCCCCGTACTCAGGAGAAGCAGCAGAATTTATTTTGGGGTGTCATTTCACATATGCCCATGGCATGTGTGAGCAATATATCATTTAGTGACAACTTTGTGAAAAAAAAATAAAAAAAAATAAAAGTTTTTAATTTTCCCGCAACTTGTGGCAAAATATAAAATATTCCATGGACTCAACATGCCTCTCAGCAAATAGCTTGGGGTGTCTACTTTCTAAAATGGGGTCATTTGTGGGGGTTTTGTGCCATCTTGGCATTTTATGGCCTTCAAAACTGTAATAGGTAGTGAGGCGTGAAATCAAAAATGTACGCCCTTAGAAAGCCTGAAGGCGGTTCTTGGCTTTCGGGGCCCCGTACGCAGCTAGGCTCCCAAAAAATCCCACACATGTGGTATCCCCGTACTCAGGAGAAGCAGCAGAATTTATTTTGGGGTGTCATTTCACATATGCCCATGGCATGCGTGAGCAATATATCATTTAGTGACAACTTTGTTAAAAAAAAAATAAAAATAAAAAAGTTTGTAATTTTCCCGCAACTTGCGGCAAAATATAAAATATTCCATGGACTCAACATGCCTCTCAGCTAATAGCTTGGGGTGTCTACTTTCTAAAATGGGGTCATTTGTGGGGGTTTTGTGCCATCTTGGCATTTTATGGCCTTCAAAACTGTGATAGGTAGTGAGGAGTAAAATGACATATGTATGCCCTTAGAAATCCTGAAGGCGGTGCTTGGCTTTCGGGGCCCCGTACGCGGCTAGGCTTCCAAAAAGTCGACCACATGTGGTATCCCCGTACTCAGGAGAAGCAGCAGAATGTATTTTGGGGTACAATTCCACATATAACCATGGCATGTGTGAGCAATATATCATTTAGTGACAACTTTGTGTAAAAAAAAAAAAAAAATTTTTTTGTCATTATTCAATCGCTTGCGGCAAAAAAATAAAATATTCAATGGGCTCAACATGCCTCTTATCAATTTCCTTAGGGTGTCTACTTTCCAAAATGGGGTCATTTGGGGGGGTTTTGTACTGCCCTGCCATTTTAGCACCTCAAGAAATGAGATAGGCAGTCATAAACTAAAAGCTGCGTAAATTCCAGAAAATGTACCTTAGTTTGTAGATGTGACAACTTTTGCGCAAACCAATAAATATACAGTTACTGACTTTTTTTTTACCAAAGACATGTGGCTGAATACATTTTGGCCTAAATGTATGACTAAAATTGAGTTTATTGGATTTTTCTAATAACAAAAAGTAGAAAATATCATTTTTTTCAAAATTTGCGGTCTTTTTACGTTTATATCGCAAAAAATAAAAATCGCAGAGTCAGTCAAATACCTTTAAAAGAAAGCTCTATTTTTGGGAAGAAAAGGACGCAAATTTCGTTTGGGTACAACATTGCATGACCGCGCAATTACCAGTTAAAGCAGCGCAGTGCCAAAGTGTAAAAAGACCTCTGGTCATTCACCAGCAAAATGGTCCGGTCTGAAAGTGGTTAAACCACTCCCACTGTTACTCAATACTCATAATTTGTTGTGACATGCTACGTGAGGCACACAAAACTTGTTTCTGCTTTTACCTTTATGGGCAGATTACCTTTATAGGTATTGTATTGCTGACATATTAATACTGTTTAAATATTGATTAAAATTAACCTAGTCACAGTAAGGGCCGGTTCACACTGCAGGCGCGGCGAGGCGTCTCCGACTTGCCTCGCCGCGACCTGCGGCGACCTCAGCGGCGACTTGCAGAGGACTTCTGTATAGAAGTCAATGCAAGTCGCCCCCGAAGTCGCCCAGAAGTAGTACAGGAACCTTTTTTCTGAGTCGGAGCGACTCGAGTCGCTCCTCTCAGAACGGTTCCATTGTACAGAACGGGGGCGACTTGCGGGAGCGAGGCGAGGCGAGTCGTGTCGCCTCGCATCGCCCGCTGTGTGAACCGGCCCTAAGGGGCAGAGGGCAAACTCATGATCTTGCATGCATGTCCACTGCACTCAGAAAATGCTCCTGAATACAGTGTTTACCTAAGTAGTTGCCCAAATAGCTTTAAGGCCCCTTTCACAATGGGGCAGGAGCGGCGTCGGCGGTAAAACTGCGCTGTTTTTAGCGCTGATTTGCTGTCGTTTTAGCGGCACTATTCGGCCGATATCGGAGCTGTTTTAAGCCTGCTAGCAGGCAAAAAGGGGTTAAAACTGGCCGCAAAGCGACGCTGCAGCAGCGCTATGCCAGCGCTATGCCAGCGGTATAGCCGTGCTGCCCCATTGATTTCAATGGGAAGGAGCGGTGAAGGAGCGGTGTATTCACCGCTCCAAAGATGCTGCTAGCAGGACTTTTTTTTACCATCCTGCCAGCACACTGCTCCAGTTTGAAAGCCCTTGGGACTTTCACATTGGAGAGACAGCAGAGGCTGTTTCAGGGCACTTTGCAGGTGCTATTTTTAGCGCTGTAGCACCTGCAAAGCTCCCCAGTGTGAAAAGGGCCTTATGGTTAATTGGCCCAAGCGCTCAGCCTGGAATTGCCCTTGTGATCTTCTTTATTTATAAGTAAAGTTACTGTTGCCCAAAACATGACCCAGTGGCTTTATACAACCCACCAGAGTTCAGTATGCAGCTCCCTCTACTGCAGACCTGGTGGGCTTTATGTTGGGATCACCACTTATTAGAGGGTAACACTTCAGGCCCACTATATTTACCACGTTAGTTACCACTGTAAATTTCTCTGTTTTAAATAAAATCAGTTTCAGGCAGAAATACCAGTAAACATAGTACCATAGGTACACGTCTGGGCTACTGGTGGACTATAATTGCTTAATTCCCAATGTCCTCATTCCTTATTCTGAAGGTAATAGCCCAGTTTAGTAGAGTTTAGAACAGTAAAAGGTCAACCAGCTTTCAACTGTATTTAAAGGATAACTAAAGGTTTGTGTTTAAAAAAGCACAGAGGGGTCCCGATCCTCCTCTTCTGGGATCCCTCAACGGTGCTCCTGGCTCCTCCTGTTCTCAAGTTCTCCGTTAGAGAGCCTTTTTCCCTCGGGGCACTCGTGTGGGTGCACTCCAGTGTCCCGCTGCTGCCTTTTATTGACACAGACAGCAGGACTCGGCCCCGCTCCCCCAGAACCCGCATCATTAGATTTGATTGACAGCAGCGGGAGACAATGGCTGCACTGCTATCAATCTATCCAATCAGGACCCGAGACACCGGCTATAACTGGTGTGCTCATCACTGTCGCTGGAAAGACTGGGTTCAGCTAAGTAAAATAGGGGCTCTGGGGGGCTGCTGCAGCACAGGAGGTTTTTAAACTTAATGCATAGAATGCATTAAGGTGATAAACCACAAGCGTTTATAACCCCTTTAAAGTGTTCCTATGCCTTGATTATAGACAATGAATGATTTACATATTCTTAAGAAGCTTTATGGTCACAGCATACATTTTCATTTTATAACATCAGCATTGTAAGAACAATACAAACAATAGTTAATACCGACAATCCAATATAAGCTTACTTGAAAAATCTCCTTTCATGTTGTAAGTTCTGCCTGTCTACTGACTATCTCTTTCCACAACTTTTTGGATTCCCTGCATGCTTTGCAGCTTTTCCTCTTTTATTTACTTTCAATTTCTGAGGACTACATATCCCATGGTACCTTGCTGCCTGCAAGCTGTAATTCCGCTACTGACTCCACATTCATAGCATTCATAGCGGAAGTGACACCAAAACACAGCACTGTCCATACATGTAAAAGTCCACCACAGGGTACCACTACACCCAGCAATTCAGAAGCTCAAGTGAACTGAATAATCCCATACAGTATATATGATATACTGTATACAATGACAATACTTTTTTTTTTAACAGAATACAATGACAATATTTAAATAATTGTATCTAATACGGCATATGATAATCATCTTCTACAAATACATGAAAATATGAACAGCTCCCCCTTCTGGTCACAAATATGGACTACACCGCACTCCGGATCAACCATAGCTTGACCAACATACATATTGTTAACAAATGTCAAAAACAAAAAACAAACATAGAAAATTAAAAATGAGAATTACAAAACAATATAAAAATATATAAATGATTGCATAATGACGATAATGAGGGTATGACCCATAAATCAACTGTTAATGGCCCATTCAACATTTAGTCCCCATGGATTAAACGTTTTTGGGGTCAAAAATTCAACGGGTCTGCTGGCAAGAAATTTGTCTCTTTAAACTACTACATCACCAATGTGGAATGTACTACTCTAGCTAGATAAACTGTAAACAGGAGGAATCTTTATTAATCCTTAACCTACTAGAAAAGCTTAGAGAGGCTATGCCCCCTAAAGGCCTTTCTAATATTGGCGAGATGCTCACCAATCCTCGTATTCAGTGCCCATGTGGTTCTGCCCATATATTGCAGGCCACACAGGCATCAATAAGGTTAACTACCCCTGTAGTACAATAGGTTATGAAGTCCTGTATGGGATATTCCCAAGATGTAACTCTGTTGGTGAATGATGCAGTACGGACAGCATTAGAATTCTTACACACATTACACCTTTTACATGAGTAAAAGCCAGCTAAATTACCAAACATTTTACCTTGGGAGGTGTTTCAGCCAGATTGGGTGCAATCATGCCCCTAAGGGTAGGTGCTTTTCTAAAAATAACATTCTGCTTACCCGCAAGGGCAGGGCCTAAAATCCTATCCACATTCAGAATGTGCCAGTGCTTTCTTAGTATTTTATTCACCAGGTGTTCAGTGTTGATATTGAGTGTGCAAAAGTCTTAAGAAATGCCAATTAATGTTTATTAGAATCCCCAGCCATTCTAACCTTAGGAGTCAAAAGAAGATTTCCTTCCAAGGCCGACAACCCTTTAGGAGAAATTTCTGCTCTAGGATACCCTGATGACAACCCTTTAGGAGAAATTTCTCCTTTAAAATGCCTGTTTGAATCAAAAAACCCTACTTTCTTGAACAATTTTTTCTGGAATGTTGAAATTGAATTTTAGGAATGGCTCGCAACCAAGTAGGGTGATGACAAACCCCTATTGGTATAAAACCATTCCAATCTGTGGTTTCAAGGAATGTGTTTTAGTCGGAAGTCCTTTAAAAATAATCAAATCCAGGAAATTGATTGATGTAGCACTCCATTCATATGTAAATATAATACCCCAGGTATTGGAATTTAGATGCATCATAAATGCATGAAGAGAATGCACACCCCCCCACCATAGGAAAGAGGCGTCATCAATGCAAAAATATTGAATTCCTATCATCCCTTGCATAAATGGTCTCCTTTTTCTAACAGCGCTTTAAATAGGCAGGGAGAAAATGTATCCCCCATAGCCATGCCCATGCTCTGTAAGTAATAATTACCTCCATAATAAAAGTAATTATGTTCTATGGCGAATTGCTATAACTCAAGAACAAACTTTTTTGTATAAAAGGCACCAACATATTAAGACAATAAGAATTAAGAAATAACTCGCTGCCTCATACCACCTATGATGGAGGATGATGGTATAAAGTCAAGAGACGTCTGCAGTGACAAGCAGCACAGTCCCTTCGATCGGCAATTGGGACAACTCATTAATAATCTGCATGGTATCTTTAAGAAAATTCAGAAGTTATTGATTGCAAGAAAAAGTTTTTGGAAATTGGAAAAAAATTGCCAATACATGATGTGACAGAATCAATGCCACTCACGATTGGTCTTCCAGGTTTTTTTTCAAGATTCCTATGTACTTTTGGTAAACAATACACTATGGGTATCCTAGGTGCCAGCAGTATCAAATATGCTTTCTCTTTTTTTGTCAATCACCCCAGCCTTAATACCTGCTTGAATTAATTTATCCAATTGCTTTTTAAATACATTAGCTAGATCCCTTTGATACCATAGGTCTGTCTATCAGATAAAAGATTATCATTGTCTTCCAGGTAGTCATGCTTTTTAGGCTCCATACACACTAACTCCTAGAAGCTATTAGCATTTTTTTTTGCTCCTAGAAGCTAAATAGTGTTATCCTATGTGTCCATGCACACTACTTTAAGCTATTAGCATTAACAGAGTTTTTTGAAGCACTTTTCCAGTAGAAAAAAAAAAAAACACTGAAAACAACGCTCCTAAATATTTTTTACTGCTTCTAAATGATCCTAATAGCTTTTTTTTTTAGCTTTTTTTTTCTTTATGTACTGCAAAAAATGCTAATAAAATGCTAATGCTCCTAAAAGTTCTATGCACACTAGCATTTTTCATAAGCTCAAAAAAAGCTAGAAAAAATGCTGGATGAAAAATTCTGATAATAGCATTTGTGTCAGCTTTTAGTAGCTTTTTAGTAGCTTTTAGAAGCAAGTATTTTTTGCAGTACATGAAGAAACAAATAAAACTAAAAAAAAAAAGTTGTTAATAGCATTTAGAAGCAGGTAGGAGCATTTAGGAGTGGTTAGGAGCATTCAGTGGTTTTTTTTTTTTGTTTTTGTTTTTTGCTGGAAAAATGCCCCAAAAAAACTCTACTAAAAATGTTTTTATTTTCTGCTCTTAGACACTGAGGCTCATAAAATGTTAATAGGCTAAAGTAGTGTGCGTGGACACATAGAATAACACTATTTAGCTTCTAGGAGCAGAAAAATAGCAGCTTCTGGGAGCTTAAAAAAAACACTAGTCTGTATGTATATGAAGCCTAAAAGCTACTAAAATGCTACTAGAAGCTGTCACATCAGCATTTTTCATCCAGCGTTTTTTTTGAAGCCTTAAGCAAGACTATCCCCCCGCCCTTATCAGAAGGTTGTATGACCAGGTCTTTCCGGGTACACAGGGACCGCACTCCCTCCTGCAAGTTTTTTTTGGGGCGGGGGGTGCTTCTTCTTGCCTCCCCTGCATCCTCTCATTTTCTTCCTTTTGAAGTTGTTGGGTCCTTACTCATATTAACTAAATGTATGTTGGTTAAGCTATAATTGATTCGGAGTGCGATGTAGTTCATATGTGTGACCAGAAGGGGGAGCTGTCCATAGTTGCATGTATTTGTAGAAGATGATTATCATATGTTGTATTAGGCAAAAATAATTGAAATCATTTAAATATTGACATTTTATATATCTTATATATATGTTATTATTAAGTTCAATTGAGCTTTTTGCATTGCTGGGTGTAGTAGTAGCCTGTGGTTGACTCCCTTTTACACGTGTGGACAGGGCTGTGTTCTGTAGACCCTTCCGCTATAAAAGTTGTGCTATAGACATCCCAGGTTAGTCTCCATTCCCACAGGATGCCTGTTACAGGGAAACGCGTTGGATGGAGTCGCATCTGTGACGTTATCACTATGAGGCTTCTCCTTCTCAGTGCTTTTGTATGAGATTTAAGCTGGATGGGATTTAGCAAATTTAGTGAGCAACACTTATGTACCATTCGTGGGGACACCACTGCTGCAAACGTCTTGTGGGGTCACATATCCTCTTGGAGGTCCGATGTTCAGAGCATCAGCTCTCTTCTCTAGTAGAGCGGGTCTGATCTCTATAATTTGAGATCAATGTTGTCTGGTAAGTGGCTTGAGTGTCTGTGGGGATAGCACCTTTGAGCATGGCAGGACTAATTTGTGTCCAGCGCCGAGCACGTTTAGTCACTAGGAAAATATTTCTGTGGCTTTGGACTATTCACAATATATATATATATATATATATATATATATATATAATGTAACTTTTTTATATTTATTTATATGGTAAATTATAGGGTGTCACACTTTGGTTTGCTACAGTATATTCATATGTATATTATTTAAAGGGATAAGTGCACCTTCACTTGAATCAATCTAATCATATATATTTATGGGATAGGTGCACACACATATCTATCCTGTATGAGTTCCTCATGCTCCCAATATGCAAACTTCCCTATATGACCCAATGGGAACAGGACTTAAGCCCCACCTTTGACATTGAGGAATGCCAGGCAATAGCATATGATCTAGCAAAAGCATCTCTTAACACTGCTCTAGTGGAGTCTAAAACACTATTGCGGTGGTATATGGTTCTGGTGAGAGTGGCCAAGATATATCCACAGGCCTCTCTGTGTTGTAGGTGTTTTGGCCAATCAGGGACTATGTTCCATGTATGGTGGTAATGCCCCAAACTTACAAGGTTTTGGATCCAAACCTTCACCTTAATAAGCACCGTAACGGATGTTAATGTCTCCAGGACCCCTAAAATAGCCCCGTTCCAAAAACTTGACATAAAAACATCTAAATATAAATAAAAATTGATAGCTTACATGATTCTGGCAGCCTGAATTGCCATAGTTAAATGCTGAAATCAACCTTTTTATATCTTTTAAATATGTCGAGCATAAACTGAACTGGATAATGATCAATGATAAATTATCATCTATTCTCACCAATACGCAATCAAAATTTGATAAAATGTGGCAGCCATGGATTCGCTATCTAGATTTGGGTGTAGTATGCTCCAGAGATTCCCTCAATGACCTTCACTATCTTTCTCTCCAGCAACAATCTCTTCTACTATTATCTGTACCTTTCTTGTGGTCACTTGGTACATATACAATGTTGCATACATTTTTTTTTTACTTTTAATTCAGTCATTTGTTCATGTTTCCATCTATTAAATCTCCTGCCCTTGTTGTTTTAACTTTGGATAGTAAAACATTTTTTTTCTGCCAGTAAATACCTTATACAGACCACTTCCAATTTCTTGTCTGGAAAAAAAAAACTAGGCTTATGACATCATGCACAGCTCTGTCTCTCTCTCACTCTCGTGAGAGTTTGCCAGGAGGGGGGGATGAGTCATAAGAGGGTCAATAAGAGCTGCAGAGCTGGAGGTGTGCCTCTGTGTAAATCCAGGAATGGAATAGACAGCAGCTTCAGCTGCCCACAGTTGAAATGGCTGCATCCGGACTCAGTGGAGGGAGATTTCTGCAGCATATTTGGCAAGTACAGAAGCACAGTACAGAAGCAAGTATATTTGGCAAGTACAGAAGCACAGTATAAAATAATATGCAAAGTGGTTGGAAAGAAACGTCAGAATGGCAAAGATGTTTTTATTACAAATTATGTGAGCAGACTGCAGTTCCTCTTTACCTACCTTTACCCCTTTAACTACCCATCTATCCTCGGGTGTGCACCCCTAGAGGGTTTACACTCATGATTTATTTTATTTTTAATTTTTTTTCATATTGATGCTATGTGTCTTTATTGTACTCAAATTCAAAGTGCCTACTCTGTTATTTTGTTATCTTTCCATTAATAAGGAAATCTGTTACTTGAAGCCTTAATAAAAAAAAAGACTGAAATATAAAATGTATGAGCGCATATCTTACAAGCACTCTGAATCTGTAAGAACATATGTCACTATTGATTCAGATACAAGCCATGTGTTGCCCAAAATTCATTTTGAGTCTCTATCCATATGTTACTCATATATGCATCTTGGATTTTACTGCATGCCCGTGGGAAAAAGTACTTCCACTGAATTTGTCAGGTACTTATCATTAAAGATATTGCTATTATTTGACTGACTTGAAGAATAATTCTACCTTTCTCAACCAAGGGCTGTGTTGTTGCTCAAAATCTAATATGCAGTTTAGAGCAAGAGCCTTTGTAATGTCCCACAGGCCTAAAACATAGAGCTTAATGACTATCCTGCCAAAAACAAATATTTCAGTGATAGGTGATTATGGTGGTTAGAAACAATTGCCTGCTTTTCATTGTTGTGTTTATCTGCAGTATAAGCTCTTTCCAGAATCCCCCACATACTACTCTGGAGTCTCGCTCCACCTACTAATGAAAAAAGGGACATTTTTACTGCCTTCTCAGTAATATATCACGTGTGAGTATAAGGCCTTGTTCACAGAGGCATACTACATTGTACACCTGTATGAAGGCCATGTTTGCCAGAACAAAGATGCACAGGTGCTCAGTGTATCCCCATGCAGGCAGTCCAATTCATGTCAATCAGCTGCACGGACACAGCTACTGCTCACAATTTGACAGCTGCAGGAGTGAGAGTGCTTGGCCTTGCACACAGACAGGGTGCATTTGGGACCATGCACCTGTACCCGCACCCGCAAGGATGCCAAATTGGTAGCAGCAGCTGTCTGTGCAGCTGCTGTGTTCCAGTTGACACAAACAGGACTGCAGGCACAGTGTTGTACAGAACACCTGTGTCCCCCCGTGTGGGCAAAACACAGACCCTACATGGGTGTACACTGTAGTATGCCCAAGTGAACGAGACTTGCAACCTGGTGGTAAAAAATGAAAATGGGCCTTTGGGACAATAAAGTGTATATACTCTGAAGACAAACAGAGTCATTGACTATGCAGAATTACAAATGCTTCGGAAGCTAAAACAGTACATATGCTGTAGAGCGGGGATATGTAATTAGCGGACCTCCAGCTGTTGCAAAACTACAAGTCCCATCATGCCTCTGTCTCTGGGTGTCATGCTTGTGGCTGTCAGGATCTTGCTATGCCTCATGGGATTTGTAGTTCTGCAACAGCTGGAGGTCCGCTAATTGCATATCCCTGCTGTAGAGGTATTTGCGTGTTTAGCTGTCTTTTCTGGACTGCTGTTTTGATGTCTTTTTATTATACAGTATATTACAAAGAATACAGCATGCAAGGGTAACATTATCTTTTAGCACTGTAATGGTGAAATAACTGTGTAAAATTGGAGAATTTGATTGGATTACACTGGTAGAATTTTTGGGAACTAGTAGTCAGCATGTGCGTCAACTTGCAAATACCAACTCATTACTAAAGTATTACTTGTAGCTGGACTGGGTACTACCTGAAGTAAGAATGCCTTCCTCCAGTTGAACACCTCTCCCACTTTAGGAAATACTTCAATGTAACAAACCTGCTTGCGGGCATGAGTGTGCTCCTCAGCTGGCATGTTGAATGTGCTCTTGTACAGTGTTTTAGCGATAAGGAAATAGTAGGCAGAAATGATTGATAGTGGTACGATGTAAAACACCAGGAAGCACATCAGGGAATGAGCCTCTTGTAGTATTTTTTCAGAGACGGGATAAGGAGCACAGGCTTGAAAGGATGAGTTTTTGTCTGGGCTGCTGAATTCATACAGATCTGAGAATACCGCTTCTGGAGTCGCCAGTAACATAGAAATGATCCAGACACAAGCAGCTTTACCACATGTCTTCAATACCGCATCTGACGTTTGCAGCTCCAAAGGTTTTACTATAGCTCTGTATCTGTGTGAAATATTAACATGCAGTAATTAATGATCTGAAAAAGGCTTACTGCATCAGTTGTGCAATTTTGTTAAATAGCACAGTTACTATTTCATCATACAATGGTAATTAAGCCTTTTTAAATATTTAGCTGAAAATATTTAGTGTTTGGAGAGTACAAACAGAAAAAAAAGGCAGCATTTAATTGGAAAAATAAAGAAATCACTTACCAGCCAATGACGCCTAATAATTAAATACATCACAAATGTCTTATCAGTTTGCTTTTATACATAGTTAACTGTTTTACACATTTACTGAAATGTATTCTATTTAATCTAATACAAGCAATAGCAGAAAATGCAGACACATTACATTTTGCGTTAGTTATTAAAGCTTTTTTTTTTTTTTTTAATACATTTTATAGCCAAGTGCTAACAGAAATTAGTAGATATTATCAATATTTTAACATCCCAGCAGTTTTGCCTTTTGAGAATACATGCTTTCATCAAAAGCCTGCTCATGCAAACATAAGAATTTAACACCTTCCTTATCATGTCAGACATATACATTTCTTTTGCTCACATACAAATTACAACTTTTTATTGTAGTAAAATATTACATTCACTGAATGGCACATACATTAGCACAGTTGTAACTATGAAATCTTGAATATAATTTTAATTTGCAATAAGTATTGTTATAAATGGCACACTTGCTGTATAATGTTTGTATATTGTGTGTGTCTATCTATCTATCTATCTATCTATCTATCTATCTATCTATCTATCTATCTATCTATCTATCTATCTATCTATATAGATATCTATATATATATATAGATAGATATATTGTTTATATGTTTGTTCTCCTTGTTCTTGTAGAATTTAGAGTCTCTTGGCACTTCATTTTTTAACAATAATATGCCTGCTAGCGTGTAATTTAATGATGCATAATAAAAAAAAAACACCCAAGTGTATAACTATCCATTGAATACAAATCTATCACATGTGAGGCAAGACCATGATTTTGTAAAGCAAGCAAAAATGCATCATACTTCCTAAATTCATGTTTTATTGCTGAGCATTTAGTAGTGGAAAATAAGCAGTTTTTTTACATCTTCAGAAAGCTAAATAGAAGCTGAATAGAGGTCTCATCACTGTGTGTAGATGCAGCAAATAAATATTTACCATGGATGTGCCCTGTGAAATTTTTGCTATATAAGATTAATTCTGAAACATTGAAGCTATTCACTGTAGTAGTGGACTGCAGCATATGCAAATACTTTTGCGTTTTGTCCCTTCACGGTACCCATAAACATTAAATGATCAATTTGGACATTTCTATATTAGAACATACTCCTGATTCTCAGGGTAATAGCCAATCAGCTGTTGGATTTCTTGCCTGAAAAAGCCTGCATCACTACATTGCCCATTTTATGGACAGCCTTGGAATGAAGAAAAGAACAAGATAAGGATATTTTAGGCAATATTTGTTGGGTCAAACATTATTTATTTTAGCAGTATATGAGTAATGGAAATATAATAATAAAATAAATCATGAATCCAATTTAGTAAAATAAAATCAATAAGATCTGTATTATTACCACTCTCACAGATATCAGTAAGATAGAGAATTTAAAAAATAACCTACCTGTCAGCACTAAGGACAGTTAGTGTAAATACAGATACACCGACAGATGTGAGTTGTATGAAAGAGATCACTTTGCAGCCAACTCTTCCAAAAAGCCACGTGTCCACCATGTACCTAGAGGCGTCCACTGGAACACATGTCAGCAGAAGAAGCAAATCTCCAAAAGCAAGGCTGGTGATGAAAATATTCGGAACGGTTTGCATTGACTTAATCTTGAAAAATACTTTGATAAGTATTGTGTTCCCTAGGAGACCGACTGAAATGATAAGAGCATATGTGACAGAAATAGTTGCCAGGATTTCCAAACCAGGGGACAAGTCGACATTCTCTTCTCCGTAGAAAAGGGCACTGTCGTTCCAGGATCGGAAAGAGACAGTGCCATTGGTGACAGATGACGGTGTCTGGTTAAATGATGGAAAATTTGCAGGCATATTGTTTTCCATCATGAGAGTAAGTCTTTTTTCCTCTTAAAAGTACCTCCCGTGTAATGTGAATTTGATAAGATGCATCATTACAGTAAGTAATGGAAATAGTTCTAAAGTCAGAGTTTCACTTGATGCATTTAAATCCTCACGCGCTCCCCCTGAATGGAGAACTGTTTTCAGTACCCATCAGTCTTGCAGAGTGCTTAGATCCTTTCTTACAATTCAGCACTGAGAAGTGTGGGAGGTGCTGCAAATTAATACTGAATTTCCACATAGGAATCCTGGGAAATGGGTCTTCCACATATTACTGACAGTTAAATTGTTTTTCTTTTTCTATTAGTGGTTATATAAATTTTAAGTATATTTATACAGAATCACTTCATTTTGTAAATTTTTCCTCCTGTCTTTTAAACAGATATAAATAACTTGCCATAAAAGCTAATATGCAGGGTTTTGTTAAATTATTCATATGTTTCGTGCTTTATTTAACCATACTAGTTATACTGTGTGGAAAAGATGTAGGTCAACAATCTGAGAAACAGAATAAAAGGATGTGAAATGGACTTACTGTACAGAACAGAATTTTACCAACTGATGTAAGAACAAAAGTCAGACTGGATGCTTCCAGGTCAAGATTAATGAAAAGGCCACATATGTTGTGGTTTAGGGCTCGGTTCACACTGGGGCAGCTTCAAAGTTTGCCCAACTCTGAAGCCACCCCGCACAGTGTCTTTGGCGTGGCTTGCAAAGGACTCCTTTAATAGAAGTCAATGCAAGATGCTCTAAAGTCGTTCCCAAGTAGTGCAGGAACCTTTTTCTAAGTCGGGCCGACGTTAGTTGCTCCGATTAGAATGGTTCCATTGCACTGAATGGAGAGTGACTTGTCAGACAAGTTACCTGACAAGTCGCATCAGTGTGAACCGACACTAAGACCGCATGGATTCTGCCCCTTTTTTTACTATATTTAATTTCTTTTGACTTTTAAACAGGTAATGTTTATTGAACATTATTGCAGAGATTACAATCACAGTGGCATACACCGAACATTCGAAAGGCGTTGCGTCATAACCATAACAGTAGATAAAAGACATTTTTCCATTACAGTAGCGATTATGTATCACAGTCAAGGAAAGTCCAAACATTGACATGTTATTTACTGTAACAGTACATCAAATTCCCTCATCACACGTGGCAGCCTCCTGCAGCCATTTATCCCATATTCTATGATATTTAGCTGGGCAACCCCTATTTTTATATAAGAATTTTTTGTATGGGAGCGTAAGATTAACTTCCCGTTTCCAGTCCTCAACCCGGGGTGGAAGGGGCCTCATCCACTGTCTAGCTATCACTTTTCGAACAGAAAACAAGGTTTCCTGCAGGAAAGTGCCAGTAGTTTTATCTACTATATTTAATTTCTAATCTGCACTCTAGAGCAGTGTTTCTCAACTTCAGTCCTCAAGGTGCTCCAACAGGTCATGTTTGCAGGATTTCCATCAGATGAAACAGCTGTGGTAATTATTAAGGCAGTGAAACTGATCAAATCAACTGTGCAAAATAATGGAGAGCCTGAAAACATGACCTGTTGGGGTGCCTTGAGGACTGGAGTTTAGAAACACTGCTCTAGAGTATAGCAAAATACATTAGGCTCACATTAAAAAACTACTACAACAGGATAAGTATAATTTTAGTCTAATAAGATTTTAAAATTAGAGTCAAAACAAAAATATTTAACCTTGTGTTAAAGCTGTGTAAAGTCGATGCGCGTGCCCGGTGGCCGGGATGTCCGCTGGGCACCCGCAATTGCCCGGTAACACAGCAGGACCGTGGATCTGTGTGTGTATTCCAGAGGATGCTAGGACTGTGACATCATAATGGGCAGGGACATCATCCGGTGATGTCCCTATATAAGTCGCTGCACGCCGCGTCCCTGCCATTGTGACCGGAGACGGCGACGAGGCAACATCTCCAGAAGAGAAGAAGAGAAGAACAGAAGACGGCGACAGTGACAGCGGCGACAGAAAACTAGAGCTAGAAGAAGGCGCGGTGGCCCGGCAAGAAGAACCGAAGAGGGGGACAAGACCCCCGAACAGGGGGGACAAGACCTCGGAAGTCAGAAGAAGAGGGCGGCTGCGGCAAAGAAGAAAGCCAGGCTCCTCACTAGTGAAAGAGCTAGCAAAAGAGCAGAAGATAGCGGAGGAGTCCGGCGAGAAGACCCCTGAAGACGGAAGAAGACCCCCGGAGCTGTGCAATAAACTATTTTAACCCTTGTGTGTTGTGTTTTTTTTTTTACTTTTTTTCCACAGGTGAATGGGTAGGGGTACATTGTACCCCATACTCATTCACATAGGGTGGGGGGCCGGGATCCGGGGGCCCCCTTATTAAAGAGGGCTCATGGATTCCGATAAGCCCCCCGCCCGTAGACCCTGACAACCAACGGCCAGGGTTGTCGGGAAGAGGCCCTTGTCTTCATCAACATGGGGACAAGGTGC
This sequence comes from Lithobates pipiens, assembly GCF_037356315.1. NCBI lineage: Eukaryota > Metazoa > Chordata > Amphibia > Anura > Ranidae > Lithobates > Lithobates pipiens. The sequence continues at coordinate 44,429,763 of NW_027507685.1, forward strand.
TTTGGGGTTGGGGGGGCCGTGCTTCCCCCCCTTCCCCAAGGCACCCCCCCATGTTGAGGGCACATGGCCTGGTACGGCTCGGGGGGGGGCGCTCACTCGTTGCCACCCCCTTTCCTGCCCAGCCGGGTAGCGTGCTCGGATAAGGGTCTGATATGGACCTGGGGGGGACCCCCACGCCGATTTTGTCGGCGTAGGGATTCCCCTTTAAGTCCATACTAGGTGAAGGGCCAGCGACGCCTCCTTTGCTGGCCCCGGCTACCTGGAGACACGCTCAAAAGGAGCAGACTTTTCTCCGGGCGGGAAAAGTCCGTTCATTTCAAAAGTATTGTGGACTGGCACACACATGGCCGTACTGTCCGCTGAAATGCGAGTCCGGCAGACAGATTGGGGTGCAAAAATACTTTCTTAGTCTGCCGGACTTTTGGGTAAAAAAAGTCAGCGGGAGCCTACACACAGGCGGATTGTCCGGCGGACTTAAGTCCGCCGGACTTTTCCACCAGATTGTTTGATCGTGTGTATGAGGCATAAGATGTCATCAGGTCCAACATGTGTGATCCTATTGGCTTGACAAAGAACTAGGCCCTGACGACAAAGTTTTCTTGTATAAAGCTTGTTGGGCAGTACTGAATAATGTCACATGCTGGGATGAAAGTGTCTGATGTGGTAAAATAGATCACACCACAGTTTAAAGAGGAAGTAAACCCTGATGGGTTTACTTCCTCTTTTTTTCCCTGCAAAGGTAAAGCATAATGGACTACTATGCATCGCATAGTAGCTCATTATGTGTCACTTACCTGACACAGGAGCCAGCGAAGTCGCCGCTGATCCCTGTAGTCCGCCGCGTCCATCTTGCTGGTGGCGTCTCGCAGCTCCGACCAATGACAGCGGCGAAGCCGCGATGACGTCACTCCCGCGCATGCGCACGGGAGTCGCGCCTCGCAGCTCCGCCGCTGTCATACGGCGAGGCCGCGATGACGTCACTCCCGCGCATGCGCACGGGAGTCGACAAATTTGGCAAATCCATTCTTGGACTTGCCGCATTTAGTGCGCATGCGCGCCGCTGTCTACGGCGCATGCGCCGTAGACAGCGGTGCCCATTTTCGGGCAAATATCTCCTAAACCATATAGGTTTAGGAGATATTACTTGGACCTACAGGTAAGCCTTAATCTAGGCTTACCTGTAGGTCAAAGTTGTTTAGAAGGGTTTACTTCCATTTTAAACAGTAAGGGGTTGGTGTATAAAAAATTAGCTCTGTGAATGTCAGTTTTTATTTGTTGCCTTTCGCTGTGTAATATTCTCTAATTTGTATGAAAATTCTTAGGAAAACATGTATGAAAATTCACAGAACATCCAAATGTTGTTTGATATTTCAAAATTTTCTTTGCTTTTAACATTCGATTTTGGAATGAATAGACTTTACTAAAACAAAAACCCTCGATTGCGGCCACTTTACTCGAGCTTTGCAGGTAGTACAGAGTGGCCAGGATGACCAGCTTTCCCTTCATGCTGATGCCTGTTATTGGCCACCCAGCACAAAGTCCTCAGACAAAGTCTTTCAACTTCAGCCAGACCTGAACCTGGTTAGAGCTTCTACCTTTCCTGGCCCCTCTGGGTGGGTCCATCCATCAGTTTTATATCAGGCCTTCAACTTCTCTATTTTATGCAGGTGGAAGATTTTGCAACTGTGCCATTTTCTTCGGTCACTCCCAGATCATGCCTGTTTTCGCAGACAACCCACTTCATTTGAAGATCTCTATCTGGGAGATGAAAATCTCTCTCCTACTCTTATGATGTTTTACTGGCAGTTATATCTCAGCATGACCCTCCGTATCTGAGTAAATGGGAAAGAGATTTTAACATTATGTTCTCGGAGGACCAAAAGAACCGGATTCTCTTCTCATTGCTCACAAGTCTTTCCTTTGTAACAAATACCAGGAGATCACATTTAAAATCTTGTTGCGCTGGTACCAGACTCCATCTGTACTAGCGTCAATATTCCCGGACGCAACCCGTTATGCTGGCGATTTGGTACTGACACGCTAATCCACATCTTCTGGGACTGTCTAAAGCTGCGCCCTTTCTGGCAACAGGTCCTGCATTTTGTATACAAACTTACTCCTCAACTTGATTTCAAACAGTGCTCCTTAACTTGACTCCAACCAATGTCCAGGAGGAAATATCGTAAATCCCTGCTGAAACATCTTCTCAATGCAGCCAGGGCATGCATCCCCAGCATGTGGAAATACACAATCTCCACCTACTGTGGCAGAATGGTTTGCAAGGGTGAACAATATTCAACAGATGGAACAAATGACCTCTGCCCTTGGGGACAACATGGAGGAACACAACACACGCTGGCTATACTGGGATGGTTGAACAACATCTAACAGAGGAGTGGATGGAGTTTTTCAGTCAATGTGAGCAAAAAATGCTAGGGATTATTATACATAGGTGTCAGGTCACCTTTAGGCGAGGTGACAGATGCACACCGTATGGATCTGGAGTGCACCGCAAGGTTGTGGACCCTATGGCTGACTGCTGCAGACGGGGGACAGATCCCACTGGGGTTAGAGCATAAGATTCCCTGGGGCACGGAGTCTAAGAGCCAGCAGGTGTTCACCAGCGCCTCTTGTGGGGAGGATGGACTTGGCTGCAACTGGCTCCAGGTCGCGACCCCCAGGGTCCCCCAGCTCACACCCACAGTAGGCAACAGGAGGATAGGCATGGTGAGGGACAAAGCCAAGGTCGGGGCCACAAGCAGACAAGAATAGTCGGGACATGGTCAGAATCACAGGCAAACAGGGATAGTCAAAGACACGCCAAAGTCGGTAACGGAAAACAGTAGAAGAGCACACGGCAGGAAACAGGAAGCTAACACACAAAGGAATACACAATGGTTGATCAGCACTGATGGCCTGCAGTGAAAAGGTTAATATAGGGCTCCCTGATAGGCCTGGGGTGGAGCCATGCTTAGAGGAGAGGTTATAAAAACCACCAGGTGGAAGTGGCTGGCCTCTTAGTCTGAACACATGAGGGGAGGTAAGCAAACACAGGAAGATCACCGCATAACCATGACAATAGGAGAAAATGTAAATTGAAAAATATTGAACAAAAAATTGCTGAATTAAAGGGGTTCAGATCCCAGACAACAAATACATACACTCCCCAATGGCAACCAAAACCTTCCATTATGGGAAGCGTTAATTCACCTCACTATCCTATCCTTACTTATAACAGGTATGAAACTCTACAGAATGCGTAATACCAATCACTCGACTCCTACAGAGGCCCACCAGCCTATTCAAGGCCTTGGTGAGGCAGAGGTAGGGAAAGAGGCAAAGGTAAAAAAACACAAATATAACTACACAAGGGACCCACAGTGTGTATGTGTGTGTGTGTGTGTGTGTGTGTGGGGGGGGGGGGGGGTGGAGGGAATGGAGAGAACCATGCAACCCTTACTCCAATACCTTCAATCCACTGCCCCAGTGGGAACACACAGGTGCACCACACAACCCAAACAGGGGTGCAGAGGGGAAAAAAATCACGTAAAAAGGAAAAGAGGAAAATAGGAGAAGGTGTATTTAACCTAAGCAACACATATTATTTGACCAGGATTTATATGTATTAGAACAAGGACTTAAATGTGCACCAACAAAAAATCTAGATAGGTTTGAAGCATTTGCTAACCTACTATTGGGTATAACAAAACATTTTGCAGCAAAAAATGTTACTACCACAGCAGCACAACCATCTAAATACACACATAGTGGACTTCATAATAAATCAACTTTTAACCCAAAAACATCTGTGCAACAATTTATAGATGTATTTAAAAAGATGGTTGAAACAGACATAAGGGAAATCCCAATACAGAAAGATTTCAAAGATAAACAAATTTGGGAAGGAATTAGAGCCATTGAACAAAGGAAGAACATTGTTATTCACGCGGAGGATAAAGCAGCGGGTATTGTTATCCTAAATAAGGTAGACTATGATATAGAAATGGAACGTATCCTCAGTGATGAAAGTACTTATAAACAGATCACAAGTAACCCCACTAGAGATTTGAAAATACAGTTAGAGGATCTAGTCAATAGAGCAGGGGATAATAACATTCTTAATAAAAGAGAAAAAAGATATTTAGTTCCAGATGCTATCATTATACCAGTACTTTATCAAGTGCCAAAAATACATAGGAATGCAGAGAAACCACTGGGTAGGCCAATCCTGAGTGCTATAAATTATCTGTTTTCAAGGCTGGGAGAATACACTGATGTCTTCCTCCAGACTCTAGGGGGAAAAAAGTCCATCTTATTTAAAAGATAGTAAAGATGTCATTAAACCTCTACAGAATAGAAGAATAAATGACAATAGCATATTGGTTACAGTGGACGTCGAGTCACTGTATAACAACATTCAACAGCAGGATGCCATCAATGCAGTGACATGAGCATTGAATAAACTACACCAATTTAAAATACAAGCAAAAACAATTCATTCTTCAAGGCCTAAATCTTGTCTTGACTAAGGGTTTCATTTGGTATGGGGGACAATATTACAACCAAATAAAAGGTGTTTCAATGGGGGCTTAATATGGCCCCAGTGTTGCTAACAACTTCCTTAAAGCGGGAGTCCGCCGGGAGCTCCGCCGTTTTTTTTTTTTTTAAAAGCCAGCAGCTACAAATACTGCAGCTGCTGACTCTTAAAATAAGGACACTTACCCGCCCAGTGCGCCCGCGATGTCGGCACCCGAAGCCGATCTCTCAATCATCTCTCGGGTGCTGCCACCGCCATCTGGGGTATGGGAATCAGGAAGTGGAGCCTTTCGGCTTCATTTCCCGGTTCCCTACTGCACATGCTCGAGTCGCGCTGCGCAATAAGGAAGGTTTACGTAATATATGGTAATACCTGACCAGACCTGCAGGTACAGTGCCTTGCAAAAATATTTACCCCCCCTTGGCATTATTCGTGTTTTGTTGTCTCACAACCTGGAATTAACATGGATTGTTTGAGGATTTGCAGCATTTAATTCACAGAACATGCCCAAAACTTTGAAGATTTTTTTTTTTTATTGTGAAGTAAACAAAAAATTAGGACAAAATAACAGAAACAGAAATTTGCGCTTGTGAACAGCAATCTTTAAGTCTGACCACAGATTTTCTATTGGATTGAGGCCTGGGCTTTGACTATTTACATGTTTCCCCTTAAACCACTCAAGTGTTGCTTTAGCAGTGTATTTGGGGTCATTGTCCCGCTGGAAGGTGAACCTCCGTCCTAGCCTCAAATCACACACAGAGTAGTACAGGTTTTGCTCAAGAATATCCCTGTATTTATCACCATCCATCTTTCCCTCAACTCTGACCAGTTTCCCCATCCTGACTTCTGAAAAACATCCCCACAGCATGATGCTGCCACCACCATGTTTTACTGTGGTGTTCTTTGTGTGATGTGATGTGTTGGGTTTGCGCCAGACATAACATTTTCTTTAATGGCCAAAGAAAATGTTATGTCTCATTAGACCAGAGCACCTTCCTCCATACATTTTGGGAGTCTCCCACATGCCTTTTCGCAAACTCAAAACGTACCATTTTGTTTTTAGCTGAAAATAATGGCTTTCTTCTGGACACTCTGCCATAAAGCCCAACTCTATGGAGCGTACGGCTTATTGTTGTCCTATGTACAGATACTCCAGTCTCTGCTGTGGAACTCTGCAGCTCCTCCAGGGTTATTGCTGGAATTCCTTTAGTGACAGTAGTGATATTTTTGTTTCTAGAAGACTTATGGGGAATTGGTAAACAATCGTAGTGTAATTCGTATTCTACTGATTCAGGAGAAATCTCCATGCAAGGAGAGATGAGACATCTAGTAATTCTTTGAGGTCATGTAGTGGAGCTGTATTTCTTTCAATTTCAATCCATAGCGGGGTATTGTCATCTGTAAATCAGTATTTAATTTGATCAAGTCTAGTTGACCACATCTAGTCATAAATATCTACCAACCCTGCTCCTCCGATTTTCTTGTGTGGGATCAAATTTTTTGGCGAACACCTAGCGTTCTTATTTCCCCACAAGAACTTTCACATCAATGTGGATATGGATTTGAGGAAGTGATTTGGGAGAGTGCTCTAAATATATATAGAATTTGTGGTAAAATAGTAATTTTGTATGCTGCTAGTCTCCCCATCCAAGATAGTTCTTTTTTTGCCAAGTTCCCTGTCTGAGCCTCCAGCTTGGTCAGTAGGAGTTTAAAGTTTGTGTTCGCTAGATCTTTTGTGGATGCAGTTAGAGTTATACCTAAATAAGGTATGCCTTTGTCATTCCAGCTGTAGGGAAGAGAGTTTTGCAGTTTGATTTTGTCATTTTGAGATGTTCCTAGGTTCAGGACCAGAGATTTGGTGAAGTTGACCTTATAATAGGATACCTCTCCAAATCTTTGCAGAATTGCATGGGCTGATTGAAGTGATTTAAGTGGGTTGGATAACAGAGAATGACATCATCTGCAAATTGATTACGTGATGTTATGACCCAAACTGGAAGCCCGAGACATTGGCATGGGTTCTAATGGACTCTGCCAGGGGTTCTATCACGAGGTTGATACCAAATGGAGAAGACAGCATGCCCGTAGTAAATACTTGTGCAGATGGGTCATCGCTTTCAGAATGTGACCAGAGATCCCAAATTTGGTTAATACTTCTGACATATATCTCCAGTGTATCCTATCATACGCCTTCTCTGCATCCATGGATAGTAGCAGAGAAGGCGTTTTGGTTCTTTCAGCATGGTGTATTATATTTTTAATACACCTGGTAGCATCCAAAGTTTGTCTCCTACTCACAAAGCCCATCTGGTCGCGTTGGATTAGAAAGGATATATATTCTGCTAATATTTTGCGTTTAATAGCGACATGGGTCTGAAATTGCTTGGTGTTGTTGGGTCTTTCCCGGGTTTTGGTAATGTGATTATGTATGCTTTTAGCTTTTCTGAGGGGAATGATGCCTCGGTAGCTGCCAGTTGAAAAAATTTTTGCATGTGTGGAGCTAAGATGTTTTTGAAAATTTTGAAATATTCATTGCCAAATCCATCGAATTGTTCTGTGATTTCTTGTGGATTTATAATCTTATGTTTGAGGGTAGGGTGTATGAGGTGTGTGATTCTTGTCTTAGATTGTACTGTTTTGATTCTGTTGGCCAAATACTTGCTCGCTTTGTTGGGGTTGGTTTATGAGTGCAGTTATAGACGTCTAAGATAGACATCATATTGGTGGGATAGAAGTTCTCTTAGCTTTTCCGTGAGAGCGTGAGAGCTTCTGGGCTAACTTTGCATTTGGCGAGGTTTTATTTTGTGTTTCTATTGTGTGAATATCAGAGAGGATAGTGTCCAGTTCTAGAGTTTTTTTTTCCCTGGCTCCCAATTGGATTAGTATGCTTCTCATGTATGCTTTGTTTGCATTCCAGATTGTAAATGGGTTGTCTACTGATTGTGCATTGTTTTAAAATGTATCTAAAAATAAACAGTAAACACTGAGCTATCCAAAAAAAATTAGTGAAAAAAAGCTGCTAACACACCCAAAAGGATATTTCAAGGTGAAAACATATACATTCAATACAAAAGTGTAGCGTTAAAAAACAAAACTAAGTGACATAACCTCATGTGCCACCTCTCAAAATTCCACAGTGTTCCTTATAGTAAGAACATAAAACTAGATAAACACCAGGATTATGTTATATAAAAATCATTTGAAATTGTGAAAAATAGAAACAATTCATACATATAATTATACTATTAAGTGAACCGAAAATGAAAATGTTCAAGAGTCCAAAGGCAAAAGACAAAAGATCAACAAAGTCTCTTTGTGTAAAACGATCCAATCCCATGTGTGTAGTCAAATTCACATTCCACCTTCCTTGAATATGGAAAACATGCAGACACCACGTGACATTCCCACCACCGTTTGCGTTGCGGGCTTACCGGACGTATTTGACCCAAACAAATGTATATTCAAAGGATTACATGGGCTTGTGTAGTTTAAATAAATTCACATTCACAAGGTTGAACTCCCCAGGAAAACTTCAGAAATGATCATTCCACTCATGTAATGAACAATAGGTTATCTCCAGCTATATGATCCAGCTCAGATTGTTGGATACATGTAATAAGAAAATGGGGCCATATAGCGTAATTCCATAAAAAAAAAAAAATCTTAATGAAAGAAATGATAATAAACTCACATTTGTACAGTGAATCAAGCGCTTTTTCAATAAAAATTCGGCTGCAGTAGAGTCCCGACGCTTTTCGTCCTCATAGACGTCATCTGGGGGGGATTTTGAGAGGTGGCACATGAGGTTATGTTACTTAGTTTAGTTTTTTGGTGAGGTGGGAGGGGCACCCTTTTTAGATATTGTCATTGAAATGGCCGCATGATCCGACCACGTAATGTCATGGATCTGCGTAGAGGCTATATTCTGTAGAGTCCATTTATTGGTCAAGAACATGTCTATGCATGAATACGAGCAATGTGAGAAGAATGTGTGCGTGCATGCATCTCCACGCATCGAATAGTTCCATATTGTGTAATACTTAATCCAGGTACGTGGTGTTTATGTTTTTATGAGCGGTAGTGTCCATTTTTGGATCTGCAATCAAATTAAAGTCTCCACAAATTATAATGCTGCCATATAGTTGAGATTTCCCTTTTTTGAATAGCTGTCTCAAGAATCTTATCTGGTGGGAGTTTGGCGCGTACACTGACACTAATGTGTACAGAAGTGAGTTGATGTCTCCTTTTACTATGATTTAGTGGACGTTTTCAGCTGGGATTGTTTCCTTGTGTTGAAAGGATAAAGCGCTCCGTATCGCTAGTAGCACTCCACCCTTTTTGCGGTCTGGTGTGGTAGCTAAAAAAACATATGGATATTCCTTGTGTGTGCATTTTCGAGTGTCTATTTGACTGAAAGTGAGTTTCCTGCACACACAGGATGTCCGCTTTATGTTTCAGGGTCTCTGACCACATGGAGAGCCGTTTGGCAGGGTGGTTAAGGCCCCTAGCATTAATGAACAAGCATTTTATAGTCATTATGGTGTCTTAGGGTGTTTTGAGTGGTGGTGTACTCACTGTGACCGGTTCTTCTCTTCCAAAGAGGTGGTTCCTGGTTGGTCGTTACCTTGCTGTGTGAGATGACATTCAGTAGGTTGTGTGCTGCTGTCCCTTCTGTGACGTTTTCTGTGAACATGGTGCTTAAGAAACAATAACAGAGTAAAGTTGAAACTGTAACTGCATAGAGAACATTAAGAATGGGATTTAAAAATTGATCCATGTGCAGGCGTAGCTGCTTACAAAAAACTAGGAGGGTAAAAACAAGGAGTTTGGTTAATAACCCCTGTGTCCAGAGAGAAATGGAGATTATATTGTACAGTTAGTCACGAGTTTCAACAGTGGTCTTTTTACGTGAGACCACTTGCCAGTCATCTTGTATGGCTCTGGGTATCGATGGTGTTGTGTCTAATGGATCTTGGGGTGACCATATGCCCCATTGGTGCAGGGCTGCTATTCCCTCGTCCAGAGTAGATACAGTATAAGGATTGTGGACCCATTGTGAATGATGGATAATTTTGCAGGGTATTCCCACTTATGCAGTATATTGTGGTTTCTCAGGGCCTTGGTTATAGTCGTCAAGTTGCGGCGTTGCTGAAGAGTGTGTCTGGATAGGTCCGGGAGTAGTATTATGTCCGCATATTGGGGTTGTTTGTTGTCATTTCTGCGAGACGCTGACAGGATTTGTTCTTTGACGCGATAGTAGTGCATTCGTAAGAGAGCGTCTCTAGGAGTGTTTTCTGGAAGAAATTACGGTTTTGAGACTCTGTGAAATCTGTCCACTATCAGGTCTTGTGGCGACAGGTTGGGGACTAAAGCTGAGAAGAGCGTTTGGCTATATGGAAGTAGTTGGGTGGCTTGGATGGTTTCAGGGATCCCTATAATCTTTTATTAGTTTTGTCTTCTGGACCTATCCTCTAGGTCTGCCACCTTATTTCTCAGCCATATTATTTCCTTGCTATGGGACCTGTGGGCATCCACTAGTGTATTGTATGAGATTGAATAGTCCCCCATCTGTCTTTCCATATGATCCACTCTGCCTCCCAGAGTCTGAACTTCTCTTTGGCAATTCTCTATTCCTGCTGTGAGGTCTAAGTGTAGGGACGCTTTCAATGATAACAGCATCTCTTTCAGTACCATGTCAGATACTCATCTGTCAGAGGTGGGATATGGGGTCAGGCATGTGGTGCTCGGTCTCACTGTTAGTCTCTGTGGGTCCGCTTATCTCCATGTCTGGTTCTGATTGTGGCCTATCTGGTGAGCTTATCCTTTTTTTTTTTGTTTGGCTGAACTGCTTGTGGATGGGCTGTCTGTCCCAGAGGACGAGCCGCTGCGGTATGTGGCTGCTGCGCTCTGCTTTGGGGCCCCTCTGCTTCCGTTGTTGGGGATTGATGCTGAGTGGCCCTGAGGCTCCATGCAGGCGGGGCCACCATTTTGTTGTGGTCCACGTGGTCGGAAGAAGTTCAGCAGTTTCTGCGGCTGCTGCAGGTTTTTTTGCTTTTCGGCATGGCTAGTAGCCTCTAGAGGGTCCGCCGATGAAGTGGAGGTTTGTGTGATCTCTGATGGCGCTGGTTAGCTCGGATGTGGCTGGCTTCTCTCCGTGGCCGAACGGAGCTTGAAGATTAAGCGGCCATTCTGGAGCTCAGTTGACACGCCCCCTGGTTATGATAGATTTGATGGTGCTCCTAGGGATCATCAAAGTTTTGGATTTTTTTTATAACCTAACCCTGACTTGTACTTCTCAACAACATTGTCCCTTGGTCTTCATGGCAGTGTTTGGTTAGTGGTGCCTCTTGCTTTGGTGTTGCAGCCTCTGGGACCTTTCAAAATGGTATGTATATGTAATGACAGATCATGTGACACTTAGATTGCACACAAGTGGACATCATTTCACTAATCATGTGACTTCTGAAGGTAATTGGTTGCACCAGAGCCTTTTTTGAGCTTCATAACAAAGGGGGTGAATACATACGCACATGCCAATTATCTTTATTAACCACTTGACCACTGGGCACTTAACCACTTCCCGACCAGCGCACGACGATGTACGTCGACAGAATGGCACGGGCAGGCATATTGGCGTACAGGTACGTCCAATATTCAATGCCGCCCTGCCATCGGGAGCACGCCGCCGGCGGCGCGCTCCCGTGCTGGTCAGGACCCCCCCCCGTGAGTCCGGTCGCGGGACCCGCGGACTCGATCGCCGCGGGCATCCCCGCGATCATCTCACGGAGCGGCCGAATGGAGGAAATGCAGAGTAAACAGCATTTCTCCATTCTGCCTAGCAACTAGTGACGCTGATCTCTGCTCTATGTGATTGGAGCAGAGATCAGTGTTCACTAAATGAAAGCCCAACCCCCCCACAGTTAGTAACACACCCCTAGGAACACTTAATCCCTACACTGCCACCCACTGGTTAACCCCTTCACTGCCAGTGTCATTTACACAGGAATCACTGCATTTATATAGCAATGATTACTGTATAAATGACAATGGTCCCAAAAATGTGTCAAAAATGTCCGATGGGTCCCCCACAATGTCGCAGTCACAATAAAAATCGCTGATCGCCGCCATTACTAGTAAAAAAAAATAATAAAAAATTATTAATAAAAATGCTATAAAACTATCCCTATTTTGTAAACGCTATAACTTTTGCGCAAACCAATCAATAATCGCTTATTGCGATTTTTTTTACCAAAAATATGTAGAAGAATACGTATCGGCCTAAACTGAGGGAAAAAATGTTTTTTTATATATTTTTGGGGATATTTATTATAACAAAAAGTAAAAAATAATGCGTTTTTTTCAAAATTGTCGCTCTATTTTTGTTTATAGCGCAAAAAATAAAAACCGCAGGGGTGATCAAATACCACCAAAAGAAAGCTCTATTTGTGGGAAAAAAAGGACGTCAATTTTGTTTGGGAGCCACGTCGCACGACCGCGCAATTGTCAGTTAAAGCGACGCAGTGCCGAATCGCAAAAAGTGGTCTGGTCTTTGACCAGCAAATTGGTCCGGTCTGAAAGTGGTTAAACACCCTTAATAACCAGACCAATTTTCAGCTTTCGGTGCTCTCACATTTTGAATGACAATTACTCAGTCATGCAACACTGTACCCATATGAAACTTTTGTCCTTTTTTCACACAAATAGAGCTTTCTTTTGTGGTATTTAATCACCGCTGGGTTTTTTTTTTTGTGCTATAAAAAAAAAAGACTGAAAATTCTGTAAAAAAATAAAATTTTCTTCATTTCTGTTATAAAATTTAGCAGATTAGTAATTTTTCTTCATAAATTTCGGCTAAAATTTATACCACTAAATATCTTTGGTAAAAATACGTACAAATTGGTGGATATTATTTGGTCTTTGTGAAAGTTATAGCGTCCACAAGCTATGGTGCCAATATCTGAAAATTGATCACACCTGAAGTACTGACGGCCTATTTCAATTCTTGAGACCCTAACATGCCATAAAAGTACAAATACCCCCCAAATGACCCCTTTTTGGAAAGAAGACATTCCAAGTTGTCATTTTTTCCCACAATTCTTTGCAAAATCAAGATTTTTTTTTCACAAATTTTTCATATTATCAGTTTATTTCTCACACACAGCATATGCATACCACAAATTACACCCCAAAACACATTCTGCTATTACTCCTGAGTATGGCGATATCACATGTGTGAGACTTTTACACAACGTGGCCACATACAGAGGCCCAATATGCAGGGAGTGCCATCAGGTGTTCTGGAGCACCCAGGACAATTCTGACATTTCTCTTCTACATGTAAAAATCATCATTTATTTGCTAGAAAATTACATAGAACCCAAAAACATTATATATGTTTTTTAGCAAAGTCCATAGAGAATACAATGGTGGTCGTTGCAACTTTTTATCTCGCACGGTATTTGCGCAGCAATTTTTCGAACTTGTTTTTTTTGGAAAAAAAACAGTTTTGTGCTTAAAAAAAAAAAACAGTAAAGTTAGCCCAATTTTTGCATAATGTGAAAGATGAAGTTATGCTGAGTAAATAATATCTAACATGTCACTCTTCAAAATTGCGCACGCCCGTGGAATGGCGCCAAACGTCGCTACTTAAAAATCCCCATAGGCGACGCTTTCAATTTTTTTTACTGGTTACATGTTTTAGATTACAGAGGAGGTCTAGGGCTAGAATTATTGCTCTCGCTCTAACGTTCGCAGCGATACCTCACATGTGTGGTTTAAACACCGTTTTCATATGTGGGTGGGACTTATGTATGCGTTCGCTTCTGCATGCGAGCACATGGGGACAGGGGCACTTTAAAAAAAAAAAAAAATGTATTGTTCATTTTACTTTATTTATTTTAGTTTGACATTTTTTTCCCAAAAAATAATTTTTTTGATCACTTTTATTCCTATTACAAGGAATGTAAACATCCCTTGTAATAGGAATATGGCATGACAGGTCCTCTTTTTACAGTGAGGTAAGGGGTCAATAAGACCCCGCATGTCACCTCTAGGCTGGGAAGCCTGAAATAAAAAAAAAAAGATTCTGGCTTTGATCGTATTGGCAAGTCGGTAGAAGCACCGGAGGGCGGGGGGGGGGGGGGGGGGTGGACGTCTATGGCTGAGTATTGCAGGGTATGGCTGGGTATCTCCGAGTATGGCTGAGTATTGCAGAGTATCTCCAAGTATGGCTGGGTATCTCCGAGTATGGCTGGGTATGGCAATTTATGGCAGAGTATTGCCAGGGTATTGGCAGGGTATTGCAGAGCATTGGCGAGTATAGCAGAGTATTGGCCGGTATTGCAGAGTACTGCAGAGTATTGGCTGGTATTGCAGAGTATTGGCTGGTATTGCAGAGTATTGGCGGGTATTGCAGAGTATTGGCTGGTAATGCAGAGTATTGGCAGGGAATTGAGGGGTTAAATTCAGTGAGCAGTGATGTGGGCACTGCAGATGCAGCCCACAGTGCTGCTGACGCCGATCTCTTCCCCCTCTGCTGTACCGATCGGTACAGAGAGGGGAGGGAGGAACCGGCGTCATAACATGACGCCGGTTTGTTTACAAGTGATCACTCCATCATTTGACGGAGCGATCACGTGGTAAATGGCCTGATGAGTGGCCATTTACCATGATCCGTGATGCGCCGGGTCCTGTGGACCCTGCGGTCACGGATGCTAAAAGCGGAATTCTGGGAGGACGTCATATGACGGCCTCCCAGAGTTAAGAAACCGCCCTGTAGCCATCATTCGGCTATGGGGCGGTTGTTAAGTGGTTAATGTATAAAGACTATGTGGAAAAGACTGATGTCTTAGTACAAAGATTAGGGACAAAGGATACCTCCGTGACAAGTTGCTAGAGTTAAATAGAGACGCACTTTTAGAAACCAAAGAAAAAGATGAAAATGCCTATGACGTTACATTCATCACAGTGTTACCCGTTTACTATATTTGAGATTTAATATCTCCCAGATATGATTTGGGTTAAATGAGAGTTTTTTGACCATGAGTGAAAGCTTTAACACAATAACAAAAACGTATTGGTATATAGTAATTTAGGCCTAGACTAATACATAGCAATCTATATAATTGTAAAGGAAAAGGGAAGAAATCATCAATTACATGAAGGAATACCAAGTTTATTCCTTAAAACATTAATCTACAAACAGTAGGACAGAAAAGACATAAGACAAACATATTTAGTTCCAATAATTACCAGGCTATGACCCACAAAAGTTCTATTTTACCAGAGAGCATGTGTTTCCCTCCCATCTAGTCTGTGTATATTATTACAGGCTGATGCCTCATTGGTTGGCATGGTGTGGCTCTGATTGGTGGGCCTCGCTAATCCTGATTAAGGACTGGCTACATCTCCAATCCGTATACTTTGCATAAGTCAGCTCCCTTTAATGCAAATCCTTGTCCCAGACTATTTTGAGCAGGAAACTTAACCTTGTAAGTAGATTAAATTTTCAGGGAAATTAAGTATTAATGACGGGCTGGCCACGGCCCTTCTTTGCATATCCAAACACGGGATCCTTTGAAGTGAATATGTGTAGAACAAAGAGGTTTGTGTACCATTGTTTAGATACACATGCCTAGGCACAGACTCATCTGTCTAAGCCCCTGTACACACGGTCGGACATTCTGCCAACCAAATCCGTTGGATTTTGTCCGACGGATTTTGTCCGACGGATTGTGTCCGAAACTGTTGCATACACACGGTCTGACCAAGTTGTCAGAAAATCCGACCATTTAGAACGTGATGACGTTATTTCGTTACGACGGGACTACGTTCAGGCTAGTAACCAATAGCTTTGGTGTAGGAATTTGATCTGAGCATGCGTGGCCCTTTGTCCGATCGGAATTCTCTACACATGATCGGAGTATGTCCGATCGGACCAGTTTGTCGGAAAATATTTCCAACAAGTTGGAAAATTGGGTCCGACGGATATTCCGACGGAATCAGTCCAATGCATACCACACACAGTCGGATTATCCGACAACAGGGTGCAATAGGACACATTCTGACGGATTCTCCGACCGTGTGTACAAGGGCTAACAGAGTCTTCTGGGACGCTTTGTTACTTAGATACAAAGCTAACTGAAATATATTCATAATTACAATATTTTACAGCTATTAATGGAGATTTTACATAAACTGATAAGGCAACAGATTCCCGCTTGTGGCCAGTTGAAAATATGAGCATCAGCCACACCTAAAATAATGGTTTATGTGTAATCTCCATTAATATGGCTTTGGCTTTGTTTTACAGAATAAAATAAAAACTCTTTGAGAAAAGAAAACTTTTAAACTCTCCATCTCTACAGTCCACATTTCTGGATCCCAGTATCGGTAGTCATCACTTGTTCTGGATGTAATAAGTCCATAATAAAAATAATAAGAGACAAAACACAAAAAGAAAAAAACAAGAAGGGGAAAATAATCAGGATCCTTGTTCTCAACAGTCCAAATATTATAGTACGAAAGTCCATAATGCCAATCTGGTCCTGTTGCCCTTGATTCTGGGACAGCCTTCCCTGGTTATTCCAACTGGATACAGCATACAGTAACGGCCTTTGAACTGGCTTTCCTGACTTTCTGAGGTTATACTTTATTAATGTGGACAAAGGGAGAGAAAGAAAAACATGAGTACTTTTAAGACATATGCATTCAAAAGAATGCTTATCTGGTAAATCTGAGCAGTAAGGACCCTTGATTAGTATTGCCATAGATATAGTGCGACATAATAATGAGACCCTTTCCCATTGACATTTTTAACATTTTGAATGGTTCCGCCCTTCAACCAGGTTGTCTGATTTTCATCCCCCATCTTTCTTCCTCCATTGTCATATGCCTGCAAGTAACTCTGCCCGCCTTCTGCTGAATACCACTCTGTGCCTGTATGACCCTTCAAGTGCCAGAGGGATCTTGTTGCCATTGCAACTCACCACTAACTCCTTTTACTGAACCTATGTACAGTTATACCGACCCTGATGGGCTAACCTTGGCCGGTGCCAAACTTTTGTGCATATAGCTTTGTCCGTGGCTACTGTGTGTAGGTACTGTACATGTCCTGCCTTTAGCAGGCTACGGAAGATGTAAATTACTCTTAAGTACAATTGTACTATGCTCTTTGCTATTTGCCAATTGCTATGAGTCTCACAAGTCCCAGTATATCTATATGATATTCAACCAATGCTCTTTGAACTTAGTTATGGCACAAAAAAAACTGACATACAAAAAAATTGACCATTGACCACATATGATGACTGCCACATATTTGGACTGTAGACATATATAAAGAAAATAGTCACATGACTGTTGTTAAACCCTGGTGTTACTGTTACTATTGTCATAGTTGGTAATAGCTACAATGACATAAATTTATATAAAACAATTAACCAATATTGAAAGAGAAAAAAGAAGAAAAAGAACTGTTGGAACTTGGCCCAACCCCAAAATGCTAAAGGTAAGCTTTAATATCCTATATCAACATTTTTAACTGTTTTAAATGTTCTCCATATAATGTTCCCCATACTCCCCTCTTTTTTATTTCACCATAGCAAAACCATACTCCAGAATCGCCAAAAAGGTGATAAAGGAAATAAAAAATAAAAAAAGTAAAATAAATAAATAAATAGGTACAGACTGCCTCAACACGAGATTTGGGATACCCCTGTCTCTTTAAATTGTTAAAGAGCATTGAATCTGTATTTAGTTAAACAAAAGAAAACCACAATTGAAATTGCTTTCAAACTTTGCAGCTATATAAAGGCAACGCCCTTTCTCTGTGGTGATTAACATATTAAAGCGGAGGTCTGCCAAAAAAAAAAAATCAGCAGCTACACATACTGCAGCTGCTGGCTTTTAATAATAGGACACTTAAGTGTCCTGGAGTCCAGCAATGTCTGGTGCTGCCGCCACCATTGCAGGTAAGGGTTCCCGGCAGTGTAGCCTGCGCAAGGCCTGCTCCTCTCTCCTACTGGTCAGGCAACAAGGGAAGGAGGGGGGAGGAGCCCCAGCTGTGACATTAACCACTTGCCGCCCGCTGGCCATCATATGACAGCCAGGCGGCGTGGGTCTTGTTCTGAGTGGGCGTCATATGACATCCGTCCATTTAAAGAGGCATGTGCGTGATCGTGTGCACACAGCCCTGTACCTTCGATGGCGACATGTCACGGAGACAACGCTCGCCACCGAGGGGGGTGAACAGCCATCGGGCATGGCTGTTTACCACGTGATCGGCCGTGATGAAGTCACATCCCATCACAGATGGTACCATCCCACTTTGCACAGGGCATGTGCGTGATCGCGAGCGTGATGCACAGCCGATCACTAAATGTAAACATAGAGTGGTAACAAGATGTTACCGGGCTCTCCTCCTCACACACAGATTGCCTGTGAGGAGATTGCGGTAACATCTCGTTACTGCTTACAGTGTACACAAATCACACGATTGCCCCCCAATAAAGAGGACCTGTCATCAGACATCAAAGTACCTGTCACCACCCTTCAAAGTACCTGTCACAGTCCATCTGAGTACCTAAGTACCTGTCACAGTTCATATGAGTACCGAGTACCTGAGTACCTGTCACAGCCCATGCCTCATAGAATATACGTTGGGGTGTTTGCTTTCCAAAATTGGGTAATTTTGTGGGTAATTCCACTGTCCTGGTGCTCTAGGACCTTCAAAAGTGTGATAGGTAGGAAGGAAATGAGATGTGTAAGTTATGCTCCTAGAACACCTGAAGGTACTACTTTAATGTTGGGCCTCTGTATGTGGCCAGGCTGCGTAAAAGTCTCACACGTGTGGTATCACCATACTCAGGAAGAGTGTACCAGAATGTATTTTGGGGTGTAATTTGTTGTATGCATATGCTGTGTGTGAGAAAAAACCTGATAATATGAAAATTTTGTAAAAAAAATAAATCTTAATTTTGCAAAGAATTGTGGGAAAAAATTACACCTTAAAAAAACTCACCATGCTACTTACTTAATACCTTGGAATGTCTACTTTCTAAAAAGGGGTAATTTGTGGGGCATTTGTACTTTCCTGACTTGTTAGTGTCTCAAGAAATGAGATACACCTGATGTACTGAAGGCCTTTTTTTTTAATTCTTTATTTTATTTTATATTCTTACATCATACAAAAATATACAGTACATCACATAAAACAAAATTCATATTTCTAATTGACCCTCCTCCCCCCTTACCCCCCCCCCCCCCGCAACGATTTTCCTATTAATATTGATATAGGCAATGGATCTTCTCCCCTCGAGTCCACTACTTATCTTATTCCCTGATCTTCCTATCTCCTAATCTTGCTCCAGTCTAATTTTCTAGTTCATTTGGTTATCTCAGTCGTATATCTCCAGGAGTTTTTAAACGTATCCCATTCTTTCCATTTATCCTTACGGTCAACCTCTCCTGTCTGGTCTTCCTCCCATTCTTCTTCCTTCTCTAGTTTTTGTATCCTATTCACTCCATTTATCCAATCTCGAGTTTTAGGACTTTCTGTTTCCTGACATTTTTTTGGACTTAAGCTCTTTGCTACATTAAGCAGAATTTGGGTTAATGAAGCTTTGTATTGCCCTACCGATCTATCAGTCCATGAAATAAACATATCCATGGGTCCGCTGGAATTTTTTCATTAGTAAGTAGGTTAATAAGGTCAACTATCTCCCCCCAATATTTTTTAATGATGGGACAATCCCACCAAATGTGAAACATTGTACCTTTATCTCTACACCCTCTCCAACACTCAGAAGATCTTTCTTGCTGAAAATGATTAATTCTATCAGGCGTGAGGTACCATCTTACCAGGCATTTATAATTTGTTTCTGCAATCTTGGCGTCTATCGCTGCGTTAATTTCAAGATTTTACCTAATCTCTGTGAGGTGCAATTAGTACCTATTTCCCTTTCCCATCTCTTGATATATGGAGGGACATCCACTCCCTCTCCCTCGCAGAGGATTTTATATAAACATGTTGTTTTATTTTTAGAATTCCCCTTCATGATCCAACTCTCAATCGGTGTAAGCTCTTCCCCCGATCTAATTGGGTTTGGTAGTTTCTCTACAAAACATTTCAGTTGGATGTACCTCCATATATCAATTTTCATCCCCTCCGTGTCTAATTGAAGTTCTTGTAAAGTGCATATTTTACCATTTTTTATTATATCTTTCACTTGCAAATTAACACTTTTAATCCAATTTCCCCCCACTTCCCGCCTACCGGGCTCAAAGTATTTGTTTTCCTTCAAATAAATCAACAAGGAATTATACTTCCATTTTTTGTGAGTGTGACTCTATCCCATACCCTAAATAATGTGTGTGTAATATCATGTGCTTTGGCCCAGTAGTCTAAATTTAGGTGGATTCCATATTGTGTGCCCTAAGTGTGAGTTACTCAATGTGTATTCTATATTTATCCACCTTTTATCACTACTCTCCTTTACCCATTCAATTAATCGTGAGAGTAGCACCGCGTTATATTTCTTAAAATCCGGCAGAGCAAGCCCTCCCTGATGTTTTCCTAAATTTAAGATGGTGGACGAAAGACAAGGTTTTTTGTTTCGCCATATAAACTTAGATATTATACCTTTCAACATTCTGAAGAAGGATTGCAGGATTGTCAAAGGGAGCAACTGGAATTTGTAAAGGATTTTAGGGGTTATCGTCATTTTTAGTGCGTTTATTCGCCCGAACCATGACAGGGCACAGGTTGACATTTTTTTTGTTTCTCTTCTTATTTCATCCAATAATGGTATATAGTTTATCATATAAGTTTTCCTTAATCTGTCTGTTAATCTTACTCCTAGATATTTAATGTCTTTCTTCCATGGGAAATGAAATTCGTTTGAGAGCGTTTCTTCCTCTGATTTATTTATATTAATATTTAGTAATTCCGACTTGTTTGGGTTTATTTAAAATTTGAGATTTCTCCAAAAAAATTTAAGACTTTTAACAAATTGGGGATCGTTGTCCTGGGCTTTGTTATGAAGAAGAGCACATCATCAGCAAAAGCTGCTAACTTGTGCCCCTCCCCTCCCTCCCTAATCCCTCCAATGTCCACACTGTTCCTGATATATGCCAATAAGGGTTCCAGGGATAGTATGAACAGTAAGAGGGAAAGTGGGCACCCTTGTCTAGTACCGTTTTTCTTTGGGAACAACTGAGAGGATACTCCATTCACTTTTACGGTTGTCTGGGGGTCCTTATACAACACCTTTATCCAGCTGATCATTCTGGGGCCGATTCCCATGTCCTCAAGAGATTTCAACATATAACCCCAGCCTACCCTGTCAAATGCCTTTTCGGCATCTATTGACAGGAGTAGGCTGGGGTCACCCCCATTCCTGGCAGCCTGTAATAACAGTAATGCCCGGACACCATTATCCCTTCCTTCTCTGCCAGTTATAAAACCGACCTGCTCCGAGTGGACCAGTTCGGGCATCTTGTCCCTGAGTCTATTGGCCAATACACTTGCAAATAATTTAGTGTAATAATAATAATAATTTAATAGGTCTATAGCTTGAACAGAGACTGCTATCCCTACCTTCTTTTAATATAACTGTTATCGATGCCAGCAGGGCATCTCTTCCCATTACGCATTCTATTCCTAATTTGTTCCAGTAGCTGCAAAGTTTTGGGACCAGTATTTCCTTGTACTTTTTATAATAAAACATCGTAAAGCCATCTGGTCCCGTGCTTTTGCCCGAGGGCAATTTTTTCAAAGCTTCATAGATTTCTTCCTCTGATATTGGTCCCTCCATACTGGCCCTATCATTATCTGATAGTGGAGTTCATATACTATTGTCTGGGAATTCTTGCGTTATTTCTTCCTCATCCTGTACGGGGTGGTCCCTCTTTTTCACTGCATAAAGTGCTCCATAATACTTCCCAAACTCCTGCACAATCTCATTTGTGGAGTATACCATCTCTCCTGATTTATTTTTAATTTTTTCAATGAAGTTTGCTTTTTTTCTTCAGCATCCTATATAGATGTTTACTTGATTTATCCCCCCATTAATGTTTATCTCATTTAATTCTGTTTATCTTCCTTCGAAATTTATACTCCATGAAGTAATTTAGTTCTCCTCTTTTATTTATTAATGCATGATAAACTTCCTGCTGTTGACCCCCTAGATTTTTTTTAATTATTCTTTATTTACCAAGTTTTCCAATATTATACTCATTTACAAAAAAATACAATAAATACATCATAATTTCTGTAATAAATACATCCTTTCCCCCCCCCCCCATCCCCCCCCTCTCTCAGTCGATCCTTCCAGTAGTATTTCTCACTAACATTCAAGCAGCTTCAAATAACTTTGAGTTTTTCCAAATTGCAGCCATTGTCGCCACTTATTTTGGTACCTCCCCTCTGAACGCTCTGATTTGTATATTGTCTCTTCAATATACCTTATCCTTTCTAATCTTTCTACCCACTCCTTCATTGAGGGAGGTTCCTGTTTTTTCCATCTTCGCGGTATCAATGCCTTAGCAGAATTCAATAAACAAGGAGTCAAAGAGTGCCCATACTCTCTCTCCCCTTTTTCAGAGTCATGAAATAGGCACATCCATGGGTCTCTCCTGATCCTTTCTCCTGTTATTTTAAAAATAGCTTCTATTATTTTCCCCCAGAATATCTGTATCTTGGGGCACTTCCACCACACATGTGCAAAGGTTCCCACTACCGAACAACTTCTCCAACACGTTGAGGGGATCTCTCTACTCATTTTGTTTCCTTGCTGTGGGCTTATATACCACCTTGTTAAAATTTTATATGACATCTCTCTTGTTTGTGAGTCTATAGCTACCGAATAAGTTTGTCTCATAATCCTATTTCTCTGGTGGTCAT
Organism: Lithobates pipiens; assembly: GCF_037356315.1. Classification (NCBI taxonomy): domain Eukaryota; kingdom Metazoa; phylum Chordata; class Amphibia; order Anura; family Ranidae; genus Lithobates; species Lithobates pipiens. The sequence goes on from NW_027507685.1 coordinate 44,452,202, forward strand.
TACTTAAGGGACCAATTTCTCTTTCCCACTTCTCTAGATAACCAGGATAATTATGATCCACTGCATCTATTAGAATTTTAAATATTTTTAAGATCCTTTTTTCCAGGCATTGACGGCTCACTAGTAGCTTCTCCAGGGGTCTGAATTGCTCCTTACTACGCAATGGCTGTGGTAAAGTCTGGGTGAAATAGTATCATTGTGAATATCTCCATTTATCTAATGTCTTGTGCCCCCACTTCCCTATAATTTCCTCGTATGTGCATAGTCTATTTCCTTCCATAACGTCCTGTAATCTAATATTATCTTTCTTAGCCCACCTATTCAAATATATATATTCCTCTTGCCCTGGTGTTAAAAATTTAGTGTCCAATAATGGAATTAATAGTGAGTTGTGCTCCCATTTATGTCTCTTATTTATTGTGTCCCGAACCCGAAGTGAAATATTTGTTAATATACTTGTATTAGGCCCTAATTCTCTACATCTTGCCGGTATCCATATTAACTCACCTATTTTTCTTTTACTTAACTTAAATTCTAATTCCACCCAGTCCTTCCCCTTTTCATTATGGATCCAATCCGTGATTCGTGATATCGCTATCGCCTCATAATACTTTTTAAAGTCGGGTACTGCCAGACCTCCTCTGTCCTTGCACCTAGTCAGAGTATTATAGGCCACCCTCGCCGCTTTTCTTTTCCTGATAAATCTTATAATCATGGTTTTCAGTTTATTTAAATATGCTTGTGATAGTAATATTGGGACCATTTGACATGTATATGTAAATATTGGTAAAACGAACATCTTAACTACATTTATTCTCCCTATCCATGAAAGAGCTTTATATTGGGTCCTTCCCAAGTGCTGTTTAATTTTGTTCAGAAGGGGGATATAATTGACCTCAAACAGGTCTCCCACCCTTGCTGTCAATTTTATTCCCAAGTATGCTAATTCTTTCGGGCACCACCTAAAAGGTAAATTTAGTTTGGAGTGCGATCTGTTCTTCTACCGGTATATTTAAATTTAATATTTCGGATTTAGACATGTTCACTTTAAAATTCGCATCTTTCCCAAATTCTAACAGTTCCTCTATAATCACCGGAATAGAGGTCCTGGGGTTAGAAATATATAGCAGAAGGTCATCTGAGAAGGCGGCGATCTTATGCTCCCTCCCCTCCACCCGTATTCCCTGGATGTCTTGATTTTTCCTTTGCTTCTTTCAGGATCAGGACGACATGTGCCAGAAATGTCTCTTCTCGAAATCTTTCACCCTTCCCCACTGCGTTGAAATAATCGCATAATTTTGGAGCTAGCTGTTTTTGAAATTTCTTGTAGAAAGAAATCGAGAACCCCTCGGGTCCAGGGCATCCTCCCGTGGCTGTATTTTGAATTGCTCTCTTCCTCAATTGAACTTGGAGCTTCTAATGCTTCCATTTCTACTTGTTTGGTCCTGTATAGATCTAACCCCTTTAGGTAATCCTTTATATAATCTCGACCACTGCTCTCTACATTATCCAGCTGTCCAATATTATAAAAGGGTCCTAAAGTATACATAGAATGTATTCACAATATCCTCCGACATATTTTGTACTTCCCCCTCCCTGTCTCTCACTTTTGGAATAAAAGTTCTTCTCTTCCTTTCCTTCACCCTCCTGGCCAACCATCTACTTGATTTATTTCCCCATTGATACCTTTCCCTATCGAGGATATGATAAGTAGCCCTCCTATCCTGCTCTAGACAGTCTTCTAGCTCCTTCTTTTTCCTTATTAAGTCCTGTCTATCTTGGAGCCCCCTTGATCTCCTACTCTGCTCCAGTCTCTGGATTTCCTCATACAATAGGGGTTTCCTTCTCTCTCTATCCCTCTTTTTCCCCGCTCCAATCCCTATTAATACCCCTCTTATTACTACTTTATGCGTTTCCCATAATATTGGACTAGAAATTCCCGGGGTATCATTCAATCTAAAGAATTGTTCCATCTCCTGCTCAATCCTACTTACTGAGTCCTCATCCTGTAGCAATGAATCTTTCAACCTCCAGTTTGTCCCCGGTCCACGAACTTCCTCTATCTCCAGCTGAATCTTTACAGGTGCATGATCTGATACCCTTCTTGTTTTTATTTCCGCTTTCTTAAGTGCTGACAAGAACTGATGTTCCAGAAAAATATAATCTATTCTAGAGAAGGAGCCGTGGACCGGGGAGAAACATGTATAGTCCCTATCCTTTGGGTGTAGTACCCTCCAGGTATCTTGTAACTGATAGATGGCCAGAGCCCTTGAAAACATTCTCTGCTTATGTTCAGATGTCCTATTTCCTCCCCCCTGTAGTATCTATTTTAGGGTCCATACTCCAGTTAAAGTCGCCCGCTAGTATCAGTTTACCCTCCTTAAACCCTTCTATTTTTATTTAACACTTTATTTAAGAATTTGTCCGCATTCTCATTCGGAGCATATACATTTACAATTGTGCATTTGATATTAAACAGCGTACCTTTTAAGCACAGGTACCGTCCCTCTAGGTCCACTAGTCGCTCCTCTAAATTAAACCTCATTGTTCTACTAAAACCTATCGCTATCCCTCCAGAGTAGGAGGAAGAGGAATCCCCATAAATCCATACCGGGAAATTTACCGAGTTCAATCTAACACCTGAGGTATGTGTTATGTGCGTCTCTTGGAGACATACTATATTTGCTTCCATATATTGCAGTTCATCATTTATCCTATATCTTTTCTTTTTTGTATGTAAACCCCTTACATTGTAGGTAACTACATTAATTACTACCATACCTTTCTTCTAGGGACGATTCCCTCTTTTTTTTTGAGCTTCCAGTGGACCCAGCGGTACCTGCCCTTCCTAAACCTATGGAAGGATCGAGATGAGAGCCCCAAATAAAAAACACCAGGGAGAGAACCAAAAAGTTCCCCCTGAAGTCTCACTGCACCGATCGAATGTTGCTCAACACGTCCTCATGCCAAAAGGAGGAGGAGGGGAGATAGCGTGGGGTCAGCGGCTGGCCGGCTAGCATGTGCTGGGACTGCGGCCTCTCAATACGCCAGTCGGATGGTTCCCAGCTCGGCCTCAGGTCCGAAAGAGGAGGGGAGACAGCACGGGGTCATCGGGAGGCTCGGCTGGGAGGATGCCTCCTAAGTCATGACGCACGCCATCCCCCCCTTGACTCTGAATCAGTACCTTAATGGAACTGATCCTCGACCCCCTAGATTTTTATGTTCTTGTTCTAGTCTGGAGATTTCTTCTGAAAGATTCTTTAATATTTTTCTCCCTTCTTCCTTGCCCTGATGGAGATGAGGATCCCTCTAATATAAACCTTATGTGCCTCCCAAAGGGCTGCAGCCGAGATATCCCCAGTATCGTTTGTCAGGAAATAGTATTCGATTTCTTTCCAAACTTTTTCACTCAGCTCCTCTTCTTGTAGCACACTTTCAATTAATAGCCAAGTAAACGGCCCTCTTTGGATATCCGGGGTCCCAAACTTCATGGAGACTGGGGCGTGATCTAATATAGACATTGTTTCTATGTTCACATCCCTCACTCGTTCTATCATTCTATGGTCTACAAATATGTAGTCTAGTCTAGAATAAGTCCCGTGCACAGGGGGAGAAGAAGGTATAGTCTTTGAGTTTAGCGTGTTTCACCTGCCAAATGTCTATGATTTGGGACTGATGCAATTTAACTTTTATTGCATTTAATTGTACCCTACTCGTCCTCTGTGCTTGGGACGTACTGTCTATCAACGGGTCCAGGCCAAAGTTTAAGTCCCCCGCTAGGATAAGCTCTCCCACCTTAAACCTTTCCAATCTATTCAACATCTGCTTCAGGAAACGGATCGGGTTTTTATTTGGACAATAGAGTGTATATTCGCTCTCCCAATCTACCTTTTATAAATACAAAACGGCCTTCTGGATCTGTCACTCTTTCAGTTACCATAAACTAGATTTTCTTCGAAAACCCCACTGCAACCCCCTTTGCCCCCCTTATAGGAGAGTCACTATAATATCAAGTGGGGAAGTCTGTTGAGAATATTTTAATGTTAGTTTCCTGAGTCAGATGTGTCTCTTGTAAAAACACAACATCTGCCTGGCGTTGTTTAATATCTCTAAGAAACTTGTGTCTCTTGATCTAGGAATTCAGTCCCTTCACATTATATGTCAAAAAGTTTAAATCCATCTTCTACCCCTATTTTTATCAAGGGATACTCGGGGAAAGAAAACATTACCTATTAAATCTTGTAGGCCCATTCGCCCTATTTGGTGCAAACCACCCCCCCATCCATCCCCCCTCCCTTTCCCCCACCACCCCCTCCCCCTCCCCTCCTTCCAGCCATAGCTTGGTCTGTGCCTATAGTAGGGAGTCTGTACTGATCCCAACTTGGCCACCAATTCCCGAGGGTGGATCTCAAGACACCTCGGCCCGGATCCAACCCCTCCCCCCTTCTCAAAAAAGGGGGGAGGGGAAATGGAGCGTGCATAAAATGTCACCCCCTGTTTTCAAAACTACTCAACCCCTTCCACCTCCCTCAGTCCACTGGTTTATCCCAGGTTTTTCTTCTCCCTCTCTAGGAGCAAGGAACAGTAGACAAAAAGCTAAGCGGATATCGTGTCGCCAAAAAAAAAAAAAAAAAAAAAGCGACCTCTAAAACATTACAATTTCCAATAGCAAATGGCAGTATATACCCCCACCTCCCCCCCCCACGTCCACCTGTTTTCAAATTGTATTGGGTGTACTCCTCTCAATTTGTTCCAGATTTTATTTTTATCTTCAAACGCATGAAACTTTACAATAATGTCTCTAGAGATCCCTTCTCTTAGGCCCGGAGGTTTCCTGATCCTATGGACCCGATCTATTTTTAAAGCCTCCTCTCCTCCCCTGCCTAAAATAGGGTTAAATAACTTTTCCATTTTTCCGGGCAGGTCTTCCCCATGTTGTTCTGGTAAGGATCGGATGCGGAGGTTTTGGTGTCTACTTTGGTTCTCCTGCTCTTCCAATTTATATAAAATATCTCTATTGTTAGTTTGCAAGACCTTCACTTGAGATTTAAGTCCCTTTATTTCTTGTGCTTGCTTCCCAAATTTATCCTCCGCCTCCTCCACCCTCCTTAGCAAATGAGCCATATCTCTTCTTATATTATTGATCTCTGATTTAATTGAGATTTCAAGTTTATTAAACATTTCTATCATTTCCATTTTCGTGGGGATTTGTGCCATGTCCCCTATTTCAGGTGGCTCGTTTGATGCCTAGGCCCCCTCTAAGTCTGCTTCATCCCCTTTCTTCTCCTCCTGTTCAACTCTCTGTCTCTCCAACTCCTTCTTTCTTTCCTTAGTCACACTCTGCTTCTTCTCCATAACAGGGCTTTTTGAATTCCAGTCCTTAAGATATTTCTGGATCGAACTAGTATTTAACCACTTGCCTACTGGGCACTTAAACACCCCTCCTGCCCAGACCAATTTTCAGCTTTCGGTATGCTCACACTTCGAATGACAATTACTCAGTCATGTAACGCTGTACCCAAATGAAATTTTTGTCCTTTTTTCCCACAAATAGAGCTTTCTTTTGGTGGTATTTGGTCACCTCTGGGTTTTTTATTTTTTGCACTATAAATGAAAAAAATAAAAAAAAATTGAAAAAAAACACATTTTTCTTTGTTTCTGTGATAACATTTTGCAAATTATTAATTTTTCTTCATAAATTTTGGCCACAATTTATACTGCTACATATCTTTGGTAAAAAATAACCCAAATTAGTGGATATTATTTGGTCTTTGTGAAAGTTAGAGAGTCTACAAGCTGTGGTGCGAATCACACAAAATTGATCACATCTGATGTACTGGTGGCCGATCTCATTTCTTGTGACCCGAACAAGCCAGGAAAGTACAAATACCCCCAAATTACCCCTTTTTTGAAAGTAGACATTCCAAGGTATTTAGTAAGAGGAATGGTGAGCCAGGGACGGCCTCCCGGCAGTTAGCGTCCGCACTGTAGCCGTCTTTTGGCTATAGCGCGGGCATGAAGTGGTTAAGCTATCTCATGTATTCTTAGGTTCCGGCCCTCTCTGGGAACGACCTGTTATGGTTAATTAGCTTTATCAGGTCTGATCTAATTGCGCCTGTATTTTTTTCTTTTAACCTAGTCTCGCCACTTTTAAAGTGCAGAAAGCAGAGGAGAAGAAGAAAAAAAAGGACAAACCACTTATGCCCCTGTGCCACTATGCCTTGTTCTACTAGTGATGGTATATGCCGTTTCCAAAAACAATGAAGAGGAGGGGAAGTCCAAGAGTTCAGCATTAAGGGCCAACCAGGGATAAAACCATCAGTCTCTAATTTTTACAGATCACCAATTAGTCAGACCTGCTGCAGTTGTCCACTGAAGGGGGAAAGCTGATACTATAGGCTCAGTAATTTTGCACTTATGGTTTTACACAATTTCTTTTTCCACTGCCCAGGGGGGAGCCACTCCTGTTACTGTGTGCCAGAGGGGCATTATAAGCTTAATCCTGACATTTAGAATTACTTTCCACACTCCCTGAGATTACTCAGATGTCTCAATTTAAACCAAGTCACAGTCTCAGTCTTTATACACTGCAAAACATTTCACTTATACCTATAGAAAGGCATCAGTTCTCTGCTTCAGGCATCTTTATACATGATAAAATATCCGTTACAGTTTGAGTGGAGTATATACTATCCTCCTGTATAATGCATGGTCCCCAGCTGCTCAGATGTCACCTGGAATCTCCGGGGGGCTTACTAGATGTAGTACCGCCTGTCTTGTTGCCGGACTGTGAGTTGCTGTAGGGTTGCTTATGAGGCTATGGCCCTCTCGTGTCCCCCTTCCTCTATATTCCTCTTTGCTCATTGCTCACCGGCCATCTGCCATTTTTCAGCCGCCGGGCTTGTATAGAGTTTGTGGGGGTTTACGGGGGAGCGTGTCAGAGGGCTCTCACAGGGCCGTGGGGAAACGGGGGATCGCCTACAAGGCATGTGCAGGCTCTCACACAGCACAGCCCCCTTCCCCCCTTCTTCCAGCGCGTCCTCTCTGCGCTGCACACTCTCACAGCAGTCTTACGCGGCCGACATCCCCTGGATCCTCCCCTCGCCGCCAGCATCTCGGCTTCTCACGTCTGCATGCCTACGCACCAATGCCGCGGTGTATGGTCTGATGTACTGAAGGCCTGATCAGATGTGATCAATTTTCAGTGATTGGCACCATAGTTTGTAGACTCTATAACTTTCACAAAGACCAAATAATATAAACTAATTTGGGTTATTTTTTACCAAACCTATGTAGCAGTATGAATTTTGGCCAAAATGTATGAAGAAAAATTACTAATTTGCAAAATTTTATGACAGAAACAAAGAAAAATTCAGTTTTTTATTGATAGCACAAAAAATAAAAATAAAACAATAGTGATTAAATATCACCAAAAGAAAGCTCTATTTGTGTGAAAAAGGATGCAAATTTTATATGGGTACAGTGTTGCATGACAGAGTAATTGTCATTCAAAGTGTGAGAGCACTGAAAGCTGAAAATTGGTCTGGGCAGGAAGGGGTTGTAAGTGCCCTGAATTGAAGTGGTTAATAGCCGCGGCTGAGGCTCCAGGAAGTGGGAAAGGAAAACTGTCAAAGACAGGTATCCTGTCCTCCCTCACCCCACAAAAGGTGGCAATTGTGGCAACAGAGGGGGGGGGGGGTCAGATGAGTGGAAGTTCCACTTTTGGGTGGAACTCCACTTTAAATGATCCTCCAATTTGCAAGTCAAGCAGGCAACAAAAACTTGTAGTAAAGAGATGACAGAAACTCCGTTTAATGAAACAGACGAACCAAAAAATAAAAAAAATAAAATAAAAATGTAATTCCATTCAAGGCTTCTCCTTAAAACAAACACAAAAACTATGCTTTAAGGTCCTCTGTGTTTCAAAGTAATTTGCCCAGTCTGGGTCCACTCTGGATTATCCATCCATGTTTGTGTATTTACCCTAAAATACAAAACTCAAAAACCATTAACACCTCACTCTACCTCTCTGAGAGGCTCCTAATGGACTAAACTAGTAATGGATGCTTGGAACAGACTTCCAGCAGAGGTAATGAGTACATCAATAGGGATGGCCAAACGGTTCGCCCGGCGGTCGTTTCGCTGCAAATTTCAGCTGCTCGCCATCCGCCCGATCGGTGGACTATTGCCGCAGTTCGCCTGGTGGACTTCCGTGTTTACTGTGTAAAAGAACTTTGACCTATGATGACACATCCACCATGGGGTACAGGACAGCCAATTGAGACATTACAGCACATGGACATTCCCCCTAACTTATAAATAGACCCGATCCGGCGGCCATTTTACATTCTTTCTTCTGTCACTATAGGGAGAGGTTGCTGTGTGGAGCAGGGAGAGACTTCAGTGACCCAAATCCCTATCTATTAGGTCCACAAAAGTTCTTTTAAGGACTGGTATCATGGTATAGATGTTAGGTGTAGTTCAGGATATAGGTTTTAGGCAGTGCTGTGCTAGTGATTGTTGCAGCAGCCTGAGTGTCTTTTGTCAGTGTAGAGAAAGGGACAGGACGCTGTGTGCTGCAGGGACAGTCAGTTTAATCATTAGCTGTTACTATTAGGTCCACAAAAGTGCTATTCAAGTTATTGTTCCAGCAGCCTCTGTTTTGTCAGTTTAAATAAGGACAGGCAGGAAGCTGTGTGTGAGGCAGTGAGGGACAGTCAGTTTAATCAGTAGCTGTTACTATTAGGTCCACAAAGGTTCTTTTCAGGACTGGTATGGTAATAGGCTTGTACACGTATAATATTCTTTCTTCCAAATATAGAAAGAATATTATACTTGACTGCTGCCCTTCTGCTGCAGTAGTCCTTTATCAGTATAGGGACTGAGGTACAATCTGCTAATCATTCACAACCTACTTGTTCCACAAAAGTCCTTATAAGGACTGGTAAGGTCTAGGGTACTACAGTACATAGGGTTGAGTGAAGTACATTCTGCTATTCCTTAAGGACTGGTATAGGTCCACAATACATAGGGTTGAGGTGCACTACTGCTGACTGCTGCCCTACTGCTGCAGTAGTCCTTTATCAGTATATGGACTGAGAGTTTTGTCACAGGGTCATTTAAAAATTGACAGGCAGAGGAAGAGGCAGGCCCTTCCGCAGGGGTGGTAGGGGTAGGGAAGGAGCAACATGCTTGAGCCAAAGTGGGAAGTTGCAGAAGATGCGTTCAATTACTTTAAAGGACGCACCAGACTTGGTTGAGTGGCTCACTCAGCCTTACTCTTCTGCACCCTCCTCATCCTCTCGATCTGTACCCTCTTCTTCACTCTCTGCTATGTGCATCCCCAAAGACACTACCACCAACACCACCACCACCACCACCACCACATACCTTCCGCTTGAGTCACAGGAATTATTTTCCGATCCATATCAAGACATTTCTGATGCGCAGTCACTCTTGGTATTGGATCAGGAAGAGGAGGTAGCAACAACCGCCACTCAGCAGTCTGACGACAGTACCCAGATCAGCCCAAGGAGGTGGTTGGTCCCTGGTGTTGCTGCCTACTCCGAGATCTCTACTTATAGCGGTGGAGAAGGTGACATCCATGATGACGTGTCTAGTGATGTCATGTGGGTGCCCACAAGAGAGGAAGAGGAGGGGAGTTCAGAGGGAGATATGGACCAGGAGATAGGGAGGAGAAGCAGGAATAACTTACATTGCACAGGAGGGACAAAGCAGACTGCAAATGTATCAGGAGCGAGTCATCGACCATGTACGGTCACATCTGGCGCTCCCAGGACACTGGCACATGGCTCTGCAGTTTGGGCTTTTTTTAACGTGTCCGCTGCTGACAATAGCGTTGCCATCTGCAATCTTTGCAGTCAACGCATTAGTCGCGGTAAGCCCAACACTCACCTAGGGACGACCGCCTTAAGAAGGCACATGAGCAGCCATCACCGAGCCCAGTGGGAGCAACGGAACACACAAAGCCACACTCCAGGCTCTCACCGTCCAGCCTCGTCTTCTACTTCTCCTTCTCCTCTCTCCTCACAATTGTCCTCCACTCCACCTTCCATCACGCCAAGCTCACGTTTTTCTGCAAAAAGGCAGGCTTCCGTGGGCCTAATGTTCGAGCGTAAAAAAATGATGACGCCGGATAACCCTCTTGCCCAACGGTTGACGGCTGGCTTATCAGAACTGATAGCCCGCCAACTACTGCCATATAAACTGGTGGACTCGGAGGCCTTTCGCAAATTTATGGCCATTGGAACACCACAATGGAAGGTCCCAGGAAGGAAGTATTTCTCAGAGAAGGGCATCCCAGAGCTATATGGCCATGTTCAGCGGCAAGTGAATGTATCTCTGGCACACAGTGTCGGTGCCAAGATACATCTGACCACAGACACGTGGTCTAGCAAACACGGGCAGGGAAGGTATATCACTTTTACTGCCCACTGGGTGAACCTTCTGACGGCCGTCAAGCATGTAACCCGTGGCACCTGTGTAGATTTGGTTTTACCGCCATGGATTGCATGCAGGCCTGGCTCTTCTTCTCCTCCTCCTCCTACTCCATCCTCCTCCCTCTCCTCCTCGGCTGACTCCTCCTTTTCCGCTGCTAGCGTCTCTTCCGTTGCACCGCCCAAGCTCCCCAGAACCTATTCGACATGCCAGGTGAGACGTTGCCATGCCGTGCTGCGTCTGTTGTGCCTGGAAGCCAAGAGCCACACTGGCCCGACACTCCTTTCAGCTTTGCGTTCACAGGCAGATCAGTGGCTAACACCGCTCAATTTGACAGTTGGTAAAGTGGTGTGTGACAACGGTGCCAATCTGCTTAGCGCATTGAAACAGGGCAAAATCACGCACGTGCCATGCATGGCACAAGTCTTAAACTTGGTCGTGCAGCGATTCGTTGTCAAATACCCTGGGGTCCAGGACATCTTGCGGCAGGCAAGGAAAATTCGGCCCATTTCAGAAGATCTTACACGGCCATGGCTCGCCTTGCTGACATTCAGCGGCGACACAATCTGCCGGTTAGACGTCTTATTTGCGATTGCCCGACGCGATGGAACTCAACCTTCTATATGCTTGAAAGGCTGCTCCAGCAGAAACGTGCAGTTAACGTCTACCTGTATGAACTCTGCGGCAGAACAGGTTCTGGGGAGCTGGGTTTTTTTTCACCGCGCCAGTGGCTGCTCATGCGCGACGCATGCAGACTTCTGCGGCCATTTGAGGAGATCACCAAACTGGTCAGTCGCAGCCATGGCGCCATCAGTGACATGGTACCTTATGCCTTCTTTATGGAGCGTGCATTGCGTCGTGTCATTGATCAAGCTGTGGAGGAGCAGGAGCGGGAAGATGAGGACGTCGCAATGCTGGATGAATTACCAGGGGGGGCTACTCTATCTGAGACAAGTCAACAACAGGAGTCTGAAGAGGAGTCAGAGGAGGATGGTGCCCGGGGCGGATGAGGAGGAGCAAGAAGAGCATGCTTTAAACCTTTCTGGGACCCCTGTTGTTGTGCGTGGATGGGGAGAGGAGAATGAAGAGGACGACATTATCCTGGATGATGAGCAGGAGCCAGGCCACCACACCGCTTCCAGTTTAGTGCAAATGGGGGCCTTCATGCTCCAGTGTTTTAATAGGGACCCCCCTATAAAAAGCATAAGGGTCAAGGACCAGTACTGGGTGGCAACGTACTTAGACCCCCGGTACAAACACAAAATGGTGGAAATGTTACCGCCGTCACAGAGGGCTGTCAGAATGGAGCACTTCCAGGCCTTGCTTCGAGAAATGCTGCATTCTGCTTTTGCGTGCACTGGCAGAGGAGCAATTCCCACTCACAGAGAAGGAGTTGCGGGTACCAATCCAACAGCGCCTGCAAGAAGAGGCCGGTTTGAAGATGTGTTGGTGACTTCGGATATGAGGTCATTCTTTCAGCCGACCCATCGACAGGTGTCATCTGGATCCAGCATCAGGGAACGCCTAGACCGTCAGGTGTCTGACTACATCGGGTTAACGGCCGATGTGGACGCTCTGAGGAGTGATGAACCCCTGGACTACTGGGTGGGCAGGCTTGACCTCTGGCCAGAGCTTGCCCAATTTGCAATCGAACTGTTGGCTTGCCCCTCATCCAGTGTCCTGTCCGAAAGGACGTTCAGCGCAGCAGGGGGGGATCGTGACCGATAAGTGTACTCGCCTAGCTCACGACAGTGTTAACTACCTCACATTTCTAAAAATGAATGAGGCATGGATCTTGGAGGAATTCAACACATGTAACCAGTAGACCATGTATATGTCTATAAACAATTTTTTTAATCGAGCACACAGACCTTCTTTCTTCATTTGGCTCACTTCCTTGTCCAAAAAAAAACACACCGTACTATATGCCCGTACCCTCCTGTTTGAAGAGGTTGAGCGGTGTCATATTTCTACTGGGGCTGCTTATTATGAGGGGCTCCCACCATCCCTGTGCTGTGCTGACTTCCTCCTGGGGCTGTTCCTCTGCTGTGCATATTATGAGGGGCTCCCACCATCCCTGTGCTATGCTCATTATGAGGGGCTCCCACCATCCCTGTGCTATGCTCATTATGAGGGGCTCCCACCATCCCTGTGCTATGCTAATTATGAAGGGCTCCCACCATCCCTGTGCTATGCTCATTATGAGGGGCTCCCACCATCCCTGTGCTATGCTCATTATGAGGGGCTCCCACCATCCCTGTGCTATGCTCATTATGAGGGGCTCCCACCATCCCTGTGCTATGCTCATTATGAGGGGCTCCCACCATCCCTGTGCTATGCTCATTATGAGGGGCTCCCACCATCCCTGTGCTATGCTCATTATGAGGGGCTCCCACCATCCCTGTGCTATGCTCATTATGAGGGGCTCCCACCATCCCTGTGCTGTGCTGACTTCCTCCTGTGGCTGCTTACGGTGCAGGTGTCAGTGCTGTATATCACGGTGCTGGTGTCAGTGCTGTATATCACGGTGCTGGTGTCAGTGCTGTCTATCACGGTGCTGGTGTCAGTGCTGTCTATCACGGTGCTGGTGTTAGTGCTGTCTATCACGGTGCTGGTGTCAGTGCTGTCTATCACGGTGCTGGTGTCAGTGCTTTATGTCACGCTGCTGATGTCAGTGCTCTCTATTACGGTGCTGGTGTCAGATCACTATCACGGTGCAGGTGTCATTGCTGTATGTCACGCTGCTGATGTCAGTACTCTCCATCACGGTGCTGCTATCAGTGCTGTATATCACGGTGCAGGTGTCATTGCTGTATGTCACGCTGCTGATGTCAGTGCTCTCTATCACGGTGCTGGTGTCAGATGACTCTATCACGGTGCAGGTGTCATTGCTGTATGTCACGCTGCTGGTGATCATCTCCTGCACCCTCTTCTTTGCCTACCCTGACCTTCCCTCTCCTCCATTGCCTTCATGCGCTCCACAGTCCTGAATTGTCACAACAATTTCACATATAAAAAAATAATGTTTGTAGTTGTCGATCCCAGATTCACCTCATACATGTGTTATGTCACTGGCCATGTGGTGGGGCTATGTTTGCACAGCTAGTAATTATTTTGTGGCTGCAAATTTGACCTGTAGGTTTTCAAAGTTCGCCTCCCATTGAAGTCAATGGGCCCACCGCGAACGTTACGGTTCGCGAACTATCGGCCGCGTGCACGGTCCACGTTCGCGAAACGTCCCGTCGGAAGTTCGTCCATCACTACTGAGGACTTTGTGCTGGGTGGCCAATAACAGGCATAAGCATGAAGGGAAAGCTGGTCATCCTGGCCACCCTGTACTACCTGCAAAGCTCGAGTAAAGTGGGCTCAATCGAGGGGCACTCTACGTGGTTTTTGTTTTAGTAAAGTCTATTCATTCCAAAATCGAATGTTAAAAGCAAAGAAAATTTTGAAATATTGAACTACTTTCAAACAACATTTGGATGTTGTTTCCGCGTTTGTGAAACGTCCCGTCGGAAGTTCGTCCATCACTATCCATCAACAGTAAGTACAGTCAAAAATGTACAGACACACCCACATCTATACACTGATAGACAAAAAAAAGTTATAGGAAAACTTGATAGGTTTGTAAGTACTTAAAGTCTAAGAAGACAACATGTAGACCTAAAACCTTCACACATATTAACAGGACATGAGTCAATTTGGAAGGAAAAACAAAACCCAAGACTTACTGAATCCATAAGATGCCACAAGGTGCAAAGTAATGTATTAGTATGAACTTTCCAAGTGTCAGAGTCAGGGCCATCTTTAAGGCAGGGTAAAAGGGGCAGCTGCCCTGGGCCCTGCATTGCCATGGGCCCCAAAGCAGCTGCCTCATTCTTGCCAACTATCCTAGTTTAAATTCCCTTGAAGTTTTAGACCCGTGCTGTGTCCTGATATCTCAGTGTGAAGTGCTGTTACTAATGCTGCCCAGCTCTGCCCCATTGTTGTGTACGGATGACTCACCGCAGACCCTGTGTTTACATGTAAATAACTGGCATTCATATGTAAATAGCAACAGCATGTATATGTATACTGTAACCTCTCGCAATCGTTGCCTGATCTAATACAGTAAACTGATTTTGAGTTCAATTGCTATTTATTGCGCGTCTCAGAGCAGGTGGAGAGCGAAATTGCATGAGGGGGAATATGGTTGCCACATCATTCCTTTAAACCCGAACACATATTAATTACACAGGTTCTATGGCTGATTAAGGTGGTAATTAAACTCACTTGGCGCCTTATCTGCATTTAATTAGCCTCAGAACCTGTGTAATTCAAAGGTGTTTGGGTTTAAAGGGATGAGGTGGCAACTCTAGGGGAGCTCCCAGGAAATATTTTGCCCAAGGTCCAATCAATATTAAAGGCGGCCCTGGTCAGAGTGAATGAACATTCACTCTAAGCCACAGGAAAGGAAAAATAAACCAAAAACAAAATCCCTACAGTTTCTCAGAGTTATAGGGATCGAGAACTCATATCTGTGCACAGGTTATTTATTCGCATATAAATTTAAACTTGTAAAAAAAAAAAAAAAAAAAAAGGATGAATGTAAACTGGTACCAGTACTGAGCCCATCCTACAATGATGTATACACATCCCTGAGAAAAAAAAAAAAAACTTTGTTTACACATAGACAGTTCATACACTTTCATTACATCAACCAGACACACGCATTAATTTAGATTGAATCCCATACATTCTGGATAGAGAGAGCTTTGGTAATTGCAAATCAATTGCTAGTCATTTCTGGAAACTGGGAGAATACAAAAGAAATAAAAAAAACAATGGAATATTATACTTTACCTTCCGTTAGCTGTATTAACGTGTAAATACACAAGCTTATCTACATACAGCTGCTTTATATGTAAATATACTTTCAGGAACTCACTTAACCTGAAAAAGATAACTTGAAGACAACAGTTATTACTCTATATTTAAAGTAAACAATAAAACATTCTTACGTGTACATTGGTAAATGGTCAATGACATTCCCACTTTGATCTAGTGAAATTAAAATGCCATAGACCTCTAAAACATAACTTATATCTTGTATTTCATCCCCAGTTTTAGTGTACTGGTTTGGTTGGACAAGTTACTCCCTCCATTTTTCCAATTCAACGATTCAATAATGTTTCTTTTAAAGCATTGGAATTCTTTCACAAACTCATCCCATTCCTGTTTCATTTGCCTAATTTCATAATGTAGTTGAGGAAGGGATGTATGATCTTGTATTTTTTATATTTATTATACCTAGGCCCTTCTCCCCAACGAGGTGAGTCACACCTCTTTAATGTATATTTATTTTGTTTCAATATCTTTTCACCAGAAGACAAACAAAATTGAGCAATGTGACCGAATAACTCACAGGGGTAGAATTTTATCTTTTGTAAAGTATTAAAGCATCTCTTAACAACCAGTGTGGTATTAGAATATTCAATATCCAATATTCAATGGCTAAAACCTGATTCACAACTTTTTCTGTCTGCATATGAGATATAGGGGCACTTTCAAAAGAGCTCCCACCTTTCAATGAGTTGTTGAAACTAGCACATACTCCAGATGGAGATAATTTCCTGTTGCATATACTCAAACCGGTTGCATTACAATCTGGTATGTGGAGATTGCACAAGCTGCCCTGGGCTGGAAGATGCAGACAATTGTTTACATTTACTCTCTGCCTTGTTCAGCCCCCGTGCCAGCTGATCAACCTCTCCCTGCTCGTTTTGGTTGTCTATTGTTGGTTGCTGGTGGCTAGCATTCAAATTTGTCATAAAAACTTTTAGAGTACTGATATTAGTTTTGGCCATTTCTAGATCCTCCTTGAGAGATATGTTTTGCAACAATAACTGTTTGTGATTGTTAGCCAACCAGCAAGCCGCAAAAATTAGTGCAGTCTTACCCTCACGTTTGCTGTATTTTTTCTCTGTAAGCTTTATATCTACATACTCTTGTGTCTGGTGCCATGGGCTTTTATATTCCTCCATTGCTCTTATTATTTCAGAGCTATTTTTAACTTTAGCAATCCACTTAGAATATGCACAAGAGTGGAGACACAAACATTAAAATAACACTAATATCTTCACAGAATAAAGTCTATACGCAAGAAACAAAAGATAGGGGAGACATGCTGAATAGAGATGGAGATACCGTATGTACAATATACACAATACAAATAATAGTGCTGAAAAAAGCACACAAGGAACATTAGGGTCTCCCACTACGTAGACAATAGAAACAATAGTGTTGAGATACTGTGTGTTCAGTAAGCCCACAAGGAGCAAACCTCTAGGTTGACAATAGAAAGGTAAACACAGCCGTGGTTACCCCAATAGCTGTTACACCCAATTCAGTTTAAAAAAAAAATACAAAAACCCTATACAACAAATTAAGCTTATCAAATTATTGGTAGGATTTCTCCTACCAATAAAAAACAATTTCAAGGTATAATATAGTATGCTAAATGCACCTTATTTTACACTCTATAATTCATCATTCTAAGATATTCGCTTCAGTAACCAGACTTCCACAGGTTGGTACTTTAACTGATAACAATGAGAATATTATTGCTTGTAAATTCCCACAAAAAATAAATCAATCAATATTTAAAAAAAAAAAAAAACAACAGCCAAAAAAAAAACAATTAGCCTAGTTCAGTTTCAATGTCTTAAATAAATACTATTCCTTTAGTGGACACACAAATTAAATTACCACCAAAAACCTGTTGAACCAGTTTCAACCCAAACACAAAAGAAAACAAGCACGGGACATTTTTGTGTCTTAAAAATAAAGCATAAAAACTAAACCAGGAAAAGAGAGAAAAAAAAAAAACACATAAAAAAATTGCTACATTTTTCCACAAAACAACAAGGACCACACTCTTTCAGTGTCTTTCCAATAAAACCTATATGTACACACCATAAAGCAAACTCAAACAATGATTACAGAGAAACCATGCTCAGTAAACAAATGAAAACAAATTTTCCCACTCAATATATTCTCCCCATTATATGACTGATTATAATGGTACTTATAATGTACTTTTTCAACTATAATTACGGGATATTAAAAGAAAAAAAATATTTGGTCTATCATCTCTCCTTAAAGTTATATTGATACCCACTAAAAAAAAAAAAAAAAAATCCTATATTTTTCCCTAGATAAACTTGCTGTGACCTCCAAACTACTGGAAAAACTGACTCCAGCCCAATAACCTAAATCTGCATTACACGAATCTCGGTATTATATTAAATTCTTTCAGTCCTGGTCCCTTTGTGGTCGCTAATTATGTTAACCGTTTACTATATTTGAGATTTAATATCTCTCAGATATGATTTGGGTTAAATGAGAGTTCTTTGACCGTAGTGAAAGCTTTAATACAATAACAAAACTGTATTGGTAGATAGTAACGTAGGCCTAGACTAATATACAGCAATCTACTTGTACAGGAAAAGGGTAGAAATCATAGATTACATGAAGGAATTCAGAGTATATTCCTTAAAACTTTGATCTACAAACAGTAGGACAGAAAAGACATAAGATAAACATATTTAGTACCAATAGTTACCAGGCTAGGACCCACAAAGGTTCCATTTGGGTGAGCGCCCTTCCAGTGACTGTGTGTTTCCCTCCCATCTAGTCTGTGTATATCATTACAGGCTGATGCCTCATTGGTTGGCATGGTGTGGCTCTGATTGGTGGGCCTCCCTAATCCTAGATAAGGACTGGCTACATCTCCAAACTCTATACTTTGCATAAGTCAGTCCCCTTTAATGCAATTCCTTGTCCCAGACTATTTTGAGCAAAAAAAAAAACTTAACATTGTCAGTAGATTAAGAGATTTAAGGAAATTAAGTATTGATGATGGGCTGACCACGACCCTTCATTGCATATCCAAACATGGGATTCTTTGAAGTGAATATGTGTAGAACAAAGAGATTTTGGTCCCTTTGTTTAGATACACACCCCTAGGCACCGACTCGTCTGTCTAACAGAGACTTCAGGGACGCTATGTTACATAGATACGAAGTTAACTGAAATATATTCATAATTACAATATTATACAGCTATTAACCACTTCCTGACCGGCGCACGGACGTAGAGGTACATCCATTTGAAATTGCCGCCCTGCCATCGCGTGCGCGTGTCAGTCGGGGACCCCTGTGAGTCCAGTTGCGGGTCCCGCGGACTCAATCGCCAGGGGATACCCGCGATCGTCTCACGGGGAGGCTGAACGGGGAGATGCTGTTTACATCGGCATCTCCCCGTTCTGCCTAGCAACAAGTGACTCTGATCTCTACTCCCTGTGATTGGAGCAAAGATCAGTGTTCACTAACACACAGCCCAGCCCCCCACAGTTAGCAACATGCCCCTAGGACACACTTAACCCCTACACTGTCAGTGTCATTTACACAGGAATCCGTGCATTTGTATAGCACCGATTGCTGTATAAATGACAATGGTCCCAAAAATGTGTAAAAAATGTCTGATGTGTCTGCCATAATGTCGCAGTCACAATAAAAAATCGCTGATCGCCACCATTACTAGTAAAAAAATTATTAATAAAAATGCCATAAAACTATCCCCTATTTTGTAAACGCTATACATTTTGCGCTTATTGCGATTTTATTTTACCAAAAATATGTAGAAGAATACGTATCGGCCTAAACTGAGGAAAAAAAAATGTTGCTTTCTATATTTTTGGGGATATTTATTATAGCAAAAAGTAAAAAATAATGCGTTTTTTTAAATTGACGCACTATTTTTGTTTATAGCGCAAAAAATAAAAACTGCAGGGGTGATCAAATACCACCAAAAGAAAGCTCTATTTGTGGGAAAAAAAGGACATCAATTTTGTTTGAGAGCCACGTCGCACAACCTCGCAATTGTCAGTTAAAGCGACGCAGTGCCGAATCGCAAAAAGTGGTCTGGTCTTAAGCCAGAAAAATGGTCCGGTCTGAAAGTGGTTAATGGAGATTTCACATAAACTCATAAAGGCACGAGCAGTCTTTAATAAACAATTTAAACATCTGCAAAATAGTATAAAGAATTATTGGCCAATTTTACAAAAAGATCCTATTCTAAACAAAATCTTACCGAAAAGGCCTAAGTTTATCTACCGTAGAGCTCCAGGACCGGGAACCAAATTAGTTAAAAATATACCAGACCCCCCCAATAAACTAAAAAACACTATGTTTAACTTTTAAGGATTTTATAGATGTGGCAAATGTGGTATCTGTAAGCCCCTGTACACACGGTCGGGCATTCCGACAACAAAATCCGTTGGATTTTGTCCGAAACTTGTGTTGCATACACACGGTCGGATAAAGTTGTCGGAAAATCCAATCATTCAGAACGTGATGACATTATTTCATTACGATGGGACTACGTTCAGGGTAGTAGCCAATAGCTTTGGTCTTGGAATTTGATCTGAGCATGCGTGGCACTTTGTCCGATCGAAATTCTCTACACATGATCGGACAAAGTCCGATCAGATCATGTTGTCGGAAAGTTTTATAGTCAAGTTCTCAAACTTGGTCTGTCAAATATTCTGACGGAAAGAGTCCGATGGAGCCCACACGGTCGGATTATCCGACAACGTCAGCGATCTGATCGGACATTTTCCATCGGAATGTCTGACCGTGTGTACAAGGGCTAAGAGTAATAAACTGTTTTTTTCAAAAGGAAAAGAGGGCACCCAAAGGACAAGCTGAGCTAGCTGCACACCCCGTAACCAACATGGAAAAAAGAAAAAGTTCCCCGTGGGGTTTTTAGGCAGAAATGAGGATGCAAAAGATTCATAAAAATGTACTTGGTTTTATTGGTCAAAAAACTAGTCATACCATATACAATACATGCAGGAATTAAAATGTGAGCTCTGGTGTACAGCAGACAATAGGTCCTACTGTGGTAAAGATACAAGGTACAGAGTACAAATATAATGCATACATTAATTCTAAAAGAGTAAAAAAAAAAGTATTCAAATCAATATCCATTTTGTAATTTCAATAACCATCTGGCATGCTTGATACCCAAATGCATTTCAGCCTTGGACGATTTATGGCCTTCTTCAGGGGTGATTTTTTCTCTTATCTCCGCATTTCTGCAGGCATATCAAGATGACAGAGGAGTCCTTTCCACATAAACCAGAGTCATTTATTCTAAAAGCCCCAAACAAGCTTCCTCCCCGACGGTGATTCCAGGAATCGCTGCATTTACGTCCACACCACACCTACCCACCTAGGTGGGGGCAAGGGGGGGGACCAGCCAGAGAGCCCACCGGCCTACAAGTGGTGACAGTGTTAGAGAGTCCACCGACAGCAAACTATTGGGGGAGCAAGGCACCTGAAAGTAATGATTGACATAATCATAGTCTGTATTGTTACTTACATAAACATGGCAAATTTCTTTTTTTGTATGTATATGCACAGGGAACAGGTAAAACAAAAACATAAGGCATGAGATGCAATTTTTGTATGCACCACATTATTTATATGATATGTTAATTAATCATCCATGTAATATGTTTTATTCATTTAGTATCAATTTTAAAACTACTGAATGGTGATTTAATTGTGTGATGATTTTAACATAAAATGGTGTTGCAGGTGAGCCCGCAATGATTTAGAGTGAAACACCCTGGTGTTGTACTGGGGAAAAAAAAAAATATATATATATATATATATATATATATATATATATATATATATATAAATAAATAAAAATGTGCATGAAAATATGTGTAAACGTATTGTGTCCTCCTCTTGAAAAATGTGTATAAAAATATGTGTAATGATACACTATGCCATAAATCCCTTACATATTCCTTATTAGTTAAAAAGTATTCAATTCATATGCTTGGTCAGTGTAAAATTAATGTTTAGTAAATGGGACTCTGTTGCAATTGTGTTTTATCCTGTTAAGCGCTTAAACCACTGTACACATGTGAGTTTTGTACTTTTATTTTTTATTTGTTTCTATAAAAACGGAATTACGCTATTTTTGGTCCCTGGTTTTTTCTTCGTATGTTCTTAACATGCCTATGGGTATATCTGGCTGGAGTTAAAATACCTCTCAACGTATGAAGTGATTGCCTACATTTGAGGTCCCCCTGGATAACTGGTTGCTGGGTGAATCTGCACATAGTTGCAAAAGCTTGTATGATCCCCCAAATGTAAATTTGTGAGGATCCAATAACTCCGGTAAGCCTTCAATTCGCCTGGTGACAGGAATCTCACGAGACTAATGCATGAACCTTTTTGAAAGGAGGTGTAATATATTTCCTACACACTTGTGGACTATATAAAGACACTATACACAAAGGACTCTGTTTTTTACTATTGGGACTCTGTTTTTTCCCCTTTTTTCTTTTATATTTTGCTTCTTGGACATTTTTTTGGTAAAACTTTCTTTGTTTGAGTCACTTATATATGCAATTTATGTAAGAATCTATGTGTTATGAGAACTACGTTATAGTGGGATTTTTTTCACTGTAACTTTACACCTATAAGTAAAATTAAGGATATTTAAAATTTTGAGAAGCGCTACACTTTTTCATAACATTGTTTACCTTACACTTGATACCCCGGTGATGTGCTAGCAGCTCTCTTGTGTGATTTATATTTATTTTCTTGTAAGAATAGCGCAGTGTTTTGTTACAAAAATGTATAGTAAAGCATACAAGCATCATACACAAACATTGTGACTCTTTGTATCAATCATGCCTTTACCTGATATTGTAACTAGTTGTGCTGGCAGACAAAACCCATAAGAGATGCAGGTAACCTCCATGGTAAGTATCTATTTTGCCACGAACAATGGATATCAGGAAATTAGTTAGAGTATCCAGAATAATAAAAGTTTTTGATTTATGTCTGCTGCCAACAGCCATCTTACCAGTTTAGTAGTCTGCTCATGTCAGGGATCAACTGATCCTACCTGGCATGTGCTCAGTATATAAGCCCTTGCTCCAAAATGGGGGGGAACAACCCACTCAGCCGCTAACAGGTGACCAAACTGTCACAGAGTAATAAACAGCACCCAGAAAATATGCATCCTTTATGTCACACCAAAGGAAAGGACAAGGATTCCCTAAACATAGTGTGTCAAATCATTTTAGGTTAGCACACAATAATAATCCAGCTGCATTATCATTTTATGCTATTAATACCATTAATAGACATTGGAGAGTTGCTGATATGATCAAAAACTAAAATGAAACTAAATTGATATTTGAACTCCAAACTTTAACTCCGTTAGGGTTAAACGTTGAGTTGGATCTCAACTGTTTTATAACAGATTATTAATTTATTGAAAATCAATACAGTTCTTTTTACTTTTACCTTTACTTTTAGCAATCTGTCTGTCAATGTTCATCGGCTTTACAGCAATATGGTTAGTTTTATTAGAAGATGAATTAGGGACCAGCAATGGTCATGTATTACTATTTCACTTCATTTGTTCTAAATTATCCACTATGTCACTGTATTTCACTATAAATATGTTTATAATTAATTAATTCTAAATGAAATGTATACCATCACATCTAGAGAGTGTCACTGATCACCTATTGCTATTATAGCAATGTCCACTAGGTGGCCTTTTCTATTACTATTTATTATTAACCACTACAATACAGGGCACTTTCACCCCCTTCCTTCCCAGCCCAATTTTCATCGCACTTTTAATGCCATTTGCATGGTCATGCTACGCTGTACCCAAATGAAATTTTTATCCTTTTGTTCACACAAATAGAGCTTTATTTTGGTGGTATTTATTCACAACTCAGTTTTTTATTTTTTACGATATAAGCGCAAAAAAAGCAGAAATTTGGAAAAAAAAAAACTATATGTTCTTCTTTCTATTTTAAAAGAAATCCGATGAAATCAAATTTTGTCATAAATTTAAACCAAAATGTATTCTGCTACATGTTTTTGGTAAAAAAAATTCCGTTAAGTGTATAATAATGGGTTTGTGTGATCACGGACATATGTACGCAAATGATCATGTACATATGTGTGCAGATAATCATTGGGACATGTGATTTTAGTGGGACATATGTGGGGGACATGTCTTTTTATTATCTGGGGACATGTCTTTTTATTATTTGGGGACATGTGTGTTTTGGGGACATGTGTGGGGACATGTGTTTTGGGGACATGTGTGGGGACATGTGTGTATTACACTAGACTAGTGATCAGTGAGTAAAAAGCCGTAAAAACAGCTCATACTCACTGATCACCAGCCGGCTGCAGTGATCTGTTCTCCTCTCCTCAGCGACGACTTCCGCGTGAGAAGAGGAGAGCCGATTGCCTAGCAACCGGCTGTTTGTTTACATCACATGACGGCTGTGATTAGACACGGCCGTCATGTGATCAGGAGGGCCAATCACAGAGCCCTCCTGCCGATCCGAGATGCGCCGTGTCCGGGTGACACGGGCGCATCGGGTTTGCACCGCTGCGCGGGCACGCGCGCGCGCGATCCCCCTCAATCTGATGGATGTTCCTGAACGTCCAGTCAGAAGGAGGCAGCTCCCACCCAGCCGTATATATGTACACTGGCTGGGTGGGAAGTGGTTAATTTAACTGTATGTCCATTTATGGCCACTAGATGGACTTTCTTATGAGGAGCCATATTATTCACTTGATTTGAAGTAAGGGTATAAATGCCCTCATCCAAAATGGCAGAATTAGAGCTTCCTGATGATGGCCCATTGATTGGCTGAAACGTGTCGAGATAATATTCACCGCGATACACTTCCGCCCACGCAAACCTTCGGGAATCGAGCCGGACGCTGGCACACAGCACTTTGTGGGCTGATTTCCCCAAACAAATCACCTGCTATACACGCCGGGTGCCAGGATGTTAGGCACCATTGCATGTGAGTGGAATTTTTTATTGTTTTTACCAATACATTTTCAACGTCATTGCGAGCTAAGGATTCTCTTTTATTATTCCCATTCACTTATATGAGGCAACTTACCGCAAGAGACGCCAGCACAGATCTCTCCAGGGGTTTCCCCACATGCATGAATGACCACACTAGAGATAGTTGATCAACTCCTAGGGTGAGTGTACATCTATGCGGGCCACCCAGTCTGAGCACCTTGGAGCACAGATTTACTATTGAGCACCAGCAATTTCAATATCACCATATATTGGGACTGTTAAGGATTTATATTTAATATTGTTTACACCTAGCGCACTGTATTGTTTCTTTTATTTCCCTTTGCTATCTAGCAAGTTTTTACTGCAGCTGGTGGAATTACATTTGTGTAATTCATTTAACCACTATTCATTGGTGCTTAATATGTATTTATCTATACTGGGATATGCTCTGCTTCTCAGATGAATATTTGACCTATACTTAAATTGAGGTTTTTCCTATATGGGAACTTGACGTCTACACCCAAAGCTCCCCACCCTCCCTTCTATCTTTCTCTTTTTCTTCTTTGTTCTTTTCTTTTTACCCCTTTTCTAGACATCTAGGGTGTCTATCCTTTTCCTCTACAGCCCAGAAAAATATTTATTGGGTATCACTACTGTGGGGGAGCGACAAAGGGCCCTTTACCATATAACACCTATGTTTTTTTCCCCATGCATAGTGGTTCTGTGCCTGTTAGTTTGTACCATTTTATTTTCTTTCGGTATGTGCATGACAATTATATTTTTCTGTATGTACTCCAACACAATGCAGGATATACTTGAGGTAGAGGCTATGGCTCAAAGTTTATACAAGCTTTATACTGTCTGTTACTTTATTGATATTTATTAATTCTCTGTTCATGTTATATACAGTTCTATTAGCAGATATTATGGACTATGGTATGTCATGTCGTCATGTTTTGTTGCATAACTTAAAGTGGTTCTAAAGGTAGAAGGTTTTTTATCATAATGAATTCTATGCTATAAGATAAAAAAAACTTCTGTATGCAGCAGTCCCATGACGTTAGAAGGGGCGGGGTCACCCAGTTACATCACTGGGTGGCCCCACCCTTGCCTATATAAGAGCTGTCATAGCGAAGACAGCAGTTGGTGGGAAGCCTCCCATGGAGGAGGAGCGTTTTAATTTTTTGCTATTTATCAGGTCCGTCAGGTGGCATGATTGATGGTGGATATACATTGCTGGACACTTTTTTTTTCTTTGTTAATAAAGGATTTGTCAAAAACTGTCTCTTGTGATTTTTCCTTTTTGACACATTTTTGGTGAACATGGGGGGGGCAGGATCTGGGGGTCCCCTTATTAAAAGGGGCTTCCAGATTCCCATAAGCCCCCCACCCACTGACCCCGACAATCACCAGCCAGGGTTGTTGGGAAGAGGCCCTTGTCCCCATCAACATGGGGACAAGGTGCTTTGGGGGGACCCCAAAGCACCTCCCTATGTTGAGGGCAAGTGGTCTGGTATGGTTCAGGAGAGGGACCCTCTCTCATCAGCCCCTTTCCTGGCCTGCCAGGTTGCATGCTCGAATAAGGGTCTGGTATGGATTTTAAGAGAAACCCCACGCCATTTAAAAAAAGGTAATTTAAGCCAAAGAGCCTGGTATGGATTTTGGGGGGGGGGGGGGGGCATGCCGTTGTTTTCTGTCATAGTGTTTCCCTTAACCACTTCAATACACTGTATTATATACTCTGCACTGCACTGTATTATATACTCTGAACATTACTATATACTCTGCACTGCACTATATACACTACACTGCCTGCACTGTATTATATATTATACACTGACTGCACTGTATTATATACTCTACTACACTGCCTGCACTGTATTATATATTCTACACTGACTGCACTGTATTTTATACTCTATACTGACTACACTGTATTAAATATTCTACACTGAATGAATGAATGAATGAAATACTTGTATAGCGCACAATGCGAACTGAATCGCCTCTAGGCGCACTGGCGAGCTTTGATCATCTGCTAAAAGAGGAAGGTCTTATGTTTTTTCCTAAAAGCCAGGTTATTTTCTTCCAGACGGATGTCGATTGGTAGAGCATTCCATAGCCGAGGCCCTTGGACAGGGAATCTCCGATCCCCCTTGGATTTATACCGGGCTTTGGGCACGAGGAGGAGGTTTTTGTTGGCTGATCGAAGAGTGCGGTTTGGTGTGTAATAATTTATTTTCTCCATAAGGTATTGCGGAGCTTCTTTATGCACGCATTTGTGGGTGAGGCAAAGGGTCTTGAACGTGATCCAATTTTTTACAGTTAGCCAATGTAAGCTCCTCAGCGAAGGAGAGATGGATTCCCATGGTTTTATCCCTGTTATCAGCCTTGCCGCCGTGTTTTGGATAAGTTGTAATCGCGCAAGTTGATATTGAGGTAATCCTATGTAAAGCGAGTTTGCGTAGTCCAGTCGTGAATTAATGATTGTTCCAACTACCACTGCTTTGTCATTCTTTGGGATAAAAAGGATGAGTCTGCGAAGCATGCGCAGCAGATGGTGAGATCCACTGACTACTGCTCCTATTTGCGCATCCATTGACATTTGTGCGTCTAAAATAACCCCGAGACTCTTGGCTTTGGTTTTTGGGAGGATAGCCTGCCCAAAGACAGTTATTGGAGACCAGGGGGTAATACACTGCACCGTATTATATATTATACACTGATTGCACGCACAATCCACTAACTAACCTGCCTAATCTATCTCCACTATAACACACCTGCCTTTGGCCAATTATGGCTCTCACAGCACATCTTATCATCTTATCCCTGATCATCTTAGCCCCATAGACGCAATCTGTCTTCTATGCATTGGATACGTTGCACCCTTGCTTTATGTGTGGTTTGCCAAACAGCCAGCATGTGTTATCTCAATACTTGTTATATATTGCTTATTGATGTACACCAGTCATCTGTTTTAAAGATTATTTGTTTATTACTGTTGTTTCTTTATTTTAATAGAATATATGCCTAAACTCCTGAAGAAGTGTTTACACGCACAACATGTAGAGCCGGGCCACTGCACATGTTTGATCTAGTCGTACCAAGCCTGCTATTACAATTATTACTTTCTCAATAAGGACAAGTTTATGACGTTTAAGAAATAATTCTTGGTTTATGGGTTATGTGCTGATATAGTATAGAGGCAATTTTTACTTTGCAAAGCATTTTAAATATTACTGTTTGTCTGTTTGTTCCTTTTTATCAGTTTGTAATAAAATGTATACTTTTTAAATATTTTGTATCTCATTCCCTTTAAATTTCTAAAGTCCGATACCAATTTTTCCAATATTTCTACCTGTCCACAATTCTGGACTGTAAATAAGGTCCAGGCTTCACCTGTGATGGTGGGCCTATCCTCAAGAGGGTTCTATAGCAATGAACCACGGCCCTGAATCTGTATAGCACCCTCTGTCTGACTACGCATTTTGCATTGCACCAAGTGCCAAGGTGAGTTCCCATGCAGGAGCCAGTGCCCTAAGCAACATTATATGCCATCCCTACAGTGTGGAGTTCAGGTAAACTGCTTCTATGTTGGCATTAGAAGATGATGAGGAGTTGACTAAAAAAATCTAAAGATAAAATGATGAATGAAAAATAATGAATTAGTTAAGCTAAGGGAGATTTTCTCTGTGATGGAGAAAAGGTCCATCACCTTCAAACACTAACATAAAACTGAGAACTCACGGAGTGAGGTAGGGTTATAAGGTAAGCGCCAAGGGGAGTGACCCCTAAACCTGCGCTAGTGCCCACTCACCTGAATATACACACCCATCCCATGGTGTATGAATACTCTGACTGTTTCCTGTATTGTTTGATTATGATACTATCCTTCCCCTATAGGCTAAGAACATTCGACCAGCAGTAAAAATAATATGAGGGAAATATTAATACTGTGTACACCAATGGGTGCATAACCAGGGTAAAGATATTTAAAAAACTTTCTGCCCAAATTCCACACCAGACCCATATGGTCATGCCCATATATGACCACCTACCCCTTTCCTCACATTGCGGTGGTGAGGACCAGGACATGTAGGTTGGCAGGTGTCAACACACAAAATCAGATATATTGGCAGGCTTTCTTCTTTCAGCAGTTCAGCAGGCATCATGATTGTTGTGGATGTGCATCGCAGAATGACCTGATGGTGGATTTACATTGTGGACACTTTTTTTTGTTTTTAAAGGACTTGGCAAAAACTGTGTAGGAGTGTAATGAATTTTTTTTGGTGAATGAGTAGGGAGGGGTACTATGTACCCCTTACTTATTTACATTAGGGGGTACAGGTACTATTTGTTACTTTTGTGCAAGTTTTGAGACAAACTTTTTATACATGGACTCCATAGTGTTGCATGCTGTATCTAAATTGTTTTATACTATAAATCTAAAATATCATAAACACTGTTCACAAAAATAAATTCATTATTAATTTCAGGCAACAAACAATATTTTTAATATAGAAAAATGTGTCTGCCTTTTTTTTTTTTGGATGCTCAGTTTAAAAACTATAATACACGTTCCTGTTATTCATGGTTTATTAAAGCTAACTACACATGATTTTGGAGGAAGAAAGCCTAAAACATCTTCAATTCATCTTGGAAATAACGCCTACACTTTTAGCTTTGCTTAGATCATCTGTCCACCTACACACTGTTAGTATCTGGGAATATGAGTAACAGATAGATACTGTAAGGTGTGCTTAGGACTATTGCCAGTATTCCTAGCTCTATAGGACAAAATCTGTTTAAATCATACACAATAATGTAAGATTAGTAGAAATGGTTTAGAAAACTTGGAGAAAAGATAAATATGTTACTAATGACAGTTGGTCAAAAACTCCACTTCCACTATATTATCAAAAGTATTGGGACACCTGCCTTTACAGGCACTTGAACTTTATGGCATCTCAGTCTTCGTCTGTAAGGTTCAATATTGAGTTGTCCTACTCTTTGCAGCTATAACAACTTCAACTCTTCTGAGAAGACTGTCCACAAGGTTTAGGAGTGTGTCTATGGGAATGTTTGAACATTCTTCCAGAAGTGCATTTGTAAGGTAAGGTACTGATGTGGATAAGAAGGCCTGGCTCGCAGTCTCCGCTATAATTCATCCCAAAGGTGTTCTGTCAGGTTGAGATCATGGCTCTATGCAGGCCAGTCAAGTTCCTCCACCCCAAACTCGCTCATCCTTCTCTTTATGGGCCTTGCTTTGTCCACTGGTCCAAATCACTAGGTGGTGCAGGGATTATGGTCTGGGGTTGTTTTTAGGGATTGGGCTTGGCCCCTTAGCTCCAGTGAAGGGAACTCTTAAGGTGTCAGCATACCAAGACATTTTGGATAATTTCATACTCCCAACTTTGTGGGAACAGTTTAGGGATGACTTTTTCTGTTCCAGCATGATTGCATAACAGTGCAAAAAGAAAGGATTATAAGGACAAGGATGAGCGAGTTTGGGGTGGGGTAACTTGACTGGCCTGCACAGAGTCCTGACCTCAACCTGATAGAACACCTTTGGGATGAATTAGAGCACAGACTGTGAGGCAGGCCTTCTCTCCAACATCAGTGCCTGACCTCAAAAATGCGCTTCTGGAAGAATAGTCAAGCATTCCCATAGGCACACTCCTAAGCCTTGTGGACAGCCTTCCCAGAAGAGTTGAAGCTGTTGTAGCTGCAAAAGGTGGGCCAACTCAATATCCTACGTACTAAGACCTGGATGCCATTAAAGTTCATGTGCATGTAAAGGCAGGCGTCACAATACTTTTGGCAATATAGTGTAGTTTGTCTCTGTATATTTTTTAAGGTTTTTATAAATCGGCATCAGTGGTCTTCACTAATATATATTGAAAACCTGTTGAAAAATGTTTCAAAGGAACCTGTCAGGAAAGAAAAACGGATGGTACAATGACTTAATTGCTTTTTGTTAAAGTTAAACAGCAATAAACCCAAAATTTATATATATATATAATACTTATCTTTAACAGTCGTTATAGAAAAGATTCACCCCCCCCCCCCCCTTTAAAATAATCCCATTTTGTTGATAGACACAGTTTTTGTTTTATCCAGCTGTATCTATAACATCAAAGTGAAAGATATACAGTACTTCACAAAAGTGAGTACACCCCTCACATTTTTGTAAATATTTTATTATATCTTTTCAAATGACAGCACTTAAGAAATTACACTTTGCTAAAATGTAAAGTAGTGAGTGTGCAGCTTGTATAACAGTGTAAATTTGCTGTCCCCTCAAAATAACTCAACACACAACCATTAATGTCTAAACCACTGGCAACAAAAGTGAGTACACCCCTAAGTGAAAATGTCAACATTTGACCCAATTAGCCATTTTCCCTCCCTGGAGTCATGTACGTTTTCACTAAGGGGTGTACTCACTTTTGTTGCCAACGGTTAAGACATTATTGGCTTTGTGTTGAGTTATTTTGAGGGGACAGCAAATTTATACTGTTATACAAGCTCTACACACACTACTTTACATTGCACCAAAGTGTCATTCCTTCAGTGTTGTCACATGAAAAGATATAATAAAATATTTACAAAAAATGTGAGGGGTGTACTCACTTTTGTGAAGTACTGTATATCTTTCACTTATGTTATAAATACAGCTGGATAAAACAAAAACTGTGTCTATCAACAAAATGGGATTATTTTAAAGGGGGGGGGGGGGGTGAATCTTTTCCATAACAACTGTTAAAGATAAGTATTACACTTAGCCCTTGTACACACGGTCGGAGATTCTGTCGGAATCTGTCCGACCGGAGCGTTTTGTCGGATATTCTGACTGTGTGTGGTCTGCATCAGACTGTTTCCGTTGGAATATCCGTTGGACCAACTTTTCCAACTTGCCGGAAATATTTTCCGACAAAATGCTCCGATCGGGCATACTCCGATCATGTGTAGCCTACTCCGACGGACAAAGTGCCAGGCATGCTCAGATCAAATTCCTAGACCAAAGCTATTGGCTACTAGCCTGAACATAGTCCCGTCGTGACGAAATAACATCATCACGTTATGTACAATCGGATTTTCCGACAATTTAGTCCGACCGTGTGTATGCAACATCATTTCCGGACCTCGTCCGGAATTAATCCGTCAGAATAACTCAGATGGATTTGGTCGTCGGAATCTCCGACCGTGTGAAGCACTACCACAAGTGCTAAATTAAATGCACATGTTAAACACATATGCTAGCATTTGGCTCTGTAGCAAGATAGGCTGCAGGATGATGTCACGACCAAGGTTTTGCCCCCCTATATGCATTACATCCACAATGGGGACTTCTTCAGTAGGAGTGCAATAATGCAGGGGTTACAGCCATAAGGTGAGAGGCCAACTTACAGTATATGGTGGTGGGGGTACAGAGCACTTTTCATTGGATAACAGTAGCACAGTGGTGATTGTACTATTTATTGATTGGACTTTAAATTTTGATTCTACACAATTTTGGAATCTGAATCTTATTTTTTTGTACACTGTATAATTTGAGTTTAAAGTTTTAGTATATGGTACATTATGGTTGCACTACACTGCTTTTTTATTAATTTATGTCTTTATTAAGTGTTGTGAATTCACTTAATTGGTGTTAGCTGGCAACATTACTTTAAATATTCTGATTATTTTTAGTACAGGTCATTAATTTATTACTGTGGTTGCGCTAATTGATTCTGTATCACATTGATGCATATTTACTGTCCAATTAATAGGCTGGAGAAAGAGCGGTGACATAGAAAGTTGAATTGCTAAGCTAGCAAATACATGTGCATGGTGTATCGCCTGGCTGTGCAGTGTGTGTATCACAGCGTTAGCCAAACAGAGTTATAAACCCAAATTGCATTTACATGTTTGCCTGGAGGTATCCTTTAAAAATAATTAGGGACACCTAATTGCTTGTACAGTGAATAGACCATAGACATAGAGTATAGGCTGGAGAATTAAAAGAGTTAAAATGCATTCCTTTTCTTTATATGGCTCATGGCTTTAGGTATAGCTTTTGACACTCGCTTAAAATAATAATTGTAGACATCATGAATATAAAACATCTTCAATTGGTCTCTTTTCTATTGCGTATTATGTATTCTGTTTTCTATTCTGCTCTAACAATCCTGCACACAATTATGTAACAGGATGTGAGCATTAATGCAGCGGAAGAATGTACTTTTCTATTCTATCCTATTTCAGTATAAAGACAATTACACGTTTTCATTCAGTGTGACAAGTTAAACAGTTTGAAACATGCAGAATATCCAATCTGGTTGGGTTACAAAGAAAACGAAAACAGAAAACAATAAAAATCTTTTAACAGATCTAAAATGTACTTGCAGATATAGAGTAGATTTCATGAGTCACTATGGAAACTCTTCTGAAGTTTTTGATTAGAACTCCAAGCATTTGGTAGAAACAGAATACCATACTTATACAGTTATTTTTCATTCATAGCAGTGGTGTACCTACAATGTCTAACACCCAAATTGTATACTTTGTCTTAACACCTCATTCTCTATACAACTAAATTATTTTCCGTACGTATCACAAAATGAAAGAAATGTTAATAATTACCTGAAAAGAAAAGCAGGCAGTGAAGCAGTATGTAATGTACAGCACAACTTGCATAGTGCTGCTCAGCTTGCATAGTGAGATGGTCATTAATATGTAATAAATAGCACAGCTCAGAGTAAAGCCATCAAGATTATGTAATGTACTGTACAATTTACAGGACAGCAGTCGGAAGTATGTCTGGGGTATGCAGTGTGCTGGGTAAAATGTGTGGTCCATGAAGAAGTGTCCTCTTCCTTTGGTGGTCAATGCTTAAATACATACTTGGAGCATAGTTTTAAAAAGGGTTTTAAAAGCTCCATTTAGGACTAGAATTAAGTCATACAATCTGCAGTTACTTCTATTGACCTAAGCATACACAAAAACCTTGTACTGCAAACATGCACTTGAGGTTTGGTGTGCCACATGAATTGACATTTGGCACTCTTTGGCACCCTCATAAAGGAAATTGTGTGGTGTACCTCAATTAAAAAATTGGACATGGTTAACAAATATAGAATGGTTTAAGTTGCCCACATATGGTAATCAATGTAGCATGTTTTGTTCTGCCTTGGAGAGATTGCCATGTGCAGATACTGCCTTGAGAATTCCCCCCACATGAAGAAACTGCTTATACTTTTCAGACTGCCCTGAGAGAACCTGCCATGCATAAAGACTGTACAGAGAGCTTGCATTGTGTAGGACTGTCCTGAGATTGCTTGCCGTATAAGATGATTCCCCTGACAGAGCTTACCATATGCAGAGGCTGTCCTTTGAAAACCTAGAATGTTTAGAGGCTGTCCTCAGAGAGTTTCCATGTGTAAACATTTCCTTGAGAGCCCGTTATATGCAAGAGCTTGCCATGTGTAGAGACTGCTCTGGGAAAGCTTGCCATGTGTAGAGACTGCTCTGGGAAAGCTTGCCATGTGTAGAGACTGCTCTAAGAGAGTCTGTCATGTGTAGAGACTGCTCTGGGAAAGCTTGCCATGTGTAGAGACTGCTCTGGGAAAGCTTGCCATCTGTAGAGACTGCTCTGAGAGAGTCTGCCATGTGCAAAGACTTTCCTGAGTGCCTGCCTTGTTCAGAACTGCCCTGAAAGTATCTGCCATGCATAGAGAGTGCAGAGAGAGTGCCTGACGTGAACAGACTGCCATGTAAAGAAAGTGCCCTAAGAGAACCTTCCACATGTAGAGACTGCCTTGAAAGTGCATGAGATGTGTTGAGACTGCCCTGAGAGAACCTGCCATATGTATCGACTGTGGAACTATCGACCAGTTCATGCACTTGCAGAATTGCATGGGAAAATACCTGTACCTATTATAACTGATTAGACCTGGTTCTGTGTGTCTTTTATGAACATTGTTACAATTTTTTTTATGAAAAGTCTCAGTATATTTAACGGCTTGACAAATGTTATTTGAAAGTAGTTCAATATGTATTTGCTTTTAACATTCAATCTTGGAAAGAATGGACTTTACCAAATGTAAACCACATACACTGTTTTGAAATGTGTTTGTTCAAGAAAACTATCCTGCTCCTTTCAATTTTCTCATTACTGCAATTAAAAAGAAATGTTGATTTGATCCCACTAATGATTGAAAAATTTAACAAATGTTTTCAAAATTAACAATTTCAAAATATATTTTACTCGTGTACTTTATAGCCAACTTTATTATCTAGTCTTGTCTCCTATAATACTATATTCAGGGCATGTTCAGAACCTGATATTTGCAGCAATCTCCTGCTGGAAAAGGAGCCTTTCTTCCCTTAGCAGCTCTGCAGGCCAGTGAAGCTGATATTATGCATTGGGCCGCAGTAATTTCATCCCATGGTACCACCTTTAGCAATCATAGGCCCAAGACCTAGAACATTCTCCAAGAGAAGCCACTATAGTGAATACAAATTTGATTTGGATTATTAATTTGCTAACCAGTGCATTCAAAAGGCAAAATGCAGACCCAGGAAAGCAGCTGTTATTATGGCATGGCTTATTTTTTACATCGGTTTTATAACATTTCTCTAGTTTTTTACTTATCCCTTAGCGGCAAGAAAATTAGGCATACCCTATTTGACATATCATATTAGTTTTACATCAAAGAACATGGGAGTAGCATACAGAACACATTTTAGATAACTTTATTTGTCTTCCACATTAATAGAACATTTATTGCAATATTTTTTTGCAACAGATTTACAAGAAGCATTAAGCAACAGAAATATTTCTGTTCTCAAGACTAATAGTTAAATCATTTAATAAACCCTCATTGCAACAGATACAATTATTAAATAGGATTCGATTGCTTATTCAATAAATTAGATTTCACTTTAATATATAAAGTAGTTGTTTTAAATGTTTTACTATACACAGATTAAAGGGCAAATCTGACCACAGAAAACATATTCAATCGTCAGCTCACCCAAAAGCAATTTTTAAGTTAAAGGGGAAGCATGATAGAATATGTCCTCATCTGACTTAGTATTTCTCTTGTTGGTGGCACAACTCCACAGCTATATTGCCCGACACTGTTACCACGCTCGTCTGGGGTCATAAAAATTAAGTTGAAAATGTGACTGCTCTCCTTTACTTCCTAAGAGCTCCTTTAAACTTTAGTGTTTTTATGTTTTTTTTTATTCATGTATTGCAGGGCCTGAGAGGCAGGTATTGTATGTTTGCTTTGGGACTTAATGGGGCAGCATGTTCTTACACTGCCTATTAACATGCATTAAATTGTACATTAGGGCTCAGTACAATGCGCATGCCCCTATAGTACACATGTGTTAGGGTTGAAGAGCTTAAAATGGCATTAAATTATATTTTTATTCTTCAAAAACAATCCATACACATCCACCACCTAATGGCCCTGTAATCTATCTTTAAAGGGCTTGTAAAGGTAAATGTTTTGTCACCTTAATGCATTCTATGCATTAAGGTGAAAAAACATCTGATACTGCCTGCGCCCTGAGCCCCCCCCCCCCCCCCGTTTTACTTACCTCACCCCTCGAAAATCCTGCGCTCGCCCCTGCCATCCTTCTTCACCACTCAGCCTGGCCGCTGATTGGCTGGAGTGGATGGATGGATGGAAAGCAGCGCAGCCATTGGCTCACGCTGCTGTCAATCACATCCACTGACGCGGAGCGCCAGGGGGCGGGGCCGTGTGATATAGCGAGCAGCTATAGCCGCCGGCTGTATCACAAGAGCGCGCTCGCAGGTGCTTCTCACCATGCGAGGGAGCTCGCATGAACGTGAGAAGTACCTGCGGGAGGAAGCAGAGAAAGCCGCCGAGGGACCCCAGAAGAGCAGGTTCAGGGCCACTCTGTGCAAAACAAGCTGCACAGTGGAGGTAAGTATAACATGTTTTTTATTTAAAAAAAAAATAATTAACTTTACAATCCCTTTAATAAAAACTTTATTACTGTATTTCTTTGCTTCCTTATAACATGCTCTGTGAGCTCCTAAACCTCTCCTTTTCCTACTAACTTCCTATAGTCCATAGTCTGTATTCCCTAGACGATCTCGGAAGTGATCCAGAGAAGGTGGTTACCTTTCTACATACAGCGGGACCATGGAGAATGGATGTAGCTACCTTCTAATGTGAAATCAGATCACAGCAGAAAAGAAAAGGAATTTGGAGATTTGGAGGAGGCTGAGAACAACAGAAGGTATGTTTTTGAATTAAAGTGGTTCTAAAGGCTGAATGTTTTTTTTAAAGGCTGAAGGTAAAGTTCTGCTTTAAGTAGAAAGGAAATTTGTAAGAATGAAAAACACACTATGTGTACGGAGTGGGAAGGAAAGGGGATAAGTGTTTTTTATTGAATGTTGTTTCTATGGGGTACAGCACTTTGTGCATAGCCTCCACACTTTGTATTGTGCACATTTATATCTCATTTTGCTTTGCTACACTTGCTACATGTATACATCTATGAGAAAATTTGTGAATAATGAGCATTATACTGTATATACCCCTCATCAAAACATATTTACACTGTATTTAAAAAAAGACTTATACGGTCCCCATGGGTTGACAATGACAATGAGATGTTGCAATGTTTTTCCACTAGTTTGTGCTCACCCCCCCCCCCCCCCCCCAGGATCAGATGTCCTCAGGAAGATCTGGCAGTGTGACAGTGGCTTCAGTGTAGTAACAAGCAAATGTTACTGATACAAGATGGGTAATTGGATATGTTGTCATGGCAGCAGAACTTGGGAACGCTTTTTTCTTGTAATCTATTATAGGCTCAGTTGTAGCTTTGAAAATATTTTGCCGGATGAAAGAGAATTTGGCATCTCATTCTTAATCTGTCATTTGTGCCAAACTCTTCACTGCTAAGAGGAACCCAAAAAGTAATTAAACGTGCTAATACTAAAAGCTCCCCAGCATCTTGCATAGTACTAAAAGCAGTTCACATTATAAATAGCTTAAGAATATAAGATACTTTCTGTCCTTTACAAAATCGTCATACTAAAATTAATAGCAAATTTATCCAGACTGCCAAGTAAGGCTACCTTCTTTGACATAGGTATAATGAGATGAACTGACACCAAAATAACACAAGCTCACACACTAGTAATTACTGTGTAATGGTGCAATTTACTTCTCATGATCAACAGATTAATTAAAATTTTCAGTTATTTTCCCTTTTTAGACTTTCTTTCATAGCCAAGTTTTAAAGTCTAGTGTACAGGGGTGTTGATGCTTGTGAATTAATGTGCTTTTGCCCTCCATTAATTTTGCCTAATATGGAGGAATAAATGCAAAGCACAAAGCCAAGGTATAGTAACCCCTAGTGGGTATAGTAACCCCTAGTGTGGTTCCCAGATAATTAGCTGTTTGAAGTCTTGGTAAGCATTGAAAAAGTACCAACTGTTTTGGCTGAAGTCTCACTTTAATATATGTCTAGAGAAGCATTTAAGACAATCTTTAAACAGGGCCTTTGCATATACTGTATGTTGCAAGGTGCTATGGATAACCATGATGCATTACTGGTTTTACCACCATGTCCCTACTCTTTAGATGATAGGTAGCATCTAAAAAGGAAGCAAAAGATCACAAAAAAAGCTCTTTGGTAGACCAGGCAATAGAAATATGTTACTGCTTTCCCATTTCTCCTGCTGACATATTCCTTCTTCAGAAAATTTGTTTTGTTGGCCAACAAGGCACAGAAGTATATAGTGCAGCAGTTGGCACATGCAGATGGGTTTCCTTAATTCTTTTTTTTTCGGTTACATTTTTACTGCCTATACTTGATTTAATTAATCTGCCTAGACCAGCCTTTCTCAACCTTTTTATCCCAGAGAAGCCCATACGAAATATTTTCAGGTTTCAGGGAACCCCTGCTAAAATTAATTAATTCAATAGTGGTCAGTGGGAAGCATGCTCCTTACAGTGGTGATCAGAATGTCACTGGCTTTGCCAAGTGGTGCTGGACCCAAAACCATGCAGGCTCCATCAGATGGGAGTTCAATTAGCCACGGCTCAAGGAACCCCAAGCAAACTCTGGAGGAACCCTAGTTGAGAATGACTAGTCTAGGCAATGGCCTCCTGTGTATGTTTTTGGTGCTAAGCATTACTTCTGAATATTACATCATCTTTCAGTATGTACACAATTCTCCCGTCCTTTTGCCCTTTTGAATAACTAACTTGAAACATGAGGATTCAGGGTGTAAATGTCTTTTTGTGTCTGACATTAAATTCACTTGAAAGCATTTTTTTATGGTGTTTTAGCAAACAGAAAACATGTATTTTAATGGGGGAGAAAATATTATATCAGTTCCTTTTACTATGTGCCAAAATCCAAAAACGGCAATGTTCTTCTGGAGTCAGGATAGGTGGTTGCACAATTGGAAGGTGCTGCATGAGCTGAATTGATGAATATTCCTCCTCCTACACAAAAGAAAACAATAAATCCAGCTACAATTTTGGCTCATGCTATCTAAAAATTGAAAATGACAGTAAACTATTTTAAGCGACAGCTATGAATTTCTAACTGAAGCAACAGGTATTTTTTGCACTTGTCAAACAATTATAGTATAACAAAATGTGAGCAAGTTAGCCCTTGTACACATGGTCGGACATTCCGACAACAAAATCCATCGGATTTTTTCCGACGGATTTTGTCCGAAAGTGTTGTTGCATGCACATGGTCGGACAAAGTTGTCGGAAAATCCAATCGTTTGGAACATGATGACATTCGGTCGTTGCAATGGGACTACGTTGTGGCTAGTAGCCAATAGCTTTGGTCTCGTAATTTGATCTGAGCATGCGTGGCACTTTGTCCGATCGGAATTCTCTACAAACGATCTGACAAAGTCCGATTGGATCATGTTGTCGGAAAATGTTATATCCAGCTCTCAAACTTTGTTGGTCGGACATTCCGACGGAAAAAAGTCAGATGGAGCCCACACACTGTCGGATTATCCGACAACACGGTCCGATCGGACCTTTTCCAACCATGTGTACAAGGGCTAAGAGAAGTTTATTGTTAGGATTTACATAAACTTTAAGTACATTTAACCTTTTGTTTAAGCTGGCCATACATGGCTCAAATTGTGTCCAAGCCTGTTGAATTGTCTGAAATTCAAGATTTTGGTGGCCCTGTTAGCACCCCCCAGCTTGACAAAAGTCAAGTTCAGAATCAAAGGAGGCAGGTTGAAAATTGTTAATCCATATTATGATGTCTATGCCAGCCCCTCTATTAGAGCCTGGCATAGCACACTGTTCCTGTCTTTTATAAAAATTAGGCTTGTAAATACTTGTTTAGAACTTTCTTTAGGCTGTGCAGCTCTAATGGAAGGCTTCTGCAGGAGGGGCCAAGATCTCAAGATCAAGATCTGACGTCAGCCCCACCTGCAGTAGCCCCAGTTTGCTATGCCTGCCTATTATAGAGGGGCTGGCAGTGACAATTTATAACTTTTTATCTTTACGAATAGCGGCGGGGGGGGGGGGTGGAGACAGAGACACAGACACAGAGATGACATGCAGGAAGGAGGGGTGAGGGGAGAGATGAGAGCAGAGAGGACAACTGCGGATGATGAAGGGACGTACTCTGACCATGGTGGTCAGGGCTCAGCAGCCCTGATTTCCGTGGTCAGCGCAGAAAGGGGGGACACAGGAAATGGAGGGATCAGGGAGGTTTTTTTTACCATTTAGAGGGGGGAAGATTACACAGCACAAGCACTGTGTTGTTTAATCTGTTTTAATAGACCAGGATCCGTATTCTTTTTGGGGGGTTAACAAACATTTTAAGGCGGGGAATGCATTAAGGTAAAAAATGTCTTGCCTTTACATCCACTTTAACTGGCCGGCTGCTGCTACTGTACTTGCACTCCACTTTGCCTCAGGAATTGGTTTTGGTGCTATGTGCCAGTGTCATAGAATGTACTAAAACTGGAGCAGACAGAATAGGGAGCAGCTTTGTATGAAAATGAAAGCTAGAAGCTGATTTGCTGCCAAAGCTTAAAGTGATATTTAAGCCTTATTTTTTTTTGCTTTACATGTACATGTTACACTAACCTGCTTTGTGCAGTGGTTTTTCACAGAGCAGCCTGGATCCTCCTTTTCTTGGGTCCTGCGCCAGCGCTCCTCCCTCCTGCTGGGTGCCCCCAGAGGAAGCAGCTTACTCTGGGGGCACCCAAGCATGAGCGCTCCCGACCACGGTTCTGTGTGTCCATTCACACATGTAGCTTCACATTGGCCACGCCCCCTCTTTCTCCTGATTGGCTCACTGGCTGTGATTGAATGGCAATGGCTCCCACTGCTGCCTAAAGCCAATCAGGAGTACGAGTCCCCAGAGAGGCAAGGCTCTCTTTGACATCGCTGTATCGAGAGGGAGCTCAGGTAACTATTAGGGGGGCTGGGGGACTGATGCACACATGAGTGACATCAAAGGCTGTGGTCCAGAGTTATTGTATTTCCCATTCACCCTCTAGTTAGGCCTTTCAGCCACCTTTTTTTGCAGGCCTAGAATATGAATCAGAAATCTGCCCACTTACCATTTCTATAGGTCCACCCAGAATAGCCATCTCTAGAGAAGCCTGACAGACTGGATGAATTAGTAGAGGCTGTGTTGTTTGATCTTGTTGACTGATAGGAATCGGAGGGTGACTGATGTATGCGGCCATTATATTTTGTGTCGGCATTGCTCAACCTGCTCCAGTCTGAAAAAAATAAAATATCACGGCTTATTACATTCTTAAATGAACATAACAGACAGACATGACTCTATACTTGAATCAGCACCTGAGAGTCTCTTGTTTCACACATGCTATGTTATATACTGGGCTTACATTATATAATATAAAAATCAATGCAGAGATGTATTTAAGATCCCCCAATTGGAAATACAATTTTCATTTATCATAGTTGGACTAATGAAAGCTTGTTCTTGATCAATTGCACTTTAATGTTTTGTGCAAGTGCCTAATTAATGACTGTTTAGCATTTCAGATGTATGCATGATATTATAACAATTCAAAAAGACCACTGTGTGGGATATGTGGAGAAACTTAAATACCATAACTGACTTATAGTGGAATTACTTTGTTAAAACATGTTTGATTTTTGCCCAGATATGGACAAGGTTTGGCATTCAATGTGGGTCTGAGATTTTTATTTTTTTGATGAGTAGGGTCACAGTGTGACAATTGGGTAGTGGGGCATGCATGTTACACTAAAGTAACAGCTATTTTATAATTGCAGCAGGAAACCACACACAGGGAACTTAAACCACACAGTGGAACATATTATGTCACACAACCGCAAGGTGAGCTTCATAGAAGTATCAGACTGGAAAAATGTCTTGACACAAAGGAGGCTGCCAAGACCTGGCAAAATTGGGAACAGACCTTAAACAGTAGACCAATACAGGAGATGCAAGGACCACCTGGTATAAGAGCTTGCAGATCCTGACAGGTGCGGCAGGGCACAACTTAGGACCCTCAAACATCACTTACCGTTCTGATAGCTGGGAAAAATACACAATGTCAGGGAAGAAACCGTAGAAGAACTGGCAGACATGCCAATATCCAATATGGCCACGCTAGCCTGCGCATGCGCATTAGCAACCATCACGCAACGGTGAATGCACGTTCGTGATGGCAAATGTGCGTACGCAGAACGTGCTAATTACCAGTGTTTGCTGCCCTATATAAGGACTCCAGTTGCTCTCATAAATCGCTGGATTAACGTCAGATCTGTATCCTGTGTTCCTGTGTTCGTTGCTCCTGTTTGATTATCGGTTACCGACCTGGCTTAACATGACCTGCACTGGCTTCTCTCCTGGCTCTGAACCTGGCTTGTTTCATGGACCTGCTCTTGCCTGTTCCAGATTGACTTCCTGTGTTTGACCCCAGCTTGATTACAACTACACTTCCTGCCTTTGCTTCTGACTGACTTCCTGTATTTGACCCCCGGCCTGGCTTCTGATGCTGTTTCTGCTTTTTCATATTCAGGATCCGCCAGTATCCCCAGAAAATCATTGGCTGTGACCACCTTCTCTGCTTCTGGGTGTCCGCTTCTGGAACCATCAGACAGCTTCACCGGCAGGCAACCCGTGCATCTCTGGGCATAGTAACCTCTGTCTCCAACTCCAGGGGTACACTGTATTCAGCCTCAAGGGGAGTCCTCTCGCTAACTCAGCCTGCAGCCTGGTACGTGACACACAACATGCCCCACACATGTTAATAGATTTGGATTAAAAAAAGGAATGGTTGCAGGACCCCCTCATAGTTGGGTATTGGACTGT
Source organism: Lithobates pipiens (assembly GCF_037356315.1). Lineage (NCBI taxonomy): Eukaryota > Metazoa > Chordata > Amphibia > Anura > Ranidae > Lithobates > Lithobates pipiens. The sequence continues at coordinate 44,494,928 of NW_027507685.1, forward strand.
ACAATCACACCTATGGAATTTTAGAACTTTTCTCTGTCAGCCCAGCCACAGACATAACTTTACTGTGATACTTCATATTCCCATTGCACGTGTTTCCTGAATAAGCTCTCAAAGTTTGGGTGCTGCAGCAACAACCAGCTGGATACTGGTTCTAGTCACAAAGTAGATGTTTGCAGCACACCATGGATTGACACAAAGTAGCGTCCAAACGGATAGTTTATTATATGATCACAACACAAGTTTCATAGTCACAAAAGACCCCTTCGTCATCACATGCCTGGGGGTCCTGCGTGACTCTGAAACGTTGCACTCTTGTGTTGTGATCATGCAATAAACTATCAGTTTGGATGCTACTTTGTGTCGATCCATGGTGTGCTGCAAACATCTACTTTGTGACTTGAACCAGTATCCAGCTGGTTGTTGCTGCAGCACCCACACTTTGAGAGCTTATTCAGGAAACACGTGCAATGGGAATATGAAGTATCACAGTAAAGTTATGTCTGTGGCTGGGCTGACAGAGAAAAGTTATAAAATTCCATAGGTGTGATTGTACAGTCCAATACCCAACTATGAGAGGAGACAGCAATGGGTGCTGCAACCATTTACCACTTTATCTTTACTGTGCACACGAAGGGCAGGATCCCCAAACTCCCATAGAACTCACCAAATCTGCTCAAAATGTCTACTAGTGTCTTCCGTGTAAAAAACAAAACAAAAAAAACTATATATATACACACATACATTATATTACCAAAAGTATTGGGATGCCTGCCTTTACACGCACATGAACTTTAATGACATCCCAGTCTTAGTCCTTAGGGTTTAATTTAAAGTTTGCCCATGCTTTGCAGCTATAACAGCTTCAACTATTCTGGTAAGGCTGTCCACAAAGTTTAGGAGTGTGTCTATGGGAATGTCTGACAAGATGTGCATTTGTGAGGTCAGGCACTGATGTGGACAAGAAGGCCTGGCTCATAGTCTCTGCTCTTATTCATCCCAAAGGTGTTTTATCGGGTTGAGTTGAGGACTTTGTGCAGGCTAGTCAAGTTGCTTGACCCCAAATTAACTTAGATCTGTCTTTATGGACCTTGCTTTGTGTACTGGTCCAAATCATTTGGTGGAGGTGGATTATTTTTGTACAATTTCATGCTCTGAACTTTGTGGGAACAGTTTGCAGATGGCCCCTTCCTGTTCCATCTTGACTATACACCAGTGCACAAAGCAAGGTCCATAAAGAGATGGATGAGCACATTTGAGATGGAGGAACTTGACTGGCCTGCACAGAGTCCTGACCTCAACCCGATAGAACACCTTTGGAACGTATTAGAGTGGAGACTGCAAGCCAGGCATTCTCGTCCACATCAGTGCCTGACCTCACAAATGCGCTTCTGGAAGAATGGTCAAACATTCCCACAGACACACTCCTAAACCTTGTGGACAGCCTTCCCAGAAGAGTTGAAGCTGTTATAGCTGCGCTACTGCTGCTCTCCTGAGCTCCAGTGAGGCCTACTGATCCAAGGAGCTTGATTACTTCCTATAACCAGAGTGGATGCAGGAATCAGGGAGGGACCCAGGGGAGGATCCCCTGGATGGCCAGAGTACCAGTCCTCCCATACCAGTATTTGAGGACCTGGGAAATGGAAATGGCCCAGCTAAAGGTGAAAGCCTGGCAACCTACAGAAAGAAGGTTTGTGCGAGGATTGCGAGAGTCTCCAAGGAGGAAGAAGTACTGACGAAGTTAAAGCTTGACTTCAAGCATGAAAAAAATTACAAGTGACAGGCTTCACAGTTCCAAGTGAAGACAGATGCAGCCTGAGTTAATGGCTTTGGAGGCCAAAATGGAAAAGCAGAGTCTTCTAGTGACCGCATTGAAAGAAGCCAGTGGAGCTTTCAAGGAAAAGTATGGCAACGATGATCGTTTCCATGCAATGCACAGAGGGGCCATAGAGGCCAGTGGAGGGCAGGCATCATCGGAGTGCGAGAAGTCAAGGTCAGTGCAATCAATGCAAAAGAAATTCTGTGGGCTTGGACTGTTTCTGGCCAGGACACTAGAAAATCTTTGCATCCCATGCCAAGTATCAGTATGCCTGCAGAAAGTAGAGAAAGTTCTGGCAGACAGGCTGCGGGTGATCAGCAGTCAGGTGTTTTGACTGGCAGTATGTCATTGGGCCAAGGAAGTTCTGTGCCCTTGTCACTGCAGCAGGAGACTATGGAGCAAGATGATCCATCAGACCCTGTGAAGGAAGCAGGTATGCTAAAGTTCTTTACAGAAATGGAATCACCTTTGTATGGTTGCAAGTTTGCCGTGTCTGGATCATCTGAGGATGAAGAAGAGGATAATGATGTCCTCCCAAAACCTTTGAAACATCGGGTGAAAGAAAAAGCAGTTTTGTTCATGACTTGATTATACTACATAATGGAGGTGTAGTTCCTTTGGATGGTCCAGTAGAGGGCGGCGGAAAGCAAGTTCATCTCCTGGCGGAGACTCCCACCTGTGTACAGAAAGCCAGTGAAGGGTGTTCAGACTCTGCTGTGAAGAGTGCTGATAAGGACATCTCCAGTGTTGGTAACCTTTTAGTTACTGGTAATGTAATAAGAAATACCAAGGGTAATGTAAATTATATTTCTGTGTTAGAAGTCTCTGCTCAATCTGTTCCTGACAATAATGTTGTTTCTACCTTATCTAAAGAGGGGTCTGTAACTATAAGTGATGTGCAGGATGTTGCAAGGAGTGCGGTTATTTCCTATGCTGCAGCGGTGGCTGCACCTGTCCCGAGGGTGAGTAGGGCCAGTTATTCTGCAGTCACTAGGAGCGATGTGAGTGAAGATCGGGTCAATCTGACACCATCTGGTAGCTCCTTTAAATGCTGCAATGTGGTTCAATTTGGGGTGGACTGGAGAAGGCCCCCCTAAATAGGAGAGATGTGGTGGACCGTATTCTGGGGATTATTTTTTTTTTTGCCTTATCAGCCCAATTGGGTCATATGAATATGACCACTCCTTTGTCAAGGTGGAAGAATTAGATGTATATTGGGAGAGGTATGAGCAGAGGTGGAAGGAGTCCCCAAGATGGGTAGGTTTGTCACCCAAAGTAGTCTCTCGCCAGCCATTATACAAAAACGTCACCATTTTAGTACTTAATGAGTCCATTCCTACTGCGGATCTGGTGGTGTGGTTGGGGAGATATGTGGATGCCCAAGAGCCCTTGAGGAAAGTTGTAGATGATAGGGGGATATGGACAGTGTTAGTAAAACTGCATGTCACGGGTAATGTTATTAACTACTTAAGGACCGCCGTATTGCCATTGTACGTCATCACAATGGCACAGGCAGGCACAAGCACGTACATGTACGTGCCTGCCTTCCAGCGGGTGGGGGGTCCGATCGGACCCCCTCCCGCTGGATACGGTGGTCCGTTTCCCTCCGGGAGCGATCCGTGATGAGGGGATGGCCGTTGGTTTCTGGCCACCCCCTCTCGATCGCTCCTGGCCAATGACGAACTTCCTCCCACTGTGTATTGTTTACACAGGAAGGAGGAAGGGATGTCATTCTCCTCGGGGCGGTCTTTTTGACCGGACTACGAGGAGAAGACTAAAAGTAAGTGTGCACCAACACTACACTGACATGTAGGCACACACAGGCACACAAACCCCCCCCCCCCCCAGTCACAGTGTCACTGATTGCATTGATCATTTCTTTACTGATCAATGCATTCAGTGTCAGTTGTAAAAGTAAAAACTGTCAGGGCAGTTAGTGTTAGGTCCAGGGTAGCCCCCTATCACCCCCCCAATAAAGATTTAACCCCCTGATTGCCCCTAGAGTTAACTCTTTCACCCCCTTTTGCCAGTGTCACTAAGCGATAATTTTTCTGATCGCTGCATCAGTGTCGCTAGTGTCGCTAGGTAGCTAGTTATTTTTTTAGGTTCACCGCCAGGTTTTTATATCGCTAGGTACCCCGATATACTACCCAATAATGGTTTTAACATCCTGATTGCCCCTTGTTAACCCTTTCACCCCCTTTTGCCACTGTCACTAAGCGATCATTTTTCTGATCGCTGCATCAGTGTCGCTACTGTCGCTAGGTAGCTAGTTATTTTTTTAGGTTCACCGCCAGGTTTTTATAGCGCTAGGTACCCCGATATACTACCCAATAATGGTTTTAACATCCTGATTGCCCCTAGTTAACCCTTTCACCCCCTTTTGCCACTGTCACTAAGCGATCATTTTTCTGATCGCTGCATTAGTGTCGCTACTGTCGCTAGGTAGCTAGTTATTTTTTTAGGTTCACCGCCAGGTTTTTATATCGCTAGGTACCCCGATATACTACCCAATAATGGTTTTAACATCCTGATTGCCCCTAGTTAACCCTTTCACCCCCTTTTGCCAGTGTCACTAAGCGATAATTTTTCTGATCGCTGCATCAGTGTCGCTACTGTCGCTAGGTAGCTAGTTATTTTTTTAGGTTCACCGCCAGGTTTTTATAGCGCTAGGTACCCCGATATACTACCCAATAATGGTTTTAACCCCCTGATTGCCCCTAGTTAACCCTTTCACCAGCGATCACAGTATAAGTGTCACTGGTGACGCTGGTTAGCCAGTTAGTTATTTAGGTTCCCCGTCAGGTTTTTATATAGCGCCAGGGACCCCCATATACTACCTAATAAAAATTTGAACCCCCTGATTGCCCCTAGTTAACCCTTTCACCACTGATCACCGTATAAGTGTTACGGGTGACTCTGGTTAGTTTGCTTTTTATAGCATCAGGGCACCCACCATTTATTACCCAATAAAGGTTTAACCCCCTGATCACCCGGCGGGTGATATCAATTAGGTTTTAGGGTCAGGGTCTGCGTTGCCCCAGGCAGCGCTAGGTTAGTGCCAGTACCGCTAACACCCACGCGCAAAGCATACACCTCCCGTAGTGGTATAGAATCTGAACAGATCAATATCTGATCTGATCAGATCTATACTAGCGTCCCCAGCAGTTCAGGGTTCCAAAAAAACGCATTGTTAGCGGGATCAGCCCAGATACCTGCTAGCACCTGCGTTTTGCCCCTCTGCCCAGCCCACCCAAGTGCAGTATCGATCGATCACTGTCACTTACAAAACACTAAACACATAACTGCAGCGATCGCAGAGTCAGGCCTGATCCCTGCCATCGCTAACAGTTTTTTTGGTAGCATTTTATATTTAAATCCGGAAGGCAGTGCTTGGTTTTCGGGGTCCCGTACGTGGCTAGGCTCCCAAAAAGTCCCCCACATGTGGTATCCCCGTACTCGGGAGAAGCAGCAGAATTTATTTTGGGGTGTAATTTGACTTCTGCCCATAGCATGTGTGAGCAATATATCATTTAGTGACAACTTTGTGCAAAAAAAAAAGTTTGTAATATTCCCGCAACTTGTGGCAAAATATAAAATATTCCATGGACTCAACATGCCTCTCAGTAAATAGCTTGGGGTGTCTTCTTTCCAAAATGGGGTCATTTTGGGGGGTTTTGTGCTATTTTGGCATTTTATGGCCTTCGAAACTGTGATAGGTAGTGAGGAGTTAAATCAAAAATTTGCACCCTTAGAAATCCTGAAGGTGGTGATTGGTTTTCGGGGTGCCGTGCGCGACTAGACTCCCAAAAAGTCCCACACATGTGGTATCCCCATACTCGGGAGAAGTAGCGGAATATATTTTGGGATGCAATTCCACATATAACCATGGCATGTGTGAGCAATATATCATTTAGTGACAACTTTTTTTTTTTTTTGTCATTATTGAAAATAAATATTCAATGGGCTCAACATACCCATCAGCAATTTCCTTGGGGTGTCTACTTTCCAAAATGGGGTCATTTGGGGGGGTTTGTACTGCTCTGCCATTTTAGCACCTCAAGAAATGAGATAGGTAGTCATAAATTAAAAGCTGTGTAAATTCCAGAAAATGTACTCTAGTTTGTAGACGCTATAACTTTTGCGCAAACCAAAAAATATATGCTTATTGACATTTTTTTTACTAAAGACATGTGGCTGAATAAATTTTGCCCTCAATGTATGACTAAAATTTTGTTTATTCGATTTTTCTTATAACAAAAAGAAGAAAATATATTTTTTCTTCAAAATTTTCGCTCTTTTTCCATTTATATCGCAAAAAAAAAAAATCGCAGAGGCAATCAAATACCATCAAAAGAAAGCTCTATTTGTGGGAAGAAAAGGACGCAAATTTCGTTTGGGTGCAATATTGCATGACCGCGCAATTGCCAGTTAAAGCAGCGCAGTGCGAAATTGGAAAAAGACCTCTGGTCCTTAGGGTGTTTATTGGTCCGGGGCTGAAGTGGTTAAGCACATCCCTTTGTCTGCCTTTAAAGGTCGTAACAGGATTATTACTTTTTATGCAGGGCAAGCAAAGCTTTGTCATCGCTGTGGTGAAAAGGGGCATTTTTCAAGCTTATGTTCTGTGCAGAAATGTTCCCTCTGTCAGGGCTCAGGGCATGTTGCAAAGGACTGCAATAGTATTCGTTGTAATCTCTGTAACAAGTTAGGTCACTCCTATAGCCTTTGCCCTGAAGCACTCCATAATCAGCCGGAGGTGGTAGAAGAACTGCTGAGGATGGAGGAGGAGGAATGTGGGTTGGTGGAACTGTTTCAGCTAGTCCTGAGGGGGTCCCCCAGGTGTCAGTTTCCCAATCTGAAGGTGTGATCCCTCTTGTGTCTGCTCCCCAGTCTGTGCTCCCTACTGTATCGGTGTCTATTTCTGTTGTGTGTTCTTCCCCCATTGTTTTAGGTGCCCAGTGCTCCAAAGATAGCTAAGTCATCCAGATTAGCTGACGCTGCCAAAGGAGCAGATTTATGCAGATCTGAGGTGGCGGCTTCATCTGGCCTTCCCTGAGGCAATGTAAGACCTCTAGTGGGCTGCAGGATATATTACTCTGGCCTACACCAGAATGGCGGCTTGGGTGGGTCTACCAGAAAAAAAAAGTGAAGCCCCTGAAAAAAATCCCACTATTAATGCAGGGGTGAAGCATACTGTAGGTGGAAAGCAAAACTTTAGCTGCAATTTAAATTCCACTTTAAGGACTGGCGTTGAGAAGCAAATGTTGCAATGCACTGTGTACTTACATCTAAAACCAAACTCCTAGAAAAGTAATATAATCATTCTCCTGGCTCTTCTAGTTATCAGCTTCATTCAGCTAATGCAGAATGGGCACTTCTCTCAGCATTCGTGCCCCCATCGTGTCTTGTGCAGCAATGATGTCCACTTTTGCTAGCAGCAACTATGACAAAAGCCCCATACACACTATCAGATTGTCTGCTGATTTTTTCCTTCAGATTTACCAAAACCATGTAGTAGAAGGGCCTGCCTGATTGCATACACATTGAAACCCATAAGGTTTGACCTCATAATATATGGTTTTGGTATATCTGATGGAAAAAAATCAGCAGAAAATCTGATAGTGTGTATGGGGCTAAAGGTTCCTGCACTACTTTTCTGTGATTTCATTGGGAGTTGCATTGACTTCTGTTGAATAAAGTTGCAAGCTGCAATGCTTTGAAATTGTGCTGAAGTAGTGTGAATCTAAAGCTGCACTGGTAGGAACCAGGGCTTAGTGTTCTCAGGAAAATGAATGTCTCCTTCATCTCTTCCATGATTTTCATTTTATTTTGGAAAATGATCTACTATCAACTACTGCTGGCAAATTTGCGACAGATATTTTAAATCCTGGAGTCTCCCCAATCAACCAACAAGCCCTTGTAGATTCATATTGGATATATTATTAATTATTAAATTAATAAATGAATTAATAATAGATTAATATATTATTAAATCCTGGAAGCTTCACCAGTCTACCAGACAAAGGTTTTCTCAGTTTTTCCATTTTGACTATTCTGCAATTGTCCTGCATTTCTATCAGTGACAAATCCTGTTTTCCAGCTATCAGGACTTGACATTTAAGGTAAGACCAGCATTGTCTGGGATTCCATGTTGAATCTTGGGACTAGGGTCATGGCATATCGCAAGTATGTGAAGTTTCCATAGCCATTCTGGGGACTCATCATGTATTGCAGCTGTCTTGTATATAGCATACTGGAGAGAGGGGACAGCATTTATTGCTATTGTCTATTCTGCTGGTTACTGTGTAGGAGAGTAAGTCTTCCCTTCCTTTTTTTCACTGTGTTTCTGGGTGACAGTTGGGCAGTGTGTTTTTAGCTATGCTGCTGTTTGAGTTCCCTGTCATTTACATTGACGCAGGACTTCCTCTTTGAGTGATGCAGTTATTTGTGTGCACGTGTGTGTCCTCTGACAACAGTCTGGCCACATTTTGGTAGCAATCTGCTGGTTTTCCAGTTGTTGGAGGCAAATGCTGCACATGCATGCATGCTGGCAATCTGGAGCTCTGCTTATTACTTGCTATTATGCAGCATGGGCATGTGTGTATTTTACAATACACTTTTCTCACTCTGCAGGCTTTGAGGTGGCTCTCTGGGGAGCAGATGTTATCAGCAGGTTTTCTCAGGTTTTTGTGACAAGTTACATAGTAGGTGAGGTAAGTCCAACCTATGTGTGTGATTATATGTCAACATTACATTGTATATCCCTGTATGTTGCGGTCATGAAGTGCTTATCTAATCGTTTTTTGAAACTATCGATGCCCCCCGCTGAAACCGCCACCTCTGGAAGTGAATTCCACATCCTTGCCGCTCTTACAGTAAAGAATCCTCTACCCAGTTTAAGTTTAAACCTCTTTTCTTCTAATTTTAATGAGTGGCTATGTCTTATTAAACTCCCTTCTGTGAAAAAGTTTTATCCCTACTGTGGGGTTACTAGTATGGTATTTGTAAATTGAAATCATACCGTATATACTCGAGTATAAGCCGAGATTTTCAGCCTCTTTTTTGAGGCTGAAAGTGCCCCCCTCGGCTTATACTCGAGTCATCGCTGTCTGCCTGCTCGATCAGCGTGTCGAGCAGACAGACAGCGGCCATTCTATAATTCAAAAGCCGCGCCTCCGGCTCCGCCTTCGCCTGTGATAGGCGGAACACTGAATTTCCCAGCAGCCTGTGTCCCGCCTATCACGGACATCGTCTCATCCTCGTCCGTAGTACGAGGATGAGACGATGTCCGTGATAGGCGGAACACAGGCTGCTGGGAAATTGTGTTCCGCCTATCACAGACAGGGAGGCGCGGCATTTGAACAGGGGAATGGGCGCCGACGAAGAGCGGTGATCCTGGGACGGGACCGGACGGAGGCTCGGCTCGGGACCGGACGGGACCGGACGGAGTCTCGGGACGGGACGGGACCGGACGGAGGCTCGGCTCGGGACGGGACGGGACCGGACGGAGGCTCGGGACGGGACGGGACCGGACGGAGGCTCGGGACGGGACGGGACCGGACGGAGGCTCGGGACCGGACGGAGGCTCGGGACACAGGTAGGCTGGACACACAAGGCCACACACACACACACACACACACACACACACACACACACACACACACACACACACACACGGATGGACACACACACACACACAGGGATGGATGGATGGATGGACACACACACAGGGATGGATGGATGGATGGACACACACACACACACAGGGATGGATGGATGGATGGACACACACACAGGGATGGATGGATGGATGGATGGACACACACACACACAGGGATGGATGGACACACACACACACACAGGGATGGATGGATGGATGGACACACACACAGGGATGGACAGGCATATCTCACCCTCGGCTTATACACGAGTCAATAGGTTTCCCAGTTTTTTGGGGGTAAATTGGGGGCCTCGGCTTATACTCGGGTCGGCCTATACTCGAGTATATACGGTATCCCTTCTCAAGCGTCTCTTCTCCAGAGAGAATAAGTTTAGTGCTCCCAACCTAACTAATATCCTCTAGACCCTTTATTAGCTTTGTTGCCCTTCTTTGTACTTGCTCCATTTCCAGTACATCCTTCCTGAGGACTGGTGCCCAGAACTGGACAGCATACTCCAGGTGACCAAAGTCTTGTAGAGTGGGAGAATTATCATTTTATCCCTGGAGTTAATCCTCTTTTTAATGCATGCCGATATTCTGTTTGCTTTGTTAGCAGCAGCTTGCCATTGCATGCCATTGGTGAGCCTATCATCTACTAGGTCTTTTCCATGCTAGATTCCCCCCGAGGTTCACCCGCTAGTGAGTAAATTGCATTCATATTTTTGCCACCCAAATGAATTATTTCATTTTATTTCATCTGTCATCTACAAAATTAGCTTAGTGTCATCTGCAAATACAGAGATTGAACTGTTTACCCCATCCACCAGGTCGTTTTTATGAACAAATTAAACAGGATTGGTCCCAGTACAGAACCCTGAGGACCCCTACTTCCCACCCCTGACCATTCCAAGTATTCCCCTTTTATCACCACCCTCTGAACTTGCCCTTGTAGCCAGTTTTTAATCCATGTACTCACCCTATGGTCCATGTCAATGGACCTTACTTTGCTCAGTAAACGTTTATGGGGAACTGTGTCAAATGCTTTTGCAAAATCCAGATACACCACGTCAATGGGCCTTCCTTTACCTAGATGGCAGCTCACCTCCTCATAGAAGGTTAACCACCTCAAGACAGTGCAGTTACACCCCCTTCCTGACCAGACCAATTTTCAGCTTTCAGCGCTCTCACAGTTTGAATGACAATTACTCAGTCATCCAACACTGTATCCATATGAAACTTGCGTCCTTTTTTCCACACAAATAGAGCTTTCTTTTAGTGGTATTTAATCACTAGTGGGTTTTTTATTTTTTGTGCTATAAATAAAATAAAACGTAAATTTTGTGAAAAAAATGCCTTTTTCTTCGTTTCTGTCATAAATTATTGCTAATTAGTAATTTTTCTTCATAAATTTTGGCCAAAATTTATACTGCTACATATCTTTGGTAAAAATAACCCACATTAGTGTATATTATTTGGTCTTTGTGAAAGTTATAGAGTCTACAAACTATGGTGCCAATCACTGAAAATTGATCACTTCTGATCAGGCCTTCAGTACATCAGGTGTATCTAATTTCTTGTGACACTAACAAGTCAGGAAAGTACAAATACCCCCCAAATGACTCCTTTTTACAAAGTAGACATCCCAAGGTATTAAGTAAGTAGCATGGTGAGTTTTTTTAAGTTGTCATTTTTTCCCACAATTCTTTGCAAAATGAAGATTTTTTATTTTCTTTTATTTTTTTTTACTAAATTGTCATATTATCAGGTTATTTCTCATACACAGCATATGCATACAACAAATTACACCCCAAAATACATTCCGCTACTCTTCCCGAGTACGGCGATACCACATGTGTGAGACTTTTACACAGCCTGGCCACATACAGAGGCCCAACATTGATGTAGTACCTTCAGACGTTCTACGAGCAAAAAATGACGCATCTCATTTCTCAACCACCTATTACACTTTTGAAGTCCCTGGAGTACCAGGACAATGGAATTTCCCATAAAATGACCCCATTTTGGAAAGCAAACACCCCAATGTATAATCTGTGAGGCATAATGAGTCTTTTGAATGGTTGATTTTTTTCCAGAAGTTTTTGGAATATGTGGAAAAAAATTAAAACGCATTTTTTTTTACACAAAATTGTCAATTTATAAGATATTTCTAACACATAGCATGTATATAGCAAAAATTACATCCCAAAATACATTCTGCTACTCTTCCCGAGTACGGCAATACCACATGTGTGAGACTTTTACACAGCCTGGCCACATACAGAGCACTAACATTGATGTAGTACCTTCAGACGTTCTACGAGCAAAAATTACGCATCTCGTTTCTCAACCACCTATTACACTTTTGAAGGCCCTGGAGTACCAGGACAATGGAATTTCCCATAAAATGACCCCATTTTGGAAAGCAAACACCCCAACGTATAATCTGTGAGGCATAATGAGTCTTTTGAATGGTTATTTATTTTCCAGAAGTTTTTGGAATATGTGGAAAAAAATTAAAACGCATTTTTTTTTACACAAAATTGTCAATTTATAAGATATTTCTAACACATAGCATGTATATAGCAAAAATTACACCCCAAAATACATTCTGCTACTCCTCCCGAGTATGGCAATACCACATGTGTGTGACTTTTACACAGCCTGGCCACATAGAGAGGCCGAACATTGAAGTAGTACGTTCAGGCGTTCTAGGAGCATAAATGACACATCTTATTTCATTCCTACCCATCACACTTTTGAAGGTCCTGGACCACCAGGACAGTGCAATTACCCACAAAATGACCCCATTTTGGAAAGCAAGCACCCCAACGTATATTCTATGAGATATGGGCTGCAAATAGGTACTCGGGTACTCTGATGGGCTGGAGATAGGTACTCGGGTACTCTGATGGCCTGGTGACAGGTACTCGGGTACTCTGATGGCCTGGTGACAGGTACTCGGGTACTCTGATGGCCTGGTGACAGGTACTCGGGTACTCTGATGGCCTGGTGATAGGTACTCTGATGGCCTGGTGATAGGTACTCAGGTACTCTGATGGCCTGGTGACAGGTACTCGGGTACTCTGATGGCCTGGTGACAAGTACTCAGGTACTCTGATGGCCTGGTGACAGGTACTCGGGTACTCTGATGGCCTGGTGACAGGTACTCGGGTACTCTGATGGCCTGGTGACAGGTACTCGCGTACTCTGATGGCCTGGTGACAGGTACTCGCGTACTCTGATGGCCTGGTGACAGGTACTCGTGTACTCTGATGGCCTGGTGACAGGTACTTGGGCACTCTGATGGCCTGGTGACAGGTACTCGAGTACTCTGATGGCCTGGTGACAGGTACTCGGGTACTCTGATGGCCTGGTGATAGGTACTCAGGTACTCTGATGGCCTGGTGACAAGTACTCTGATGATTTGGTGACTGGTATTTGGGTACTCTGAAGGGTGGTGACAGGTACTCATATGGACTGTGACAGCTACTCGGGTACTCAGATGAACTGTGACAGGTACTCGGGTACTCAGATGAACTGTGACAGGTACTCGGGTACTCAGATGGACTGTGACAGGTACTCTGGTACACAGATGGACTGGAACAGGTACTCGGGTACTCAGATGGGCTGTGACAGGTACTCGGGTACCCTGATGGACTGTGACAGGTACTCGGTACTCTAATGGACTGTGACAGGTACTCGGGTACCCTGATGGACTGTGATAGGTACTCGGGTACCCTGATGGACTGTGACAGGTACTCGGTACTCTAATGGACTGTGACAGGTACTCGGGTACTCTAATGGACTGTGACAGGTACTCGGGTACCCTGATGGGCCGTGACAGGTACTCGGGTACCCTGATGTGCCGTGACAGGTACTCGGGTACCCTGATGTGCCGTGACAGGTACTCGGGTACCCTGATGTGCCGTGACAGGTACTCGGGTACCCTGATGTGCCGTGACAAGTACTCGGGTACCCTGATGTGCCGTGACAGGTACTCGGGTACTCTGATGTGCAGTGACAGGTACTCGGGTACTCTGATGTGCCGTGACAGGTACTCGGGTACTCTGATGGGCCGGGACAGGTACTCGGGTACTCTGATGTGCCGTGACAGGTACTCGGGTACTCTGATGGGCCGGGACAGGTACTCGGGTACTCTGATGGGCCGGGACAGGTACTCGGGTACTCTGATGGGCCGGGACAGGTACTCGGGTACTCTGATGGGCCGTGACAGGTACTCGGGTACTCTGATGGGCTTTGACAGGTACTCAAATACTCTGATGGGCTGTGACAGGTACTCTGATAGACTGTGATTGACAGGTACTATGAGGGGTGGTGACAGGTACTCTTTATTGGGGGGGGCAATCAGTATGTTTGGTGTACACTGTATGCGGTAACGAGATGTTACCGCAATCTCCTCCTCACACACGATCGGTGTGTGAGGAGGAGAACCCGGTAACATCCCGTTACCGCGGTTTGTTTACATTTGAGTGATCGGCTGTGAAAGGATCACAGCCGATCACGTGGGTAAACAGCCGGCCAATGGCTGTTTACCAGCGTCGGTGACGAGCAGTGTTCCCGGGGAACACGCCGCCACCGACGTGCACGCGCAGCGCGCTCGCGATCGCGCGCATGCGCCGTGCACGTTCGGGGTGTGACCATCTGTGATCGGCCGTGACTTCATCACGGCCGATCACGTGGTAAACAGCCATAACGAATGGCTGTTCACCCCCTTCGGTGGCGAGCGGTGTCTCCGTGACACGCCGCCACCGAAGAAACAGGGATGCGCGCGCACGATCGCGCGCATTCCCTGTTTAAACGGGAGGCCGTCAATAGGTGCGCCGCCTGGCCGTCATTTGACGGCCGGCGGTCGGCAACTAGTTAATAGATTGGTTTGACAAGAACGATTCTTCATGAATCCATGCTGATTACTGCTAATGATACTGTTATCCTTACTAAAATCTTGTATATAATCTCTTATCATCCTCTCCAAGAGCTTGCATACTATCGACGTTAGGCCAACTGGTCTGTAATTCCCAGGGATGTATTTTGGTCCTTTTTTAAATATTGGTGCAACATTGCCTTTTCTCCAATCAGTTGGTACCATTCCAGTCAGTAGATTGTCACTAGAAATTAGGAACAATGGTCTGGCAATTGCTTGACAGAGTTCCTTAAGTACCCTCAGGTGCAAGCCATCTGGTCCCGTTGATTTATTAATGTTATGTTTTCCCAAGTCTGTTTCTAATTCTGTGCTCTGTTAGCCATGAGGGTGCTTCCTGTGATGTGTCATGAGGACAAACACTTCACGATTCCCTCGTGAAGACTGAGGAGAAGAATAAATTCAAAACCTTTGCCATCTCCCCGTCCTTTGTAACCAGATGTCCTTCCTCATTGTTTATGGGGCCAATATGGCCTGTCCTCCCTTTTTTACTGTTTATATACTTGAAGAATTTCTTGGGATTTTTTTTTGCTCTCCTTCCGCTATGTGTCTTTCGTGTTCTATCTTAACCACCCTAATTGCACCCTTACATATTTTGTTGCATTCTTTGTAAAGTCTGAATGCTGATGATGCTCCCTCAGTCTTGTATTGTTTGAAGGCCTTCTCCTTTGCTTTTATATGCATTTTTACATTGGTGTTAAGTCATACAGGACTTCTATTCACTCTTTTAAATGTATTTCCCAATGGGATGCACTGGCTAATGCCCTTATTTAATGTGCTCTTAAAGCAAACCCACCTTTCCTCTGTATTCTTTGTTTCTAAAATTTTATCCCAATTTAAATCTTCTAGCAAGGTTCGTAGTTTAGGGAAGTTGGCTCTTTTGAAATTCAGTGTCTTTGTGTTCCCCTTGTGTTTCCTATTTGTGTGATTTATTCTGAAGCCAATTGACCTGTGATCGCTGTTTCCTAAATTGCCCCTTATTTCCACATCCGTGATCATCTCTGTATTGTTGTTAATCAGTAGCTCTAGTAACGCCTTGTTTCTATTGGTGCATTTACTACCTGACCCATGAGATGTCCTGCAAGACATTTAGGAACTGGCGAGCCTTAGACAAATGCATGGTTCCCTCTGCCCAGTCTATCTGGATAATTAAAATCCCCCATTATGATAACACTTCCCATACTTGCTGCTAATCCAAATTGTGATAGGAGGTCTGTCTCCCCCTCCTCCCTCAGGTTAGGGGGCCAATAGCATACTCCCAGTATTATTTTCCCCTTAGCTTCATCCCTTTGGAGCTCTAACCATAAGGATTTCACCTCCTCCCTAGCTCCTTTATTGATGTCATCTCTCACATTCACTTGTACATTATTCTTGATATATAGATATACCCCTCTCCCTCCCCCTTTTTTACCCGCTCTATCACTGCGATAAAGGGAATACCCTTGAATGGTTGCCAGCCAATCATGAGAGCTGTTGAACCAAGTCTCTGAAATTCCCCAAAAATCAGAATCCTCCTCATTCAACAGTATCTCTAGTTCACCCATCTTGTCTGCTAGGTTTCTGGCATTGGTGAACATGCCACATAGTTTAGACCGGTTGCTTAATGTCCTCTTTTCGGGTGTTCTGAGACTGCAAATACCACTAATGCCCCCGATACTACCCTATGGAATGCGTTCTTTGCTTACTATTTCTACCTTCGTACCCTCCCCCCATCGCCTAGTTTAAAAACCCCTCTAACTTTTGCACCATGACAGCCGGATCTTCCCCAGCCCCTCCCAGTAATCTGTCCATGAGATCCGTGATGTGCCCAACCCAAGCACCCTGTAGACAGCATTCAGTTTGGTGCTTCAGGTCTTTGTCACAGATTGCCCTCTCGGACCTTCTAAGAATTGAGTCCCCTACCACCAGAATTTGTCTATCCTTTCCCTTCACTTCTCCCCCACTCTCACTGGAGTTCTTCCCCTGGCAGCTAGGAGAGTCCCTCAGCAATGCTGGTCCCTGACCGGTTTCCCCAATGTCACTCAATGGAGCATACTTATTGGGATGCTCCAGCCCAAGGTCAGCCTCCCTGGCACTTCCCCCTCTATCCTTCCCGATTGCCACCCATCTACTCGTTTCTGGTGCTTGCACTTTTTTGTCTCCACCCACCCGCAGGGGCCTGTGCTGGCCCCTGCTGGGTACATTCCTGGCTCTCTTTAGCATGGAGGGTCTTCTCAGTGCTGACAGCTGTTTCCCTAGATTCAGAACCTGGACTTCCAGGGAAACAATGTGCTTACATTTTGCACAGAAATATTCGCCCTCTATCAGATGATCAAAGGAAGGCATATATTCCACAAGATGCACACAGTCGCATCTCCACACCAGCCGGGCATCATACCTAACATCTCCACACCCACCAGGCATTGTACAGAGCCTCTTCTACTTACCCTTGGTATACTGGTGTGCAGGTCTGGGTCTATGAGTATTCCTAGAAAATTGGTAGCTCCTTCCTAAAGGTACATAAACATTTTATGACTGTGGGTAACATGTTTGTTTCCAAACAGAAGGGCAATTGCTCTGCAACTACAGACAAAGCCTCTGCTCCTGACTTTTTTAAGTGTATTCAAGGTGGAAATTGGTGCAGGAAAGGATTGTGCAGCTTGTGCTTCCAGCAAGTCTATGTCTGAAAAGTCTGTCAGTGACTACTTCTGCATTTTCCTCTTTATTAGGTGTTCCTCCCTTTTCTTGTCTCACTACGAACCTTACTAGAAGGCATAAATTGGGATAAAATCTTAGGCACAAAGAACGCAGGGGAGAGATGGCTTTGCTTTAAGAGCGTATTAAATAAGGGCATTAGCAAATGCACCCCATTGGGTAATTTCAAAGAGCGAACAAAAGTCCTGGATGGCTTAACTCCAATGTAAAAATGCATATAAAAGCAAAGGAGAAGGGCTTCAAAAAATACAAGGTTGAGGGATCATCATCAGTGTTCAGACTTTATAAAGAATGCAACAAGAAATGTAAGGGTGCAATAAGGAGGGCTAAGATAGAACATGAAAGACACATAGCTGAGGAGAGCAAAAAAATCCCAAGAAATTCTTTAAGTATGTAAATAGTAAAAAAGGGAGGACAGACCATATTGGCCCAATAAAGAATGCAAAGGTGTAAATGACACTGGCAGTGAAGGGGTTAACCAGTGGTTGGCAGTGTAGGGGTTAAGTGTTCCTAGGGGTGTGTTACTAACTGTGGGGGGCTGAGCTTTAATTTGGTGAACACTGATCTCTGCTCCAATCACATGGAGCAGAGATCAGCATCACTAGTTGCTAGGCAGAACGGGGAAATGCTGTTTACAACGGCATTTCCTCATTCAGCCACCCCCTGAGACGATCGCGGGTATGCCTGCGGCGATCGAGTCCGCGGGACCCGTGACTGGACTCACGGGGGTCCCAGCCAGCGGCGCGCTCGCAATGGCAGGACGGCATTAAAGATTGGACGTACCTGTACGCCAATATGCCTGCCCGTGCCATTCTGCTGACGTACATCAGCGTGCGCTGGTTGGGAACCGGTTAAATGAAATTCTCATGCTCAAATCATCGAGTCCATAAATCAGTGTTTGTTGCGAATCACTGCGTCTTTAAAAGTTAAAATGAATGAAGGTGACTATCTCTTCTCTGATCCTAGAAAAGTGATCCACCACATTCCAGTAAATACTGCACTCACCAGATCAATGAGGCTAACCAGCAGCCTACAAGCGCTTTAACTTAGATCCAGATTTTCAAAGAGCCATCATCAAATCTTCTCCTGGTACTCATATGATCGGTATGAAAAATAAAAGAGCCCCCAAAAAATGGAAAGTATATAGTGTAGTCATTTTATTTAAAAGGAATTAAAACCATATGTCCCCACTCACATGAAACATGCCTATGAAAAGGCAACAACACAAACAGCTCACTATGTCCAGAAGTATCATGCCGCCGCCCACATCCATCAGATCCGGCATGCATTTCACAGAACCGGAAGTGATGTAATGGATGAAACAGTAAGTGACATCAACCTCTCAGTCTCTATGCATTTCACGTATCCATGCATCTTCAGGAAGCAAAAAAAATAGTTTTTTCGATGGACTGGCAGGACTTCAGGTTTTAAGTGGGGTTTAAAAAAAAAAGTACTAATATATATATATATATATATATATATATATATATATATATATATATATATATATATATATATATATATATTTGAGTATTGAATACCGCTGGCTGTTTTCTTCTCATGATCTGCCTAGTAACTGACTAGTGGCCAAAACTATTATTTGAGTAGCCTTAGACTACATAGTGAGATGACTTCCTAATCTTACCGGTCCCTTACTTGAGTCTCATGTTGACTTCGGAGAAAATTTAGTTTGTGGACATTATATAACCAGCACATCAAGAAGTTACCAGTCACGCAGCAATTAACATAATGCAGTGGCAGGGGCCATGCTCTAGAAAGCATAGCACACATAATTGTTTTAATATATTTCACAAAAGTAAGAGTTCAATTACACAGAATTTTTTTTTCATGCAAGGCCTACTTTAACCTAATATCAAATAAATTTTCACCTGAATAATTGTCAAGTTGGCACCTCCCGCAGCATAGGTACATCCTCCAGTGCTTTCTTACGTTCTCCTTAATCAGACAGTGAAATACAAAAATAAAAAATCCTAATAAAAAGAGAAACTAATTTTAATTCTTTAAAACAAACTTGTTTTTCCACACTTTGTATAAACATGAATAAAAATTGTAATGTTACCTAATGAATTTTATCTTTTTGCATGTCTACCTACATAATGGTTAACAAATAGGCTTACTAAATAACCAAATGCAAAGAACAGCAGTGTTTAGTAGCCAATAGCAACCAATTACAGATCAATTATTAACTGCCTAGCTACATTAGACTAATAAAAGGTCAATTTAGCAATCAATTTTGGTTTTTAATCAAATCACATCACTCACACTCGCAGGTCAGCAAAAGGATATAAACTACTGTTTTTGTAAATCCAACTTCATTTATATAAATGAAACAACCACTCAAACTGAAAGGCTAATTTCACCTTTTGCAAAAAATAGTAAATGCAATCATACTTAAAAAAAGGAAATATATGGCAATATTATTTTTTGGAACAATGGAGCCTGAAACGCATTACAGCTGTGATTAGTGGCTCATGGGTGCAATTCTCTGGCTCCTGCAGACTCTTCCACCAGCTCAGGCCCCTATGAGGTACAGGCCTTCAGTTATGGAGCTGGAGAAAGTATCAATGGACTACAAGTGGGTTGATGTTACCACACATCTGCTCCACTGAGAACCTCAAGTCCATCTGCCTCAGTAGTAGATGAGACTCGTAATTTTTTTGATTCAAAGATCTCAGAGAATGAATAATGCCCACAATTTTAGAAGGAGGGGTGGGTTGAGGGTAGGGGACTGCAGACTCTGACCATGTTAAACGTTATGTGTATAATATGAAACATGGTCAAAAAGCTGGATTTTGAAGATGGACTTTGAAGATGGACTTTGAAGCAATTTTTTCTAGTCCAAATCAGAAAATGAAAACCAAATTTGTGACGGAAAAGCCTAGATAACATGTCTCTGGCTCGGGGGGCGCATGCGCGGCGCGGGGAGAGAGCAGGAAGCTAAGCCGAGGAGTTCCGGGAACGAAGAAGATTTTAAGCACTCCCCAGGACGATTGTGCACGCTGATTGTATCACAAAGTGCCTCTCCCTCCTGTGGGACCATTTGTGCATGCCGATATCCAAGAAGAGCCAGCGGAAAACCGCCCAAAGATCCCTTACCAACTACCTCTTAAAAATCACGGAGCAGCCGGAGATGTCCCAAGATGGCGCCCGGGCCTTCACAGACGCGGAGTCCTCGCAGGCTCCCCTCCAGGTACCAGGGATCCCCCCTTGACGAAAGCAGACTTAGAGGACAGCCTGGCCAGTATGTATGACAGATTGGCCAGGAAATTCCAGGCAGAATTACATAAATCCACTAGCACGCTGTCGCAGGAACTGGCGTCCCTGGGGGGTAGAACAGACCGCCTAGAAGTCAAGCATGACGAATTACACTTGGCCTACACGGATCTCCGGAGAGATCATGAAGCACTGGGGGACACGGTTGTCCAGCTCCAGAACCACCTGGAAGACCTGGACAACCGCAACCGAAGAAACAATGTGAGGGTGCGGGGGGTCCCCGAAACGGTGACCGACATCACGGCTGCAATTACTAAATTGTTTCAGCAACTTCTACCGGACCGCCCGGGGGACTCCTTTGTTTGCGATCGCTTACATAGGGCGCTAAGACCCAAGCCCCCCCCTGAGAAACCCCCCCGGGACATTGTTTTGTGCCTTAAGGATTTCCTGGTGAAGGAAGATATTCTCAGAGCATCCCGCACTACGCCACGCATCCTATTGGACGGGGCCCTGATTCAAATCTTCCCGGACAATGCTCCTGCCACGCTAGACAAAAGAAGAAAGATGCGTGAAGTCACCTCAGCGTTACAAGTGGCACGGATACGCTACCGCTGGGGTTTTCATTTCAAATTGATTGTACTGCATAACGGGGCCGCTCATATTGCTACTACAGTCACGGAAGGTAAAGAGATCTTGATACGGCTAGGCCTGCAGGAGCGACCACAGACACCAAGACATCCTCCAACTCCTCGCCCATCCCCCATCTGGGCCACCCCATCACCCCAGAGGGATAGACGCTCCCGTAGGCTGCACCCGCTGCCTGATATCTGACCTTGCACCATGATATACAGCGACTACGTCAGTGTTGGAACGATGACTGTGGTATGCTAGCACTTACTCTCTTGACTAGAACCGGAGACGTTCCCTCTCTTTTAGACTAATGGGGACCCCTTTTATTACCACATTGACTGGATTTGGCTCTATTCATTACTCTAACTCTCCTGGTTCCCCCGGAAGGATTTTCTGATTTTTCTCTCTCTCCCGTTTCTCATTTTTTGGATCTAGTTTTTTTGGATTCCTTTTTTTTGGACCTGCCTCATTCCCCCCCCTCCAAACTTGCCCACCACTCTCCACCTTCACCAGCTACACTGATGGTGGGGCGTGAGTGGAGCGAGTGGAAGTACAGGCCGGACGGCCTCGTTGATTACACCATTTTTGTCGAGACGGTCCATTCGTCTCGACCCCAGAGAGTTATAAGTTCTGTTGCCGTATGGCTTTTCTGTTATTTTTGTTTTCATGCTGACTTAACTGCTAAACATTTTATTGTGCTGTATGTACTGCCCATGGTTGATTGTAGGCTCTTTGGCAGGGACCGAGGCCCAGTTGGGCCGCCCCTGGCTGGGGGCACTGGTAGCTCCTCTGGCGTTGGACTCTGGTGGACGATCTCAAACTCCTCTCAGCTAACATTTAGCAGTGCTAATGTACTAAGTAGACATTATGGGTTTGCAGGTTGTCTCCCATAATGTTAGGGGTCTAAATTCCCCCCAGAAGCGCAGAAAGGCCTTTCGTTGTTATAAACGAATGGGGGCAGATGTTGTTTTATTACAGGAAACACATTTCTCCTCGGGAGCCTGCCCCAAATACTTCAACAGATCTTATAGATTGCACTATTGTACCACGTTCGAGTCCAGGGCCAGAGGTGTTGCGGTATTTATTCGCAATACTGTCCAGTTTGAACCTTCGCATATCTATAAGGATCCGGGTAGTAGATTTATTATTGTCCAAGGACAGATGCAGGGCAAAGCGGTAACTATCGCTAACTTATACGCTCCCAATACAGCACAAGGGGCATTTTATAGTGAGTTTTTACACACCCTAGATAGATACATCTCCCCGCATCTGATCGTGGGCGGAGATTTCAATCTGGTGGCTAGCCCCTCCCTGGATAGAAGCAAACCATCCCATTATGCTAAGGCGTTCCCCAAATTTCTCACCAAATCCTTAGATAAATTGCAACTTATTGACACCTGGAGGGCATTGAACATTGGAGCAAAGGAATTTACGCATTACTCACATCCACACGATAGCTACGCTAGGCTTGATTATATTTTTGCCTCGCCCATCCTCTTGGCCAACTCAGCACGGGCGACCATCCATTCGTGCCCATGGTCAGATCATCAAATGGTGGCCTTCCATACTTCCCATATTGGCCTGTCCCCCGCAGTCGCCTCTTGGAGGCTGAATGACTCTTTACTCACAGACCCTGAAACATATACCTGCATAGCGAGTCATCTAGAGGATTATTTTGATATTAATGAAGTAGATGACATCTCCCCCCAGGTTCTATGGACCGCACATAAGGCAGTGATCCGGGGCCGCCTAATTGAAATCGCAATCACTAAAAAAAGGCAGAAACTCCTTAGGATCCAAACACTCACACGAGACTTACGCACGCTTTATCAGGCCCATTCCAACACACACTCGGCTGATACACTAAATTCGATCAACCAAAAAAGAGCCGAATTAGACACTATTCTCTCGGAACATACTGAAAAATCACTGCGTTGGTCCAAAGCCAAGTTCCTCCTACATAGTAATACAGCCTCGGGCATGTTCTCCCGCAAACTTCACCAATCATTACGACCTACCCACGTCTATAAGTTGAGAAACAATTCCGGCCACCTGGTCACACATCCTAGAGAGGTTATGGACATTTTTAAATCCTTTTATCAACACCTACTATCCCCCCCTTCGCAGCCTATCCCTCGCTCGGCTGATCAATGGTTATCCTCCCTGTCGCTCCCTTCTTTGTCGGAAGCTCAGCTAGCCTCCTTGAACGCCCCGTGTACTGAACTGGAGGTTGTTGCCACCATCAAGTCACTTAAATCATCGACCGCACCGGGCCCGGACGGCTACACATCTCTGTATTATAAAAAGTTCTCCCAAATACTAGCCTCTAGACTGACTAAACTTGTTAACCAAACGTTACAAGGACATCGCCTACCGGACGAAATGTTATGTGCTAATATGACACTGATCCCCAAACCAAACAAGGATCACACCCTACCCCAAAACTATCGACCTATCTCTGTCTTGAATAACGATATTAAAATTTTAGGGAAAATATTAGCGAACAGATTAGCCCCTATCATAGGTACCCTAGTAGGCCCAGAACAAACCGGTTTTATCCCTGATAGGCAAATTACAGATAATATTAGACTGGCCACGAATATAATCCAAGACGCAAACCTTTTCTCTCGTAACGTCCTGATTTTGGGGTTAGATATCCACAAAGCTTTTGATAGCGTGCTCTGGCCATATCTGGATTTGGTTTTATCTAAATTTGGTTTCATGGGGGAATTCGTGAATGGGTTTAAGGCGCTGTACCATAGCCCCCAGACTAGGATAAGGCTGCCGGGCTGCTCTTCGGATTTTTTTCCGGTGGGCAGAGGCACTCGGCAGGGTTGTCCACTGTCCCCCCTGATATTTGCCCTGGCCTTAGAGCCTTTGGCTAGGGCGATAGTGGCAAGTCCGAATATTGGTGGGTATATAAAAGAGGAAGGGGAGTATAAGATCAGCCTATACGCGGATGATGTCCTCTTGTTTCTGCCCAACCCGGGGTTGTCTATACCCAACCTTCTAGGGATCCTCCGCTCCTTTCATGGGATCTCGGGGTTGGGGGTTAACTTGACGAAGTGTTCTGCACTCCCAATTAATTTCACCCCTCTTGAAGTAGATAACCTGCAACACTCATTTGGAATTGCCATGTCTCTTCGCACATTACAATACCTCGGAATTCAGCTGGCCCCTTCTATAGAGGATATGTATAAGGCTAATTACCCCCCCGCATATATTGCGGTCAGGCGATGGTTGAAACTATGGTCATCGTTTCGGATACCGTTGATAGGTAGAGTGGTGGCCATCAAGATGTCTATCCTGCCAAAAATATTGTATTTTTTTAGAGCCCTCCCCCTCTATGTCCCCCGCCAATCCCTCACTGCCCTTCAGAGGGACATTAACATCTTTATCTGGCAAAACAAGAGACCAAGGTTTGGGAAACTCATCCTTCATCGCCCCATGGCACAGGGAGGCCTGGGATTGCCTGATATCTGGTTATACTATCTGGCTGCTAGATTGGCTCAGACGGCGCAATGGCATGCACCCACTGGAGGGGTGCCTTGGCTTAAATTTGAAACGCAATCCATACGCCCATATTTTCTTCCGGGCCTCCTGTGGCAGGAGGGTCTGAGGCCGAGTGACCTGACACCTCGTAATGTTATTGTCGGCCATTCCTATTACCTTTGGTCTCTTTATCGACTTAAATTTAAATTAAGCCCTACTAGACCCAGGATGGCATCATTTCTGGGCGATAGGAGATTCCCACTGGCTTTTGAGTCTCCTGGCGCCTTTAGATGGTGGGTCCAGAATTCATTGGTCACCCTGCGCGATCTACATGACAACACTGTCAACTTCGTCTCCTTCTCACAACTCCGTGCGCGTTATGAGATACCCCATGGGGAGTTTTATAAATTTCTTCAAATCCGCCATTTTTTTCACACACACTATAGAACCCCCCAGGTCCCGGTCTGTGCACAGTTTGAATCTA
This sequence comes from Lithobates pipiens, assembly GCF_037356315.1. Taxonomy (NCBI): domain Eukaryota; kingdom Metazoa; phylum Chordata; class Amphibia; order Anura; family Ranidae; genus Lithobates; species Lithobates pipiens. The sequence goes on from NW_027507685.1 coordinate 44,519,877, forward strand.
TATGTTATCGCCACTCAAGGGATAGAGGTATTATCTCTACGCTCTACAAATACCTAATTGAAACACAACAGCCGGGGAAATCCAGGGCTATGATCTTGTGGGAAACGGATCTGGCCACGGAGTTCTCAGACGAGGACTGGCGAGCTATGTTCCAGAATATGCATAGGTGTGCCAGATCAATGGCTGTGAAGGACACTGTAGTGAAGCTGCACACACGCTGGTACCTGACCCCCACCAGAGTCCATCGGTTTTATCCCTCGGTCTCTGACCTTTGTTTTAGAGGTTGCCAGTTGACGGGCTCAATACTGCATATCTTTTGGAGTTGCCCTCTCCTAAAGCCCATCTGGGACCAGGTTGCCACCATAATGACCACGATTTTAGGACATAGGATAGATCTCACGGCCGAACAATGCCTATTATTTGCTCCGATCCAGGGGATCTCACTACCGGATCAGAGGTTACTCCATACCCTATTCTGTGCTATTCATTGGACGGTAGCCTTACACTGGCGCACGCACTTGCTTCCCTGGGCGCAGGTTTTGTATAGGATGGACTCTATCCGCCTTATGGAGCGCATCCATCACACTATAATGGACACCATGCACAAGCATACTGCTAAATGGGCCAAGTGGCCCACCAACAATGATTCCGCTAGAGTGGGGCCTTTACAGGGTCCCCCTCCGGTGATGGTTTAAAATCTGGATGGAGCTCACTACCGGCGGGATGGAGCATAGTCACCTTTTCCCTCCGCTTTAATTTCTGAATATGCACTGTCACCTGGGGAGGGCCACCGTTATTCACTGAGCAGTACTTAGACGAGTTATTGAGATGCAGAGAAATGATTTGAACAGGCTCATATTTGAATAGTCAGCGGTTTAGTTTACCATTTATTTCAAGTTAAGTTAATTTGAAGCGGACAACCCGTCCCTTAATATCAGCAATTCTGTAACTGGACTGGTTAGAGCTAGTCAAGTAGGATCAAGTACGGGTTTTCCTTATGGTTTCTTTTTTTTTCGTTGGTCGTTTATTACTAATGATGCTGCTTAATTTCTTTTGTTTTCTACAATGGAATGTACCAGTATTTTGATCTATATAACAGCATTGTATCTGCCTTTGTTATATTGTTTGCTGCATTATGACCAAATAAAAACGTTTGTATTAAAAAAAAAAACATGTCTCTGGCTCTCAGGAGCAATGTGAGTATTTCATATAACAAGGTTGTCAAATCTATTGTTTTCATTTAGACAGATCCTGTCTGGTAGACTTAGCTGTTCATTCTTCTAATCATTAGTGGGATCAAATCGATATTCAATTTTGAGTGCAGAGATGTAAAAATACGAAAGAGTAGGATGTAAAATGTTTCCCTGTACGAATGTCAACAGTGCATTTGGTTTCAGTAATATCCATTCTTTCCAAAATCAAAATAAAATGTTGAACTACTTTCGAATGGCATTCCAATGTTCTGAGAATTTTATTACAACTTTTTGTTTGAAATTCTGCTAGCTTTACAATGAGGTAAAAGGATTAGGAGGGGGGGAAAAAAAACAGGAAGCAGAAGGAGCATGTAAGGAAAACGTATGGCTGTCATAATGAACAAATAAAATTATATATATGAAAACAAGGCTTTTAATACATAAACACACACATTTTTTATTTTTACCAGTAAACTAATGTCTTTCACCTATGTTTTTGCATCTATTGCATCATGGGAACACAACTTTTTTTTTGGTTCAGACTTGCTTAGCTATGACAAGCGTAAAAGTAGGAATGATCACATTTAACTCTGTTAGTTTAGTTCTTCCTTGTGTGCCTGTTACAGTTGCGGCAACCACCTAAACACTAGTGGCTCAAATAATAAAAGCACCACCGGTGCTTTACAAATTGTCTTTGAAACTATTAAGCCATTGGAGTGCTATAAAAATGAATAGACATAGGAAAGAAAAAAAAGGCAGGAGGAGAGCCCAGGCATTGTAACCTGTCGAAGTTATGTGACCAAACTCTCAATCATGAAGTTCTCTATGCTGCATTAAGTGGGAGACTGTAGGATCCACATCGCTGCCTGCATTTTGTGAACCAGTTGTAAAATTCCAGTTGCAGTGTAAAATAACTTGCAGTGCATAGCAGAGAACACTGCTTGCGCTCTATTGTGAATCAGCCCCTTCAGAGTCTGATTTACTAAAGGGCACTTTACATTTTATATACTCAATTGGTTTCAAATAACTTGTAATGGGGCATGTAATGAGCATAGATTTCAACTGTCCCAGATTTGCTGGAACCATCTGTGCCTTGAGCTTCTGTTCTGCCAATTCCGTGTCCTGGGCTATGTCCTGGAATCACAGCATTTACCTTGAGTAACTGCACATGTGCAGTAACTCAAAAAGGCAATAATTGCAAGTATTGGGGCCACGAGTGGGCATTCCCTGCCTAGAGATCAGGGTCTGGGCAGGATCAAACCATAATGTGGACACTATGGACTGTCCCTGAATATTTAGAGGTGGAGTTTGGGTGGGACAAACCTTTAAAGTGGGCATGAAGGAGTCTTCGCATATTAAGAGGTGGGGTCTGGGTGAGACAATCCTTAAAATAGGTGTAATTTGGGTGTGCCCATCCAGAAAGTAGAACAAAATGCTGAAAATGGGCAGGGTTAACAGTGGCCTGGTGTCTGGGATTAAAGGTTGGCAAGTATGTACAGTTTGTGACCATGTTAAATTGATTCAACTAGCTCTCTTTTTTTCTGTAGAAACCATGTACTTACCCTGTAAAGTATTAAAAATAGCAAATAGGTACATGAAGGCAATTCGAACAGGATCCCAGGCAAAGAATGCAAAGCCCCAGGTTATTCCAAGCAAGAAGACAAGGCTGAGAGTGCTTTTAATATCATGGAAGAAGAGAGCCTTCCAATCCTTTCTCTTTGTAGACTTCAGTGATTTGATTTGAATAAGTACAACAATGAACATGGATATATTGGTCAGAAATATGATACAGAAATAAGTCGCGACTGTTACATAGAAAACGACATTGTTCTGGATCCAGCAGCTGAAAAGAAAAAGACAAAATATGTAAATGCTTTTCAATTTCTATTGCTGTAGAATTCCTACACTCGCTCTCTGCATAAAACAAGAATCGTCTTCTGTGGACCCTCTGGGGAGAACAGATGGAGAAGGCATTGTCAGAGAAGTACTACAATCTCTTTAAACAGAATAAATAACTGAAAATGCTACACTTAGCAAGCTGAGGGTTAGAGTTGAGTTGAATTTGTAAGCTGAATTTATTAATTATTTTTAATAACACTTAAGGTATTGGTATTGCTCTCAGTGCAAGAAGTTCTAAGCAAAAAATAGTCACCGGGATAGGTGCCTAAGTCCTAGGAATAGCTAAACAGTTATACAAATATTTTGGAAGGTAAAACCATTCACATTCTTTAAATACTCGTTATTTAGCTTATTCATAATTAAAGTGTATGTATCGCCAAAACCTTTTTTATTTTTGGTTTTGAATAGAGTATGGAGGGGTAAAAAGCCTATTATTATTATTATTATTATTATTATTATTATTATTATTATTATTATTAATGTTTGCCCTCTTTGCACCATTTGGAAAAATTCCCTTTACTTTCTGTTCCACCGATACAGCAGGAAATTAAAGGAAATCCCCCTAAGTGAGAGGAATTCCCATTTTAGACAGTTTGTCCCAGAACAGCTTTCCCCATTGAAGAAGTATCTCTCGTTCCTGGGTCAACGCTAAAATTTCAGATTTTTCTTTTCTGTGACCATGGTCACAAGTACTAGCAGGGAAGTGAATCCCTATAAGGGGAACATAGCCAAAATATTTGACAGAGGGTCTAACCCTTCCCAACGCCCCCCCCCCCCCCCCCCAAAAAAAAGTGGTTGGTGGGGAAGGGCACAGCTATACTTTAAAGTTGAACTCCAGGAATCCAAAAAATCCTTTATTACAGTGGGGCTGCTCCTGCACTGCAGGGTTAACTGCTTGTTTCTTTTTTGGGGAATTGGAAAATATCTTTTACTTATCCAATCTTCTGCTCCTGCAGACTCCTCTTTGCTGCTAGTCTGGCCTCTGTAGTCTCTTCTCCATTGCACCCCAGTGGTCTAAGATATCATCTGAGAACATCAAAACTAGTGTAAGGACCATTGCCCTTCACTAAAGTAGAGGACACTGAAGAAAAGTCCACTGACGAAGATTGGCAGGGTGCTGTCTGCTGGGGTAGGGCATCTCCTAAATATAAACAAACACTTAACCCTGGCAGTGTGGGTGCAAGGATTTTTAGGTTTATTAGAGTTGGGCTTTATGGGTAAGAGACGTGCATAATATTTATTTTTAGGCTTGATAAAGTCACATTCTTGTGACAAAACTTTTTTACTCACAATGATTCAGAGTCACCACTAGGATCACTGTATTGATTATTTTTGGATATAGCTCCATAGAAATCAACATTTATACTGAGTACCGCCACAACTATAACTGCTGGTATTCCTGTAAGAAGCAAAAACAGTTCATGTAATCAAAATGAGCAGAAAGTATATTTTTCTAAATTTTAAGGCCTCATGCACACTGGACATTTTTTCAGCTGCTCGTTTTGCAGGGAGTTTTTTCTTTCCTGCCTTTAAGCTCCTATGAATGTTAGCCTACGTGTCCATGCGCACATAGACTTTTAAAGGAGTTTAATAGCAGGAGGGTTTAAAGGCAGAAAACCCCACTGCCAGTGCGTCCAGGAGCAGTGATGTTTTAGCAAAAAAAATGCTTGATTCAGTGAATGCGTGTGAATGCGTGTGAATGCGTGTGAATGCGCGTTACGACTAGGTGTGTTTAAAGCTTGAGCACTATTTAAAAAAAATTCAATGGCCAGAAAAGATGATTGTTTTGGCCAGTGTAATAAATTAACACCCAAGCACTTGACAAGCCTAAATACGTCACACACTTTTCCAAGCATCAGGTGTTTTTTCTGCCAAAACGCTGCTGCTAGGTGGAGAGGCTTCTACAAGAGTTTGTAAAACTTCCAGTGTGCATGATGCCTAAATCTTAGGTTATAACCTGGCAGCAGTGGAAGTAGAATGAGAAGGATCTCCTACTTTATAACCCTACTCATAGGGAAGAACAAAAAAGGCTACCTGGGATATAGCGGGTTCAGCGTTTTGGCTGGCCTGGTTGCATTCACTGTAGATTAACTTGGGTGTGTCCCCACAGGGTGGAACTGTGGGTGAACAAATCAAGATAGAAAAAGTGGCACATCCTAATTGAATAGTGGATGTAACGCAGCCACCCCAAGGAATGGTGGATGACCGTGGTGGCAATGTGGTGCGGAGTGTTGTTTATGGTGGCACTATGCAGCTACTAAGGAGGGTTATGAACCTTACTTTCTTGCATCAAGATAATTTATACTAATAGACTACTGATGTTGGAAACATATATAATATATATATATAGAGCAGGGGTATGCAATTAGCAGACCTCCAGCTGTGGCAGAATTCCAAATCTCATGAGGCATAGCAAGACTCTGACAGTCACAAGCATGACACCCAGAGGCATGTTGGGACTTGTAGTTTTGCAACAGCTGGAGGTCCGCTAATTACATATCTCTAATATATAGTATATACCCACATTATACCTTTCCATCCAGCAGGTGGCACTGCAGTGTTATAATGTGTATTCTATGGTAAGGTAGTCACAGGATGTACGTTCTGTCTAAGCTCAGTGTACTTGTATGCTCCTTGTTCCTGTTCCATGATAAAGACATGCTGTAAGATATGTTCTGCTAATCCTTCATAAAAGCAAAGCTATTTGCTGTATCCAAGAAGCTTCCAGGGCATGATTTCAATACTCTGACAACATATATAACCATCTAGGGTTGGTAATTACACACTGCAAGCTGAATATTTGTCTAAAGCTTCTGAGGAATACATGTCCCCTGTGGCAGGACCCAGGTCTCCAAACATTTTTCATACAAGCCTTTAAAATGAGCACTTTTGATTTTTCACGTTCGTGTCCCATAGATTTTAAATGGTGTTCAAACACATTTTTAGCCCGTTCGCATGTTCTGCTGCGAACCGAACTGGGGAGTGTTCGGCTCATCCCTAGTAGTGTCACTAACACCAACAATATTAAATGTGCATATTAATGGAGCCACGCTAAATCACAAATAACACCAAAATGTAAAAAAAATGGCACGGTGGTCCTCCCTAAAATTCATACCAGGCCCTTCAGGTCTGGTATGGATCTTGAGGGGAACCCTGTGCCAAAATAAAAAAATGGCGTGGGGTCCCCCCCAAAATCCATACCAGACCCTTTTCCGAGCATGCAACCTGGCAGGCCGCAGGAAAAGGGGGGATGATGAGAGAGCCCCCCTCCTGAACCATACATGATGTCAGAAGGGGATGGGGTCACCCGGTTACATAACGGCTATATAACAGCTATCATCACGAAAGGGCTGAAGTCAGTGGGACGCCTCCCATGGAGCCAGAGTTTTTCTTTTCTTTTTTTTCGGGACAGTCAGCGCTGTCATTGAAGATGGAATTGTCCAAAACTGTCTCCTGTCATTTTTACTTTCTTGACACTTGTTTTGGTGAATGAGTAGGGGTACAATGTACCTTATACCCATTCACATGGGGGCGCGGGATCTGGGGGTCCCTGGGCAAGGGTTGTTAGGAAGGTGTTTTTGGAGGGACCCCAAAGCACCCTCCCCATGTTAAGGACATGTTAAGGACATGTGGCCTGGTACAGTTCAGGAGGGGGGGCACTCTCTTGTCCCATCCCCCTTTTCCTGTGGCCTGCCAGGTTGCATGCTCGGATAAGGGTCTGGTATGGATTTTAAGGGGGACCCCCACACCATTTTTTTTTAAACAATTTTGGTGCAGGTTCCCCTTAAGATCCATACCAGACCTGAAGGGCCTGGTATGGATTTTGGGCGGGACCCCGCGCCTTTTTTTATTTTGGCGTGGGGTTCCCCTTAATATCCCCACCAGATCTGAAGGGCCTGGTATGGATTTTGCGGGGAGCAGTTTTAAATGACATTTTATCCTTTAGAAATGTCATTTAGCTTTGGTACTGTTATGAGCATGGGAAAGATGTGCTACTTTACAGGCAGACTAAGGAGACCAAACAATCAAAAAACAGCGCATCAGAGAAACTCATGATATGATGTGAAAAAACACATAACAATATATTAAATAAAAAACAACAAAGACATCTGATCCTCCTGGGATCTTAAAAGCATTGAATCAATCAATCACAACAATATAAAACGACAGATGCTTGGTAATAAGTTACCCCTGAAGTCTTCTATTTGTGACTTTAAGATGATAACAGGGCTGCACTGCCAACAGTAAACTACACATAAGAACTTGGTGACTGTGAGTAATCCTCTCCCAAAAGCAGGGGGAAACACTGAAGTTCGTGAACAAGTGCAAATAAATGGAACTATGTTCCAGAAGTCACTCACTTTGTTGATGGATGGACTGTGGGACTGGGGCGCCGCCGTGCTGAGCTTGAGGAGTGGAGGGGAAGTATTCAATCCTGCTCCCTGTGATGTATTAGGCTCTAGGACGGAGGTGCGGTGCACGCTGAAAACTAAGTATCCAAATTGGACACAAGGTGGTGTCCGCCTGGCGTGGTGGAAGGCTTGGAGCGCAACGCACTGCGTGTGATGCCGCTTGTCCGAGCGGCTGTTTGTCACGTGGAGGGCTCCGTGGAGAGGAGAGTTGCCATGCCGACCGGCATGCTTACATGTTTTGCGCGCATGCGCTTTATCAAAGCTGGCCAGGAGCAGAACGGTGACTGACAAGGTTTGCAGACTTCTTTGCCATCAAAACTTAAGGGAGTGAATTTTAGGTAAATCTTACCGAGCCAATGCTCTTAAAAGGTTATACTGTATATAAAAATACGTTTAGGCAAATTTAACAAACATGGCCTGTCAAGCTCGACCATTTAAGTCAATGGGAGAGCGCAGGAAAAAAAAAAAGCAGCCATTCAGAAGGTGGCAGGATCACCTCCTGAACGCCTTAGGGCCGGTTCACACAGCGAGGCGAGGCGAGGCGACACGGCTCGCCTCGCCTCGCTCCCGCAAGTCGCCCCCATTCAGTACTATGGAACCGTTCTGAGAGGAGCGACTCGAGTCGCTCCGACTCAGAAAAAAGGTTCCTGTACTACTTCGGGGCGACTTCGGGGGCGACTTGCATTGACTTCTATACAGAAGTCCTCTGCAAGTCGCCGCTGAGCTCCCCGCAGGTCGCGGCGAGGTAAGTCGGAGACGCCTCGCCGCGCCTCGCTGTGTGAACCGGCCCTTATAGTGGCTGCTTAGCTGCTCTCTGAAAAGTGATTGCTATTCAAAACATTGGATAGTGTGAACCTAGCCTTAATGTACACTTTAGAATCTTCAATAAATGTTTACTGAAACAAAAAGAATGTGATATTTACTAATGTAGACTGTTACTCATACAATATATTTACACTAATGATAATTGGTTTTTATATACCATTATACTGTAAAGCATTTTGACCAGTAGCAACCAATCAGACTTCCACTGTAGCCAGATAAAGAGTCTGTAATGTCCTATTGACATGAGCACACTATCAGACCAGGCCTAGCAACAGACAACACAGAGTTAGCTGCTATGTCCTACTGCAGTTTGCACACTATCATTGCAAGCCTAGCAACAGACAACATAGAGTAAAGATAAATAACTATTAGTATTGTGAACTCACCCCAGCCAGCAATGCATAATTTTAAAATGTATTTATGGATGTATGAATTGAAAACCTTTACAAATGCAAAATACATATGTACAGCTTCCAGTCCCATCCATGTAAAGGAGGTCAGTAGAAAATAATGCAGAAAGGCAGCAACAGTGACACACAGACCATGAATTCTAAATGTTGTCAACCAATCATCAACCAAGAAAATCAGATTCAGCATTAGCATTGAAAATGACAGATTCATCAGTATTTTGGAGGGGTAGTCTCTTCTCAGCTGCCTGAAAAGAAGCAAAAGTAGAATTATAAGACATCTATTAACATAGTTGGGCACAGGGTAATCTATAAAGTGCAATAGACAATACCACCCCATCGGAATACCTGGTCCAACAATCTGATATAACTAAACTGATATCTGACTTTGAGTTCAATGATACTGCAGTTTGCCTATCAGCGATTTCTCAGTGCTTTCTTATAAAAAAAAGTCTGTTTAAAATGTATGTACAGTATAGGTAAAACCCTAGTGCGCTCTACAGTGTGCTCCCAGCACAAAGAAAAGACTCCCACCGAGAAAAAGATGCATTGGGGTTGATTTACTAAAACTAGAGAGTGCAAAATCTGGCGCAGCTATGTAGGGTAGCCAATGAGCTTCTAACTTCAGCTTGTTCAATCAAGCCTTGACAAAGAGCTGTACCAAATTCTGCACTCTCTAGTTTTAGTAAATCAACCCTATTGCATCTTCCTCTCCTTGCAGGGGAGGACAATGTAACAAACAAAAGTGTGTACAAAAAAAAAATTATTAAAAAAAATAAAAAATAGCTAGATTAATGTTTGATCTAGGTCAGTGCCAGAGTTAGTGTTAGGGTCAAGGTAAGGGGCAAAGGTCAGGGGTCAAAGGTCAGGGTCAGAATATTTTGGGTATGATTATTTTAGGAAAGCACTTTTCAAATTGGTATCAGTGCCAGTTATGCGAGGACACAGGATCGGACTATCCGGCGGACAAACCGCCGGACTTTGCAGTGGAGGTCCGCCTGACTTTCTGAACGAGCGGACCTGCCCACACACGACCGGACTTTTTAAATGAACGGACTTGCCCACACACGGAGTAAAGTCTGTTCATTTTGAACGCGGCTCCAGGTAGACGGGACTAGCGCAGGAAGCCAATGTCGCCGCCTGCATTGGCGAGATTGACACCTCCCTGCCCCGTCATCGGGCATGGACTTAAAGGGCGTAGGGGTCCCCAAAAACTCCAAGAAGAGAAGAAGGCGGCGACAGAAGTGCAATGGTGCTCCAAAGCTTTGAATGAGTGAGGTTACTCCCTCTTAGGTGATCCCACTCACTAGAAATATTAGATCCTCAGCTTCACAGTCTGAGATCAAAAAAGCAGTGATCTAATGATCTGGGGATATGCAGGATGGTTCCTCAGCACACTCTTCCAAGAAGATATTTTATGACAGGAATGATATACCACACTCCATAGATGGAAGGGGATCTATGTGAGGAGTACAAAGACAAGTGTGTCTTGCATACAGTCAAGCATGGTGGTGGGAGTGTCATGGTCTGGGGCTGCATGTTTGATGCCAGCACTGGAGAGCTTCAGTTCATTGAGGGAACCATGAATGCCAACATGTTCTGTGACATACTGAAGCAGAGCATGATCCCCTCCCTTCTTAGACTGGGCTGCAGGGCGGCATTTCAACATGATAACAACCCCAAACACACCTCCAAGACAACCACTGACTTGCTAAACAAGCTGAGGGTAAAGGTGATGGACTGGCCAAGCATGTCTCCAGAACTAACCCCTATTGAGCATCTGTGGGGCATCCTCAAATGGAAGGTGGAGGAGCGCAAGGTCTCTAACATCCACCAGCTCCGTGATGTCGTCATGGAGGAGAGGAAGAGGACTCCAATGGCAACCTGTGAAGCTCTGGTGAACTCCATGCCCAAGAGGTTTAAGGCAGTGTTGGAAAATAATGGTGGCCACACAAAATATTGAAATGAGAACAGAGGGGAGCCAGTGCAGTATAAATCATATATTTAATAAAAACAAGTAGTAACTCACAGGTTAATTTAGATGAGTTCAGTATGTGGTGAAAATCGCCAGTCCTGGAGTCTCATAAACTTCCTATTTGGCGTCCTGTTTTCCCTTTGCAGACTGGGGCACTGGTGTGATCTTATAAGGATCCAGAGGAGGCTGGGAACCAAGAAGCAGGAAACTAAAAGCAGCTGGTCATGACTTCACAGGAACAGGAAATGTGATTATTCACAGTGGCAAGGAATGGTAATGCATTTTGAAGCAACAGCTTCTTCGTCAGACCATGATTGGCTGGCAAACCTGGCATTCTTAAAGCGGGATTCCACCCTAAAGTGGAACCTCCGCTGATCGGATCCCTCCCCCCCTCCGGTGTCACAATTGACACCTTTCAGGGGGGAGGGGGGTGGAGATACCTGTCAAAGACAGGTATTTTCACCCACTTCCGGGCATAGACTCCCGTGGGAGTCGACGCCATTTCCTGCCCTGCCGCGCTGTCTGCTGGGACACACACGGATCCCAGTGACAGCGCGGAGATTTCCTATTGCGCGGCGCGGCTCGCGCATGCGCAGTAGGGAACCGGGAAGTGAAGCCGATTCGCTTCACTTCCTGATTCCCTCACCTAGAATGGTGGCGACAGCAGCCGAGAGCCGAGCGATCGATCGGCCTCGGCTGCCGGCATCGCTGGAACCCGGGACAGGTGAGTGTCCATTTATTAAAAGTCAGCAGCTGTAGTATTTATAGCTGCTGGCTTTTAATATTTTTTTTTTTTGGTGGAATCCCTCTTTAAATACAGTGGAAATAGAAACAGAGAGATCGGATAGACAGGCAGGCTGGCATGTCAATCAAATAGACAGATTTAAAGAGGTAGACGGTTATAGAGCAAAAGTTATTGTAAATATGAGTAAAAAGCTTACTGATTAATAGTGGATGATGATAATTTTGTGACGTTTGAAGAAATCAAATAATTAATTGATTAAATACATAAATATAAATGTATAAATATACCACAGATATAAAATTAATACACTTGTATGAATAAATTAACTAAAAAATGAATTAAGAAAATTATTATTAAATTATTAACAATTGGTAATCAAATATTATAAATTATAATGAGTTAATAAATGGGGAAAATGGAGAAAAGAAAGGATTGTATGGCCCACATATGGAAGTTATGGAAGGTGTTGAATGTGTATGTCTTACCCTTGTGAGCACATTCAACACCTTCCATAACTGTTCTTCTATGTTTGTGGTTTACTGTCTAGCTTGCTCTTGTGGCATGCTATATGTGGGGCGTACAATTGGGCCCTTCAAGCCAGATTTGGGGAACATCGCAGATTTGTCGATGCTGGTCTCCCTAAACATAGTGTCCCCCACCACTTACTGGAATATCATAAGCAACCATCCAAAGATCTAAAAGTTTGGGTCTTTGAATCAATTCCCCAACAGAACGTTTCAAAAGGCTGTGTCATCAGAAAATGTATTGGATTCTCACTTTGGACACCATGTCGTCTATAGGAATGAACAAGGAGATTGAAATCAGCACTGTTATTTAACAAGTGCTGGTGCGATCCCTCCGGTCATGCCTCTGTGGGCCACTTGGTCACTGGTGATTGGACACCCAGTTTTCTCCACTAAACAGCTTGTATTGGGCAACAAACACAAATTCCCCCCCCCTTTTTTTACTCACCCCATCTCTCTCTTTTGTATAATATTGTTCCCATATATATATATATATATATATATATATATATATATATATATATATATCATATACTTATGTGTATACAAGCGTTTGTTGCACATGTACATTTTAAAATTGCACATATGTGGTATGTATATGCATGAGCGGTTATCGTATTGTGTACATGTATGATTATATTTATGTACACATATGTACCCAGTAGATAACACCATCGTTATCCATTAACCATTTATTATTTGAAGATTTGATTTGATTTATCCCTTTGAGAAGTATTTTTGGTCATGATATAATTTATAACAGATATACCCTTAATATTATATCTAGCAATGTGTCCTTTCCATCCTCCATTTTCACCATTTTATTAACTCATTATAATTTATAATATTTGATTACCAATTGTTATTAATTTAATAATACTTTTCTTAATTCATTTTTTGGTTAATTAATTTATTCATACAAATGCATTAATTAATTTTATATCCCAGGTATATTTATACATTTTTATTTATGTATTTAATAAATTATTTGATTGATTTCTTCAACCGTCATAAAATTATCATCATCCACTATTAATCAGTAAGCTTTTTACTCATATTTACATTCACTTCAGTCTACAACTGTCTACCTCTTTAAATCTGCCTATTTGATTGATGGGCCAGCCAGCCCATCAGATCTCTCTGTTTTTATTTCCTCTGTATTTAAGACTGCCAGGTTTGCCAGCCAATCATGGTCTGATGAAGAAGCTGTAGCTTAAAAATGCATTATCATTCCATGCCACTGTGAATAATCACATTTCCTGTTCCTGTGAAGTCATGACCAGCTGATTTTCGTTTCTTGCTTCCTGGTTCCCAGCCTCCTCTGGATCCTTGTAAGATCACACCAGTGCCCCAGGCTGCAAAGGGAAAACAGGACGCCAAATAGGACGTTTATGAGACTCCAGGACTGGTGATTTTTACCACATATTGAACTCATCTAATTTAACCTGTGAGTTACTGTATTTTTCGCACTATAAGGCGCACCTAAAAGCCTTATATTTTCCTCCAGATCAGCCGTGCGCCTTATAAGCTGGTGCGCCTTATGTGTGCACGGAGTTCCAAAATAAAAAAAAATCAAATCAAATCATTTCCCTCTCTGACACAGGGACGTACGCTGGCAGGGATAAACCAATCAGAGAACATTGCTGAAATCCGGCATCATTGCTGAACAGCCACCTGGCAACGAGACTGATACCAACAATGATGACAATGAGGAGAGGGAACCTGGCATGCTTGATGGCGAAATTGCCCAGCTGTTCAATTCAGACACAGAAGATGAGGACTTTGATGGATTTGTGGGAGAAGATTGATTAACAAATAATGTGAGTGGTATTGTTAAATAGTGGAATAAAGTACAAGTGAACTCACTGTTTTATAGAGTGTATTGTTTAGCATGCGTCTTATAATGCAGTGCGCCTTATTTATGGGTCAAGTACAGAAATAGTACCCGTAATTGAGACTGCGCCTTATAATCCGGTGCGCCTTATAGTGCGAAAAATACGGTACTACTTATTTTTATTAAATATATGATTTATACTGCACTCAGTCTGGCGCCCCTCTGTTCCCATTTCTACATAGAGCCCATCGCTTCACTCTAATGGCGCGTGCACACGAGCGGACGTCTCATCGGACTGAACTCCGAAGGGCTTTTCGACTGAGTTCTGACTGAGTTCCGCTGAAATGGACTTGCCTACACACGATCACACCAAAGTCCGACCATCTAGAACGTGATGACGTACAACGGGACTAGAAAAAGGAAGTTCAATAGCTAGGGTCCAATAGCTGCCCTTGCGCCGTTTTTGGTCCGTTGGAATAGCATACAGATGAACGGTTTTCTCGATAGGAACTGGTTCCCGTGGAATTCCGGAGGAAAGATTTGAAACGTTCTATTTCTAGGTCTATCAGAATTTTGGGGAAAAATAAGTCAGATGAAGCCCACACACGAGTGGAATGTCCCATGGAATCATTCCTCAGACCTTTTCTGCAGGAAAGTCCGCTCGTGTGTTCACAGCATAAGGGAGCTGCCTCCAGGTGCTAATCATGCAAGATCTCGGATCATTCATGGACATTATGTTTTAACAAATGTTTTAATATTATGTGTGCTTACACACACACATTTTATGTATACCTATATTCCAGTTGCTATATATGTTCTCAGCATATCTAGCGCTGCTGTTCCACCCTGTGTTTACACAGAATATTGACACTTTGGGCCAATTTGGACATTTTCACTTAGGGGTGTACTCACTTTTCTTGCCAGTGGTTTAGACATTACTGGCTGTGTGTTGAGTTATTTGTAGGGGACAGAAAATTTACACTGTTATACAAGCTGTACACTCACTACTTTACATTGTAGCAACGTGTAATTTCTTCAGTGTCACATGTAAAGGTATAAAATATTTACAAAAATATGAGGGGTGTACTCAGTTTTGTGAGATACTGTATATCTGCAGTGTTTTGTTATCTCTCTTCAAAGCACTATGTCCCATAGCTGTCTCCTGCTCTGTTCTTCTGTTATCAGCGTGATAACTTCTGACAAGCTCTCCGACACAGAATATAAAAGCAGCCTGAGTTTTGTGTTGGGTAGGATGTTATGAATAGATTAGCAGTGTGCTGAACGATTCAACAAACAGTTCTGAAAGTCTCTACCTATGAGGAGAAGGGACGTGTGCCCAATCAGCTATCTTGGCTGTATGCCCAGACTTTACTGCAGTGCTGAAAAGGAAGAAATAATCTCCTAACAGGATCTGAACTTTCTAAAGCATATATAAAGCTGAAGATAGCAGATATACATGTAAAACCTATGTAGGTAGATTTGCTTAATCTCTGTGTATCATCTGATCCTGTTCACATCACTGGGTATATGTGAGGGTTTACATCCACTTTAATGTATTCCCTGCATCAAGGTATAAAACAGTTTAAAGCTTTCTGTCCTCCCCCTTCCCTGTGTGAGGGAGAAGAGAGGAAAGAAGAGATCCAGCACTGTGCATGGCTGCATCTCTTCTCCCCTCTCTTCCACTTCACATAGGCACTATGGCAGCAGCAGGAGCTATTGGCTCCTGCTGCTGTCAATCAAATTCAGTGAGGAGGAAGTGGGGAGCTGGCCTAGACTTGCTGTGTATGTCTATGGAGTGTGGCACATAGACCCACATGGCTCAGGAGTGAGCATGCATTGTGTGCCCCCATAGCAAGGGGGCATAAGAAGAAGAGGGGGGCCAAGATCGCCAGCGGGGAAGCTGAGAAGAAGAGGTTAGGGGCCACTCTGTGCAAAACCATTTCTCAGAGCAGGTGAGTATATTTATTTGTTTTTTAATTACCTTTAGTTTTACTTTAAGCCCTGCCCACAATTATGTTTGTCTCCAGTGAATGTGCCAATCAAAAGGAGTAATACCAAGGTATATTGGGAACAAGAATCTCATTTACTGTTTTAATTGTTCTACATATCTTTTAATCAGACTTGTTCTTCAACACTAGATAATAAGTATAGGAAAATCTGAGAATGTGAGAAACCCATTTTTAATATCTTCTTATGCTATAATATATAACATATGAGACATTCCATATGTTACAGAAGTGAGATAAAGTCACAAGAGATAGCTATCATAGGAGAGATAAATACGTATGAGAAAATATGTGAAACTTATTTTCAATACATTTTTATGGCATACAACTCAATAAAAAATTTAATGTACCAGAGATAGCTATATTAAGAAAGATAAATAAGTAGGAGAAAATATAAGAATGTGAGAAACGTATTTCCAATAGATTTTGATGATATAAAACTCACTTAAACATTCCATAAGTAACAAGAGTGAGCCCTAGAAACAAGGAGGTGATGCCACATCCCACATACGTCATTAGACTCATTATGTACTCATCAAATGGGTTGATAGGTTTTCTTGAGAAATCCTGAAAAAAAAAGAGAAATGACAAATTAGTAGGCCTGTCTTCAGTATCCCACAAAAAAATAAAAAATAAATAAATACTTTGACAGTATGGACAGAAGAAAATATCCCCCCAAAAATATGTAAACCCAACATTTCATATTCTTGATATGTGCCTGTTGTGCCAGTTGATTGAACATAGACAAGGATTAAAAAGTAAAGAAGCTGCTTACACAAATCAGCTGCTTAAAGTGTTTAAAGAGGAGCTGCACCTTAAAATACTGCAGCTGCTGACTTTTAATAAATGGACACTTACCTGTCCCAGGGTCCAGCGATGTCTGTCGTAGATGACGAGCAATCGCTCGTCTCCCGGCTACCCCCCCGCCGCCATCCTCTGTCAGGGAATCGGGAGGTGAAGCGTTGCGGCTTCAATGCCCGGTTCCCTACTGCGCATGCTGCGCGTCGGCACTGGTCCCCGTTGTGTCCTGGGAACTGTGTGTTTCCCAGAACACAACGGGGGGAGTGGGGGCATCTGCGGCTAGCTTGTCCCAGAAGTGGGTGCAGATACCTGGATTATACAGGTATTTGCACCCCCTCCCCCCTGAAAGGTGCCAATTGTGGCACCAGGGGGGGGGGGGGGTTCCAATGAGCGGACCTTCCACTTTAGGGCGGAGGTCTGCTTTAAGAAAAAAACTGAGGGTTTAATATCACTTTAATAATAAAAAAAAAAAAACAGAAAGTGCTGGCGCTCAGCAAACCGATATGTGATGAATTATAACAAAAGCGATAATAGCAGTAGGGTAGAATCAATATAAAACCAATGTCCAATCAACAGAAAGAAAAAGTCCACAAAGTGACCAATCCGCAATAATTCATGCTTGATATGTAGGCTGAAAAGATGAAGATACGTTCACTGTCACAAAGGGCTGCTCTTCTCTGGAGTGAAGCCGACTCAGAGTCATCAGAGAAAAAACAAGAATAGGAGAGCGCCTCTCAGTTAAAGTGTTTTATTCAACGATAAAGTAAAATAGTAAACACTTACATGTAAAAATGCAAGTAGCTATACACGGGTTAATCAAGCAGGAGAATGTAGCCGTAATCAAAGGCATGTGTCCAGGAGTTCACAATTCCATGCTGTAGTAGCCGCAAGGAGCCGGGGGGAACCTGGCTGTGTCTTGCAGAGGAAAGTGACAAGCGGCTCGCGAAGACAGCGTGTGACGTCAGCAGGTTTTCCCCCACCTGAATAAAACACTTTAACTGAGAGGCACTCTTCTATTCTTGTTATTTAATATCACTTTAATAGTTTGGTAAATGTGCACTGGCTCGGAGTTATAATTTCTCCAGTTTCCAGTCTCATCTTGTACCACTAGAGGTCATTTACAGATCACTAAAAATGGAGTTGTATGAATTCTTTGTGCAACGTTGGCCTTCATTCCTAATAACTGGAGGAAACAAATGTGTTTGTGTTCCTATGGCATCCTACAAGGTCAGCTTGTATTGTCTAACCGACATAAACATATAAAATGACAGCTGATATATGGGTATAATAAAGGCTTAAATGTGCTTTTATTACTCTCCATAAGTGACATAGCACAGTCTGTCAGGGCAGGTGACCTGATCTTTCTCCATGACGTTTCCCTTTCACTTACAGCATATGCAATTAGCGCACCTCCAGCTGTTGCAGAACTACAAGTCCCATGAGTCATAGCAATACTCTGACAGCCACAAGCATGACACCCAGAGGCAGAGGTATGATGGGACTTGTAGTTTTGCAACAGCTGGAGGTCCGCTAATTGCAGATCCCTGACTTACAGGCATCTTACCCAGTGTTAATTTAGTCAACTAAAACATTTTAGTCGACTAAATGAATACTATTTTAGTCTACTAAAATACGACTAAAACTAAAATGCCATTTTAATCAAAAAACTAAGACTAAAACTTAATTGAAATTTGACTTCAAAATCAACACTGGTCTGTAGTGCATGTTCATAGCTCAATGCCATAATAAATAACATATTCGATTTTTCTCTCCAGCAGTATATAATGAGTTTGGAAATTGTAGAGAAATGTTAACTAATGCATTACAATTTAATTACACCTGTTAGATTTTAGACAACTAAAATCTACTGGAGATTTTAGAAACAAGATGGTCCTGAACTGCCGCACTCAGTAGAAAATACATCTTTATTGTGAAAAATTGAATAAAATCCAACATAACAGTCAAATAAAACGTGGACAAAACAGGGATCAATGGCTAAAGCGTTTCACATCGTTTGATGCTTACTCATTTCTACAGACTTGTGCAGAGCCAGCACCTGAGAGTTCACAGTAGGGCGGGAGCACCTGTTAAAGTACTGGAGATTTTAGTTGACTAAAACATAGGACATTTTAGTCGACTAAAATGTACTGGAGAATTAGTCGACTAAATACCACTAAAACTAAAACAACCGCAGAAGACTAAAATGGGACTAAAACTAAAATGCCATTTTAGTCTTAAGACTTAGACTAAAACTAAACCAAATTTTTCTGCCAAAATTAACACTGATCTTATCCACCCTGTGACTGGACAGTGAAAGGAGAAGCAGACAACTGATAAAACCAGCTGCTCTTTCATTCTGTTAGTACATTCCTTGCACTGCAGCACATTTGACTGGCTGCTTGTGCTGCTTCTCTCTCCCCCTCTCTGAGCTCTGCTGTGCACACTATAAAAAAGACTGCTAGAGGTTGATACCGAGTCAAATTCTGGTAATTACTTGCTTGCATTTGATTATAAAATCATTTGAAAGTAAAATTAAGCCCCATACACACTATCAGATTTTCTGCTGATTTTTGTCTTCAGATTTACCAAAACTATGTAGTACAAGGGCCTGCCTGATTGGATACAAATTGAAACTCCTAAGGTTTGACCTCATATTATATGATTTTGGTAAATCTGAAGGAAAAAATCAGCAGAAAATCTGAGTGTGCATGGGGCTTTATTGTTACAGAACTGTTTTAATTTGTCTTTTTTATTCGCTTGGAGTTCAGTTTTAAACAGTTTACCTTTTGGGAAAAAATAATAAATGCAGAAAAAAAATGTGCATTTATTATTTTTTCCCGCAGGAGTCTGCACTGCTGCAGAGCATTGCTCCCATGATCAGTAGATGCAATGTCACTCATACAGGCAGACAGTTACTAAAGAGCAGGAAGAACCAGTGCATTCTCAGTTATTTAAAAACGACAAGCCGTCTGCCGTGGTGGAAGGGACTCGTAGTATATTCATTCACAGATCACCGTGAATGAATGATGCAGCTGTGTTGGCAGAGCCCTGCAATGTCGTGCCAGTTTTGAAAAGTGACAGCTAATGCGGGAAGAGGAACCCCCCACTGTCATAGGGGAATGACTGCTGGAGCATGTTGTACTTTACACACTAAATATAGGTGTAACCTGTAACATGCTTTCAAAGGTGAACTTAAAGTGGTGTTCCACAGAAAAAAAAAAAATCATAAAAATTCAGAAAAAAACAAAAAAAAACATTTGGATTTTTTTTTAACTCACCTCTAAATGCCTGTTGCTAGGGGTCCCACTAGTCTGCCTCCTTCAGTGCCTGGGCTGGTGACATCACTTCCCCTCAGCGCAGGAAGGGCTCAGCCCTGCCCCCTCCCCCTATCAGTCACCTGGGACACGTGACAAGTCCCCGATGCCTGCGCGGCCAATCACGGCGCGTGGTGCCGCTCGCGCATGCACAATCCGCTATCTTGGGTTAATATATTGTGTGAGCTTCAAGTGGATCCTGAAGACCAATCTGGGTGAAATGTGTTGATCACATCACCGCTTTTCGCTCTGCTGGTTGTAAAAAACTTGGCAGCATTGTTCACATGTTTTCAGAGTGTTTTCAAATTCTATCTATGGACTAATAAATATTGTTTATTTTAAGCATATTGTTATTTCATGCTCCCTTATTCCCATGTCTCTCTTATTGGGAGATTTGGAGATACCAAATCAATCATTTTTAAGGACTGATTTAAACTAAACAGCGCTTGCCCCACCCCACTTCTATCAGATAAAAGCTTTTCCACTTAGGCACTAGATACACTGTCAAAAATAACATACATAACCAAGTGGCAAACTATAAATTAATAACTCGTATTGCTACATAAATGGCTAATAATAGTGACTTGATTTAGATAATAAGGTGACTTGTGATGATATGTGCAAATGCAGCAAAACAAAGTGCTTGGTGCTCCGTGCTCCAAAGATGACTGTAATTCCACCACTGTGTGGTTCCGCATTCACCAGATGGGTTGAACTCCTCTGCCGTATGGCAAAAAGAGTCAACTATACTTTAGGTCTCTTAAAGGGGGACCTATCCCTCTGATTATTGCCGGACTTATCTTCCACTGTATGGGCTGGCCTCCTTTTTATCTCATAGAAATGGGTTGGGGCAAGTGCTGTTTAGTTTAAATCAACCATCACTTTTTTTTTCCCCTTGCAAGGGAACAGTATAGACAGCAGTGGCCAGATACAAACACACCACACCAAGGCACGAGTGCCATTCTATTTACAGTCAGCTCATACATTGATCATTTTTTCCGCTCAACCAGTGGGTTGAACTAAAGAAAATATCGAATTCTTAAGGATGGGTGAATGGTTTGGCCCCAGCATAAGTTCGTGCTGAACTTTAGCTGTTTGGACATTTGACAAACATCCGAACAAATAGGTAGTTCGACCATTTGTTCAGCCCACCCTACCACAATCCATTGCAGTGCTGAACAGTGCAAAGCAAGCCTTGATTAGCTAAAGCAGTGAAAGCTTCAGCCAATCAAGGCACAGAGCACTGTCAGAGTCATGATTGGACACTGTTGTCATGACTTTATCCAATCATGGCTCATTCATTCCCCACAGTATAAAAGTATTCTTTCAATGGCAGCCATTTTCAGTGTGATTTTGGCGTGGAGAGACATAGAACAGGGCTCTGTTCAGTGCTATCAGTTAGTTACTGTGCTATTTTGCTTATATATTGTCAGTGTAGAATATTAGTTTAGTGTCAGTCTAGGGATAGTGTGAGTGTAGTGAGGAGGACCATCCAGCTTTGCAAAGTGTGCAGCTAGAGTAGGGACAGCTCAGATAGTTTCACTGTAGTGTAGTGAGACTGTGTCATTCATACATTAGTGTGGAGTAGATACAGCTCACATAGTTTCAGTGCAGTGTAGTGAGACCGTGTCAGTAATCTTGACATTATAGCTAGAGTAGGGACAGTTCAGATAGCGTCTGTGTATTTCAACACGTCTATTTGATCGCGTTATTGCCAGTTTAATGCCATTTACTTCTGTGCGCGTTGCTGCCAGTTTAATGCCATATCGTTTTGCATGCGTTACTGACAGTTTAACGCCATATAGTTTTGTGCGTCACTGTACATTTGGCGCATTATATTGCAGTATATTTTAGTGTATCTGTGGATTGTGTCTGTGTAGCTTAAGTACTCAAATTAAAATGCACCAAACACCTCTTTACATTGATTAACCACTTGACCACTGGGCACTTAAACACCCTTAATAACCAGACGAATTTTCAGCTTTTGGTGCTCTCACATTTTGAATGACAATTACTCAGTCATGCAACACTGAACCTATATGAAATTTTTGTCCTTTTTTTCACACAAATAGAGCTTTCTTTTGGTGGCATTTAATCACCTCTCAGTTTTTAAATTTTTTGTGCTATAAAAGAAAAAAGACCGAAAATTCTGCGAAAAAATGAATTTTTCTTCGTTTCTGTTATAAAATTTAGCAGATTAGTAATTTTTTCTTCATAAATTTTGGCCAAAATTTATACTACTACATATCTTTGGTAAGAATAAGTACAAATTGGTGGATATTATTTGGTCTTTGTGAAAGTTATAGAGTCCACAAGCTATGGTGCCAATATCTAAAAATTGATCACACCTGAAGGACTGAAGGCCTATTTCAATTCTTGAGACCCTAACATGCCAGAAAAGTACAAATACCCCCCAAATGACCCTTTTTTGGAAAGAAGACATTCCAATGTATTTAGTAAGAGGCATGATGAGTTTTTTGAAGTTGTAATTTTTTCCCACAATTCTTTGCAAAATCAAGATTTTTTTTCCTTTTTTTTTTCCACAAAATTGTCATATTATCAGGTTATTTCTCACACACAGCATATGCATACCACAAATTACACCCCAAAACACATTCTGCTATTACTCCCGAGTACGGCGATACCACATGTGTGAGACTTTTACACAGTGTGGCCACATACAGAGGCCCAACATGCAGGGAGCGCCATCAGGCTTTCCGGAGCACCCAGGACAATTCTGACATTTCTCTCCTACATGTAAAAATCATCATTTATTTGCTAAAAAATTACAGAGAACCCCAAAACATTATATATTTTTTTTTAGCAAAGACCCTGGAGAATACAATGGTGGTCGTTGCAAATTTTTATCTCACACGGTATTTGCGCAGCAATTTTTCGAACGTGTTTTTTGGGGGAAAAAACAGTTTTGTGCTTAAAAAAACCAAAAAAAACAGTAAAGTTAGCCCAATTTTTGCATAAAGTGAAAGATGAAGTTATGCTGAGTAAATAGATATTGAACATGTCACTCTTCAAAATTGCACATGCCCGTGGAATGGCGCCAAACGTTGCTACTTAAAAAATCCCCATAGGCGACGCTTTAATTTTTTTTTACTGGTTACATGTTTTGAGTTGCAGAGGAGGTCTAGGGCTAGAATTATTGCTCTCGCTCTAACGTTCGCGGCGATACCTCACATGTGTGGTTTGAACACTGTTTTCATATGTGGGCGGGGCTTACGTATGCGTTCGCTTCTGCATGCGAGCACATGGGGATAGGGGCGCTTTAAAATTTATTTTTATTTTTTTATTGTTCATTTTACTTTATTTATTTTAGTTTGACATTTTTTTCCCCAAAATCAAATTTTTGATCACTTTTATTCCTATTACAAGGAATGTAAACATCCCTTGTAATAGGAATATGGGGTGACAGGTCCTCTTTACAGTGAAATCTGGGGGTCAATATGACCCCACATCTCACCTCTAGGCTGGGAAGCCTGAAATAAAAAATAAAAAAAAGATTCTGGCTTTGATCGTACTGGCGAGTTGGTAGAAGCACCGGAGGGCAGTGAGGGGTGGGGGGGGGGGGGCGTCTATGGCTGGGTATTGCAGGGTATCACCGAGTATGGCTGGGTATCTCCGAGTATGGCTGGGTATGGCAATTTATGGCAGGGTATTGCAGAGTATTGGTGGGGTATTGGCGGGGTATTGGCAGGTATTGCAGAGTATTGGGGGGTACTGCAGAGTATTGGGGGGTACTGCAGAGTAATGGCGGTACTGCAGAGTAATGGCAGGGTACTGCAGAGTAATGGCGGGTACTGCAGAGTAATGGCAGGGTACTGCAGAGTATTGGGGGGTACTGCAGAGTATTGTGGGGTACTGCAGAGTAATGGCAGGGTACTGCAGAGTAATGGCGGGGTACTGAAGAGTAATGGCGGGTACTGCAGAGTATTGGGGGGTACTGCAGAGTAATGGGGGGGGTACTGCAGAGTAATGGGGGGTACTGCAGAGTAATGGCAGGGTACTGCAGAGTAATGGGGGGTACTGCAGAGTAATGGCAGGGTACTGCAGAGTATTGTTGGGTATTGCAGAGTATTGGCAAGGAATCGAGGGGTTAAATTCGGTGAGCAGCGATGTGGGCACTGCAGATGCAGCCCACATCACTGCTGACACCGATCTCTTTCCCCTCCGCTGTACCGATCGGTACAGAGAGGGGGAGGGAGGAACCGGCGTCATAAGATGACGCTGGTTTGTTTACAAGTGATCACTCCGTCATTTGACGGAGCGATCACGTGGTAAACGGCCGCAACGAGCGGCCGTTTACCGTGATCCGTGATGCAGTGGACCCGGCGGTCACGGATGATCTCGTGTGCGCGCCCCAGGGGGCACGCGAGAGCAGAATTCTGGGAGGCCGTTAATTAACGGCCTCTCAGAGTTAAACAACCGCCCTGAAGCCGTTAATCGGCAATGGGCGGTTGTTAAGTGGTTAAAGTGCATCTATGTACAGATTTAAACTTCTTCTTCTTTACATTTGCTGATAAGCACAGCCCCCTCCATTCAAATAATGTCTGGGAGGACCAACAAGGAGAGGCAGACGTTCCCTTGGCAGGGGGGCCAGCAACAAATGTGTCCACAGGCAAAGGAGGACACGGTGGTCACTCCTCAGGCATGGCATAAT
The DNA here is from genome assembly GCF_037356315.1 of Lithobates pipiens. Lineage (NCBI taxonomy): Eukaryota > Metazoa > Chordata > Amphibia > Anura > Ranidae > Lithobates > Lithobates pipiens. Next base: position 44,544,484 of record NW_027507685.1, read on the forward strand.
TTTCCTCTCTTTAGTAAGTTTGCCCGTGCTATCCAGCCACAGCATGCAGAGGAGGTGGTGGACTGGCTTACTAAACCTTCCTTATCCTCCCCATTCTCTGTCACGCAAGCAGAGACAAGTGTGCAGTCCCCTGCAGTTGCCAGGGTAGATAAACCTGACTTTGTCCACATCTATTCCTGCCATAGCCCCAAAATCAGCCATTGATGAGTCAGCTGAGTTATTTGAACGCAGCATCATCCACTTGCTCCTTGATGATGGACAGCCATTACTGGATTCAGATGTTGGTTCTGAGGTTGAGGATGACAGGAACAAGAGCCTAGAGAGAGGGAGGAACACTGGTAGACAAATTGGCATTCATGTACCCCAAGCCGCAGCATGTCGCCAAGTTGTCTCCAGTGGTAATGATGAAAATGGAGGAGATGGGGATGATGATGAGGTCACTAATGCAACTTGGGTGCCAGATAGAGCAGAGGAGGAAACTGAAGGTGAGGTGGCACAACCTCAAGGAGGCTAACATCAAGAAAGAGTAGAGAGAAGCCCCCCTATTTCTTCACATTCTGCAGCTGTTATCTCCTGGCCCACTCCCCAAAAGCTATCTGGGCCTTTTTCAGCACATCTACAGCAGAGAAGGTCTCAGAACTCATCTTGTCCCCACAGAGAGGGCAGAAGATCTTTGACAGGTGCATATCATTGCAATTTTTTACAGCAAGGCCAATTCTTACTTTCATCAAGATTATCTCTATAGGGTTACGGTGGGAAGGCACCACCGACACCCAAAGACCAATTTTTACGCAAGTGTTACTTCTATCCAAAGTCAAAGTGACACCAAAATGTATCCAAAAAATCTCTACTCTTGTTCCCAGTGCACTACATTATGGCCTCATCATTCACACTGGCTCCCCAGCTCTTGCTGAGCAAAATAAAGGCAGCTTGCATTGAAAATTAACTTTTTTTTTGGCTTTATAAATGCAATTATTGATGCAGCAGATTCTAGACATTGTACAGATCTTCCACTTTACAGGTAGACTAAGGGGACCCCCCAGGCCCTATATTGCAAGGATTTTCTTTATTTTAATGCTTTCATTTTAAAAATCAAAAAATCACTGCTCACTTAAAAATTACGTTTTTTACAAACTTTTTTTTTTTATTAATACATGTCCCCCAAGGCAGGACCCGGACCTCTATAACCATTGTATGCCCAATTACTTGCATATAAGCCTTCAAAATGGGCACTATTGATTTTTGACATTCGGGTCCCATTGAGTTTAATGGGGTTTGTTATTCGGGACTGAACTTTTGCGGTGTTCGGAAGTTCTGGTGCAAACTGAACAGGGGTCTGTTCGACCCATCCATACTCATTTGATGTGTATGGGGAAATCCTCCCACTGTGATTTTATACAGCAGTGGGGAGACTTTCCCACTGTCAGAGTACAATGATCAATGTTTCCAGCTATAGCCAATGGCACTGGTCATTCAAGAAAATCCCAATGGGCTGGTTGTACACAAGTCCAATAGACCAGCCTGACCATTGGATATGGATCACAATTCAGCCAGTCCCTGCTAAAGTAGATTAAGTTTGATCCATGTAAGACTGTCTCAATGGGGCACCCACATGTAAGGACATGTAAGCTGCAATATATAACTTTTTTTTAATTTATTTGTTTAGGTTTCGATATCCATTAAGTGATCATAATAGTCCATACAACATGCTACAAAAACTATACATCTGTGTATACTTACAAGAAGAACCCCAAAGTGAGTAAGGTGAGAGCAGTTACACGAAGTGAAATCAACATCTGTGCTATCCACTGAACAGCCAGATTCATTCCATCCACCTATATTATCTGCACCAGGAAGAAAAGACACAATAATCGAATAAGCAGATCATTGTCAATTGTGGGCGTCCTAAGACATATTCCCTTACAAGAGGATGCTAAAATGCTAAAAGTATTTAGTTAATTCATTTATCACAGACATTTTTATTGCACCGTCAATTTATACAGCAATACAGCAATTTCCATACATCACATTCACAATATTCACAATAGTCCCTACCCTCAAGAAACTTAAAAGCTGGGAGCAAACTAACACAAGGAGAGGGAGAACATACAAACTCTATGGAGATAGTGCCTTATCTAGGATTCAAACCGAGGACCTCAGTGCTGCAGGGCAGAAGTCCTAACCACTAAGCCGATAGCATTTCAGATTTTATTTTTTTCTAAAAAGACTACACTGTACTGTATTCATTAGAAACTCTACTAGTACAGCTGCATAATCTGTCTGTTTGCCTTTATAATCCAATAGATAAAATATGGTTTAAAAGAGTTCATGGGTTATAAATCCATTGATTTATTTATTAAAACAATTGTTCTTGCCAGTCATGGAAATCCTTGATCTAAAGGAGTTAGAACTTTTTCACTTACCGTTTTTAGTGATGTCCCAAAATACGCACTTTACTGGACGCATCTCCTAAATAAACAATATACAGTAATTGAAAAGGATACATTAGTAACCAGGGATAGAGCATTAGAGACAGCAGAGACCTTTGTGAAATACAAGTGGCACACTGTAGCTCTCCTTATCTATATAATTCTATCTATATAATTCTCACTTTTGTTTTTAAAGTATATAGTGTTAATTATTCTGCCCTGAAGGTTGTCATGGCTGACGTCTCCTTTTTAAAATTCTAGTTTCCTAGCGGTCATGCTGATGCTCTTGCTCCAATACCTTGGGTCGCTGGTTTAGAGCAAATATGCAGAATTCCTGAGCTACATATTGGTTCTGTGTCAGTGACACAGAAATATAACCAGGCAACCAACATTTGAAAAGGTCTGCAATGGCAACTCCAGGATTTCTCCCAGGCATATAGTGCATTGGAAAAAGTATTCACACCCCTTGAAATTTTCCACATTTTGTCATGTTACAACCAAAAACATAAATGTATTTTATTGGGATTTTATGTAATCGACCAACACAAGTGGCACATAATTGTGAAGTGGAATCAAAATGATGAATGGTTTTCAATATTTTTTTACAAATAAATATCTGAAAAGTGTGGTGTGCATTTGTATTAAGCCCCCTTTACTCTGATACCCCTAGCTAAATTCTACTGGAACCAATTGCCTTGAGACGTTGCCTAATTAGTAAATAGAGTCCCCCTGTGTGTAATTTAATCTCAGTATAAATACAGCTGTTTTATAAAGCCCTCAGGGGTTTGTTAGAGAACTTTGGTGAACAAACAGCCAAGCAACACACCAGACAGGTCAGGGATAAAGTCGGGGTGACGTTTAAAGCAGGGTTAGGTTATAAAAAAATATCCCAAGCTTTGAACATCTCAAGGAGCACTGTTCAATTCATCATCCGAAAATGGAAAGTAGTATGGCAGAGCTTCAAGTCAACCAAGACACCACCTAAGCTGACAGGCCGGGCAAGAAGAACATTAATCAGAGAAGCAGCCAAGAGGCCCATGGTAACTCTGGAGGAGCTGCAGAGATCCACAGCTCAGGTGGGAGAATCTGTCCACAGGACAACTATTAGTTGTGCACTCCACAAATCTGGCCTTTATGGAAGAGTGACAAATAGAAAGCCATTGTTGAAAGTCCATTTTGCAGTTTGTTAGAAGCCATGTGGGGGACACAGCAAACAGGTGGAAGAAGGTGCTCTGGTCAGATGAGACCCAAATTGAACTTTTTGACCTAAAAGTAAAACGCTATGTGTGGTGGAAAACTAACACTGTATATCACCCTGAACACACCATTTTTTTTAGCAGGGACAGAAAAGCTGGTTAGAGTTGTTGGGGAGATGGATAGAGTCAAATACAGGGCAATTTTAAACCACTTCAGCCCCGGAAGATTTTACCCCCTTCCTGACCAGAGCACTTTTTACAATTTGGCACTGTTACTCTTTAACTGACATTTGCACGGTCGTGCAATGCTGTACCCAAACAAAATTTGTGTCTTTTTTTCCCACAAATAGAGCTTTATTTTGGTGGTATTTGATCATTTCTGCGGTTTTTATTTTTTGCGCTATACACAAAAAAAAAGAATGACAATTTTTAAAAAACATTTTTTTTTACTATTTGCTATTATAAATATTCCCCAAATTTAAAAAAAAAATTCTTCATCAGTTTAGGCCAATATGTATTCTACATATTTTTGGTAAAAAAAAAAAAAAAATAGCAATAAGATTTCTTGCATTTTTGAGGCGTTTTTATTTTTTAACACTTTTTTTCTAGTAATGGCAGTGATCTGCGATTTTAGCGATATTGCAACATTGCGGCTGACAGATCGGACACTTTTCACACATGCTTGGGACCATTGATATTTATAGATATTTATTATCTATAAATATGCATTGATTACTGTGTAAATGTCACTGGCAGGGAATGAGTTAACACTAAGGGGTGATCAAGGAGTTAACTGCATGTTTCCTCACTGTGTTCTAACTGTGTGGGGATGGGACTAACTAGGAGAGATGACAGATCGCTGTTTCTACTTTATAGGAACACACAATCTGTCTCCTCTCCTCTGACAGCACAGGGATTTGTGTGCGCACGCGATCGATTGTGGCCGGCGGTGATTGTGCCCGCCAGCCACACGCATCGGGTCCCCCGCTGAGCAGTGGGCGCACGTGCGTGCATGCGACAGTGCTTGCACGCCCTCTGGTGGCTCTATATATATATATATATATATATATATATATATATATGGGATTTCGCCCAGGAGAGCCATTCTGCCGGAGTATATCTGCGTGAGCCAGGTTAAAAGAAAACCTGTTAGAGTCTGCAAAAGACTTGAGGCTTTGGAGGAGGTTAACCTTCCAGCAGGACCACAACTCTAAACATACAGACAGAGCTACAATGGAATTCTTTAAACCAAAACATATTCATGTGTTAGAATGTCCCAGTCAAAGTCCAGACCTAAATCCAATTGAGAATCTTTAGCAAGACTTGAAATTTGCTGTTCACAGACACTCTCCATCCAATCTGACAGAGCTTGAGCTATTTTGCAAAGAAAAATGGGCAAATTTTTCACTCTCTAGATGTGCAAAGCTGGTTGAGACATCCCCAAAAAGACTTGCAGCTGTAATTGTAGCGAAAGGTGGTTCTACAAAGTATTGACTCGGGGGGCCTGAATACAAATGCATGCCACTTTTCAGATATTCATTTGTAAAAAAAATTCGAAAACCATTTATCATTTTCCTTCCACTTCACAATTATGTGCCATTTTGTGTTGGTCTATCACATAAAATACAAATAAAATACTGTAAATTCATGTTTTTGGTTGTAACATGACATAATGTGGAAAATTTCAAGGGGTATGAATACTTTTTTCAAGGCGCTGTATTTACTTTAAAATGCAGCTAGATCCTAACTGGCAATAACTGTGAGGCCGCGTACACACGGGCGGACTGTCTGGCCAACTAAGTCCGTCAGACAATCCGACAGACAGTCCGTCCTACTTTTGAATGAACGGACTTGACCACACACGATGAACAGACAGTCCGCTGAAAGCTTGCACGATGACGTGTACGGCACGTACGATGGGACTAGAAATATGACGTCCAATACACTGCAATGCAACCTTCGGCCGTGTAAATCCTTTCTGAGCATGCGCCATACTTAGTCCGTCCAACTTGCCTACTCACGAGCGGACTGTCCGCTGAAACCAAAGTTGGACGGACAATATTACGGAAATTCCGAAAGACTTAGTCCGCCAGACTGTCCGCTGAAAAAGTCCGCTGAAGCCCACACACGAGCGGACTGTCCGCTGAAACACGTTTCAGCGGACCAAGTCCGTCAGACAGTCCGCCCGTGTGTACGCGGCCTGAGGTTTTTTTAAATTGTCTAATGAGAAGAACAGAGAAATGTACCATTTGAAGTTGAGATATAACACTCATCTGTGAGAAACAGAGACTCATTCTAGCAATGCAGCAGTTAAATCCCTTGCAGCAGCTGTCATCTCCTGCCCGGCTACTTCTAGGTGTCAGGTTTTCAGCCTCCTGATTAAACAATTCAGTGAATGATCCATCCTGCTCATGTACGCTGAATTCTGTCATGCTGGTACAACTGGCGTGTGCCGGAAATGCACGCCAAGCTACACATGCGGAGCCCAATGCACGTTCAATAGAAGACGGTGTGAAGGCAGGTAAATATTTGTTATTGCAGATGAGATATAGCACATCTCTTCTGCAATTCTGCAATACAAATCTGCCGATTAGCAGTTTTTTGTTACTTAAAGTGTTACTAAACCCATTCACTATATCTGATCTCTCACGGTACACAGAACGTGGAAATGCAATTATTTTAGTAAACATAAGCGGCTAAATACCTTTTCTCATCATCACTATATTGCAGTCTTGTGACTTCTATGAGTGTGTGGTTAAAGCTTGTTTTCATACTGCACTGGCTGTCCTATCAGGATCCAGGACCCCTGACCTTCTGTCCAGACAGTGCTGATTGACCCTGTGCTGATCACATGCACTCTCCCAGAGAAAAAAAAAACTCTTTAGCAATACACACCAAACTGAGCATGTGCACTCTGACTCCAGTAACTCTGTCTTATCCGGACATGTTTTGGAGTCAGTGAAAGAAGAGGAGGATCTGTGCATACAGGATGAAATAGCCTTTTTACGCAATGCAGAGGATTACCCCCTTAGGTTCCACAGTGAGTATAACAAGCATGCTTTACTGCATATACATACTGCTTCTACTATTGTGGGTTTAGTAACACTTTAAGTTTAGCTGCACTTTAACCTCAGAGCTGCTACATATGTAATATAGCCTAATGGTACTGTAACTTACCGTGTTGTCAACAATGTGCTGTAGCTTGATTCTAACTGGCTGGTCTAATTTCTGTATGGTAACTCCTTCTACAGTGGCACTGATGACGTAGGTGTTTAATTTGTAATTGCCAAAGGTGTAATCCTACAAACAGACATTAGTAAATGATAAACATGAATAAGTTGTAAATCTTTGCATGTGTGCATAATATATATATATATATATATATATATATATATATATATATATATATATATATATATATATATATATATATATATATATATATATATATATATATATATATATCTATATCTATATATATATATAGATAGATAGATAGATAGATAGATAGATAGATAGATAGATAGATAGATAGATAGATAGATATATACATACATACATATACACAGGGCTTTTTTTCTCAGATAATAGGTGCCGGAACTACCCCTTTCTGAGTCACCCCTTTTTTCCACCTCCACCCACCTCAGAGCACCCTCTACCTACCTCCCATTACTGCCCTTTTAGAGAATACAGAACCAAATATAATTTTGTAGTGATAAGTAATTTGTATGGAATTTGTTAATGATAACAAGAAAAGCAGTATAATTGATCCCCTGTAGCCAGTAACAATAAAGCCTCCTCTAGCAACAATAGACCCCCCCCCCCCATTAACAATGGGCCACCCGAAACAAAATCCCCCGGCAGCAACAACAGATCTCCTCAAAGCCAGCATCAATAGACTTTCCAGCAGACAGAAACAATAGTCCCCTCCCTCAACAGTAGATCTCTACCAGCCATAACTGACCCCTCAGCGATATAAGACCCACCCCCAGCAACAATAGATCTCCCACCATTAAGAAAAGACCCCCCTGCAAAAATAGATCCTCTCCAGGTAGAATAGATCTCTTAGCAGCCAGTATCAATAGACCCTGCAGCACACCCCAGCACCCCTTACCATTACATACAGTCAGTGTTGGAGGTGCCAGGGAATTGCATTCCCCGTGTTCCTGCTGAAAAAAGCCCTATATATATATATATATATATATATATATATATATATATATATATATATATATATATATATATATATATATATATATATATAACATGTTAAGAATAGATAGATAGATACTGTAGATAGATATATAGATACTGTAGATAGGTAGATACATAGAATCATGCTGGCTATATCAAATGTTAAGCTAATTATAGAATGCCCAGTTTGAAAAAATACTATTAAAATATACTCATATTTTATTAATTTAAGAGGATTTTTTTCAGAATGTCAAAATAATATTAAGACAGAGCAGAACATCTTAAACCACATAAGATAGACAGAAATAGATAGATAGATAGATAGACAGAAATAGATAGATAGATAGATAGATAGATAGATAGATAGATAGATAGATAGATAGATAGATAGATAGATAGATAGATAGATAGATAGATGGATAGATAGATAGATGGATAGATAGATAGAGATAGATAGAAAGAGATAGATAGATAGAAAGAGATAGATAGAGATAGATATATAGAAAGAGATAGATAGATAGAAAGAGATAGATAGATAGATAGAGATAGATAGATAGAGATAGATAGAAAGAGATAGATAGATGGATAGATGGATAGATGGATAGATAGATAGATAGATAGATAGATAGATAGATAGATAGATTTACATACAGTACATCATAGAAGGAGAGACAGATGAGCATAAATAAGTTATGTTAAAACTACTCTGGAAATCCATTTTCCTTTCACTTTAGGTTTAAAGCCTTATTGAACATAAAAGTTTTTCAAATGTACCAGAAAAAGTGATAAACTTCCTAAAAAGGTGAACTGCAATTTAGAGGCTTCTAATCCAGCTTCCTCTCCTATTGCTTCAGGCAGATATATGGAGACAACAACGTTGTCAATTGGAGGTTTTTCCGATATGATCTGTTGGAAGAAATTACTTTTATAGACATCTGTTTATATTGTCTATTGGCTCCAACAATATTCTCTACACAAAAAAGGAGGGAAAAGAAAACATGGAACTGTTTGAGGAGAGAAATAGAGACCTGCCAATGGCTGAGAGAATGAATACTTTTATTTCATCATTGTACTTGTGAGAAAATCAAGCCACCGCTGGGGCTTAATATCTGGTTAAATTGGACTGGATTGATGCAAGTAAAATTTAAAAGTTTCAAAGTGTAAACGTTTTAAACTCAGTTCATTCAAATGTTCAACAAATATCACACCCAGGTGAAAGATGACACTTAAAACCCTGAAGCAATTTGGCTTGTACCTTCCATATGTACTACAATGAAATTAAAATATTTGGACCAATGTAGTGCTCCTTTTTTTAAATATATTCTTTATTTTAGTTTTCAGAAAAGAAAAATAACACAAAATGAACTTTTACATGCAAAGATTGCTAATATTGTGCCACCAGGAACACATATATTTCTACAACTTCACATATGCACACAAATCTGGAATATAAAGAAAACAAAAGAAAACAAAATAACTCCATGAAAGCAATCTTACTTGTGCGTACTGATATTCCAGGTTCCCCAGCATCAAACTAGTGGTTGTCAGGAACTCTCAAATAAGAGGGACCCACCTATAGAAAGAGAGTGCAACCTCCACTCAGCCGCTCCGGTCGTGGATGTGGCAGCGGGGTTGGAGGTACCTTCCTATAGTGACTGGCCATTAAATGTGCCCACAAAGTCACCACAGGAGAACTGCTGTTCAATGGTAAGGACCAAGATTCACCAGGTAACTTAGGCTTAAAGGACATTTAACCCCCCCCCCCCCCGTTAAAAACTGTCCCCACTCATAAGTACATCCCAATTTTAAAAACAAAACCATAGATGGCCCTGGTGTGGTAAACAGCAGGGTGGAGAATTCTGGGCCGCTGCGGAGGCACAGAGCAGCGCAACCCTCTCCACCCTGCTGTTTACCACCCCAGGGCCATCTATGGTTTTGTTTTTAAAATTTGGATGCACTTATGATGAACTGAGCTTTCAATACCGGGTCAGTATTTATATATTTCCATTTGTCCTATTTTTGCACCTAGGAAAAAAGGAATCCCTTCATAGAGTACAATATTGGGAGTACAGTATTGGCCAATGAACTCAAACTAGCAGGAGGAAAGTTCAAAACTAATCTGAGAAAGTATTTTACTGAAAGAGTAGAGGTAATGAGTCAGTCAACAATAAGTGGAAGCAAACATGCTTGGGACAAACGTAGATCTATATTCAGATAAAAAAAGGAAAAAAATTATATATATACACCCAGGTTGCCGGCGTGGCTCCCCCCCCCCCCCCCCTGCTCCCAGGCAGCCAATAGCTCACCAGCCCTCAAAATCCACTCGCTAAATGTGAACAGGCGAGTGGAATTTTTGAGGGCTGTATTATATATGCACCATTCCTACGGATCATTCTAATGTACTATGAGCCATGGATATCATTTTTTCACAGGGATTCTATGAGATCAATAAATTAAACAATAAATCATTCTCTCTTCAATTTTTTTGGAAAGGCCAGTAATGCACCTCTCTGCCTGTTTAAACAACCTTTAATCACATCTGCCAGGTCCCGCTATCCTCTACCCTCTTCTGCCATAGGACTGGTGCTTTACTATAGAGTTCAACAAGTTTGCAACATAATGAAGACAGATTGTCAGGTAACCTGAGTTAGGTGAAAACAGGCTATGAAGATGTTATTTGCAAGCTAGGGCAGCAGCGACCATACCTCTATGTTCTGTGCTTGCTGATAAGATGTTACAGTGAAATAATGGTCTTGAAAACTACTGAAGTTAACATTCGATACTAGTAAAGCCATAGAATCAGAAGTGACATTTGCACTATCCCCAGGAAAATTCATTTTGAATCCAATTTCCTCTGTAATGTTTAGGATCCTTTAAATGAAAACAAAGTCAGAAGACCGATCAGTCATTTATACAAAGGACAATACGTGTTGGATTATTTTCATTATAATAAATCTCCCACCACTCTACTACCCAGCCAAGTTCTTCCTGTGTTAGCGCCTGCATGGTACAAACCCCAGAAGCCATGCACCTGTTCTTCACTCCAGGTCAGGATCTGCATATCCCTGCAAATCCCTGCTGTACCAATCCCAAGCTCTCTCCTCGGTCACAGTGTTTTTCAGAGGGCATTTGAGAGGTGGTGAGGAGGCATTACATCTATTCCTCACCGCCTGATTTACCCTATAATGCCACACTACCACACCACAATCACATGCATGCTTGTGGTGCAGCCCCAATGAACTCAATGGTTGAGTCTGACAAACAGTGTCAAACTCTGCATCCCAAGTTAAAAATATGCAGTCACAGAGCAAAGCATGGTGGCTATGGCATGTGAACAGCCCTGTCCAATTGCTGTTTTACATTTCGGGTGGGCAGCCAGGGAGTAGTAAGATCATGGCTCAGCTGCTTGTTTTTACTACCTCCAGAGCGCCCATCTGAAAGAGACATATTTTATGAACAGTGCCTCGAAAAAATATTCATACCCCTCTATGGTTCCACATTTTGTCTTGTTACAATCAAAAACATAAATATACTTTATTGGGATTTTATGTGATAGACCAACACAAAGTGGTACATAATTGTGAAGTAGAAGGAAAATGATAAGTGGTTTTCAATTTTATTTTTACAAATAAATATCTGAAAAGTGCGGCATACATTTATTTTCAGCCCCCTTTACTCTGATAGCCCTATCTAAAATCTAGTGGCACCAAGTTTCTTCAGAAGTCACCTAATTATTAAACACTTCTGTGTGATTTAATCTCAGTATAAATACAGATGTTCTGTGAAGCCCTCAGAGCTATGTTAGAGAACCTCAATGAACAAAGAGCATCATGAAGGCCAATCAACACATCAGACAGGTCAGGGATAAGTTGTGGAGAAGTTTAAACCCAGATTAGGTTATAAAAAAAATATCCTAAGCTTTGAACATCTCATGGAAGCACTGTTTAATCCATCATCTGAAATTGGAAAGTGTATGGTACAACTGCAAACCTACCAAGACATGGCCATCCACCTAAATTGGCAGGCCAGGCAAGGATAGCATTAATCAGAGAAGCAGCCAAGAGGCCTATGCACAGTTTAGGTGGGAGAATCTCTCCACACTGCAACTATTAGTCATGCCCGCCACAAATTTGGCCTTTATGGAAGAGTGAAAAGAAGAAAGCCATTGTTGAAAGAAAGCCATAAGAAGTCCCATTTGCAGTTTGCGAGAAGCCATGTGGGGGACACAGAAAACATGTGGAAGGAGGTGCTCTGTTCAGTTGAGACACAAATTTAACTTTTTGGCCTAAAAGCAAAGCGGTATGTATGGTAGAAAACGAACACTGCACATCACCCTGAACACACCATTTTCTTTAGCAGGGACAGAAAAGCTTGTCAGAGTTGATGGGAAGATGGATGGAGCCAAATATCTTAAAAGAAAATCTTAGAGTCTGCAAACTACTTGAGACTGGGGTGGAGGTTCACCTTGCAGCAGGACAACAACCCTAAACATACAGCCAGAGATACAATGGAATGGTTTAGATCAAAGCATATTCATGTGTTGGAATGACCCTGTCAAAGTCCAGACCTTAATCCAATTGAGAATCTGCAGCAAGATTTGAAAATTGCTGTTCATAGATGCTTTCTATCCAATCTGACAGAGCTTGAGCTCTTTTGCAAAGAAGAAGGGACAAAAATGTCACTCTAGATGTGCAAAGCTCCCCAGCATACCACAGCATAAAGGAGAGCGCTGGCCACCACAGGCTCATAAAACATCTTCAGCATCATCTGGCAAATGTTAAAAGACTTCAGTCTTCTCAAAATATAGAGGCGGCTCTGGTCCTTCCTATAGAGCACCTCAGTGTGGGGAGCATGGAGTTTCTTTGTTCAGCCTTGGGTGGAGGGAACAGATGTACCATCCAGCCCCACTGGCAGCCTGTCAAACTCTATGAGAGGCTGATAGCTGCTGTGGCTAGATAGGGCCAGGTGGTGCACTCAGCAGTACTTCTGTTTAGGACTGTATGCACCAAGAGACACATTTCCAGAACAAAGACTTTCTAGGCAGCCAGCCCTATGTGCATACTACACTGAAAGAAATTGCAGCCAGTCATACTGTCCAGCCACAGCATCTGTCATCCTCTCATAGAGTTTGGTTAGGTCCTGAAGAAGATTGCAATGATTGGTAAGCGAAATGCGCCAACGTGATGATGTCATCACATCCGGATGCATCGTCTGAATGTGTCCCCATGTCATATGGACTATAGCTGGAATGAGCTGAAAGCAGCTTCAATACCAGCCTGAAGTATTGCAGACTTTTCACAAAAGTGGAAGTACCTTGTTCACATTATCCACAGGGCCACGATGGACTGAAAGTGCAGTGTGGAAGTGACTCCTATTGAACTGGGAGAGACTGAAGACACATATGTGTAGAAGGGGAACCAGTAAGTGACAGAACTTTACAATAACATCACTGTGCTCCTGTTACTTGTATCTCTCTCTGTTTGCCAGAACTTCATTTGTTCTGCTTTGTTTCACTGCCAAGTTTAACTCTAAATTTACTTGGATAAATGCATGTGGAAAGTGAGTATTCAATACCTATGGAGAAAATTGACTCAGCTTAATCTCCGACATTGGAGAAATGTCTCTGTGAACTGCCAGATTATTGCTCTCACCCAAGAGCACGCTGAGCGTCAATTTCCAAACCACGTGCAATTCGGTAGTGCTTGCTTTTGCCATCTATGGATTTCAACCTAAGTGCCTTATTTTGCAATTTGAGCTTTAGGTTTGTGTGCTGAATCTAACGCCAGGGCTTTTTCTTTAGCGGGAACTTGGCACAGTTCTGGCACCTTTAGCACTGAGTATATGTAATGGCAAGAGGTGCTGGGGTGTACTGAAGGGTCTATTGATGCTGGCTGCTTGGAAATCTATTGTGGCAGGGAGATCTATTGTTGCTCAGGGCATCTATTGTTACTGGAGTTGATTTATTGTTACTGTGGGGGTATTTTTTTTACCCAGGTTCTATTGTTGCAGCAAGGGATCTCTTGCTGCTGGCGGTATCTAATATAGCTGGGGATCTATTGTTGCTGATAGGGATCTGTTGTTGCTGGGGGTGGGTCTATTGTTACTGGCTGCATGGGATCTATTTTACACCTTTCCTATTATCATTAACAAATTCCATACAAATTATTTAGCACCACAAAATGATACTTGATTCTGTATTCTCTAAAAGGGGCAGTACTGGGAGGTGGGTAGGGGTGAAACCAACGGACGATGCACAGAGGTAGGTAGGGGGCAGAGACAAGGGGAGACTTGCAAAGGAAGAGTACCTGTACCTATTTTCCAAGAAAATAGCACTCTCTAATGCTGAAACTGAGACTCTGCACCTACAATTACTGTTTGTGTCTGCATTTCCACCTTTGATGTTGAATCAGCTGCATTATTTGTTTGAAATAATTATCAGGGTACTTAATTCACCATACTTGATTAGATTAATCTGATTTTGCTGGTCGAGCCACTGTAGATGCTATCCTGAATTACTCACCATTATAGTAGTAATGTATTTTTTCTAATGTACCTATGTACGTTTACACTGTGCATCCAGCTCTTATCGGTTTGAATGACATGTGTTATTGGCCAATAGGACACTACAATCCGGATTTATTATAAAGGGCTGTCATCCCACTGTTGGAAGGTGTTGATATATAAATATATCTTATTGTTGAAGATTTTAAGCAAATTGTTGGAATAAATTAAGTTTTGTAAATTTTTACTATGCTACTACACTGCAAAGGTATTTTTTTCAGTCTGTCCTTTACAGATGATTTATTTTTTGGTACCATCCAGCCCCAGCGCTAGCAGCCTGTCAAACTCTATGAAAGGCTGACAGTTGCTACAGCTGGATGGGGCTGGGTGGTGCACTCAGCAGTACATACATTTAGGAAGGTATGTGCCAAGGGGCAAATTTCCCGAACACAGCGTCCTGGGCAGTCATCTCTGGGTGCATACTGCACTAAAAGAAGTTACAGCTAGTCACACTGTCCATCCGCAGCAGCTGTCATCCTCTCTATAAGTTTGCCAGGCTGCAGGCAGTGGGCCGGACAGCACACCTGTGTCCTCTACCTGTGGCTAAACTAAATGCCAGAACCCCATGCATTGGGGCTATTCACCTAGTGTGCCTGGGGCCTAATAAATACACTGCTTACACCACCTTACCCCAGCCCCAGTGATTTAACAATGAAGTAGCAGCAGAATGACAAGGCCATTCCCCTGCTCACTATTCTCACCTATTAGCTTGATACCCTTCAGCATTTTTTTACACCTGTTCTGATTGGCTCCCAGTACTGCCCCTCCCTCTCCCAGAAAGCTGCACAGGGGATTGCAAGAAATAGGTACTAAGTAAAATTCAAGAACTTACACTGGTTGAATTTTAAAATATATATTTTATTATTAATATTAAATACAGACTTTAAATAATTGTTTTTTTATCTATAGGTCTGCTAGAGTTCAGCTTTAAATTGGAAAGTCAGATTTTCTGACCATGGATAAACAGATAACAAATACATATTCTGCTGGGGATATTTAACTATTGCATTACCTTTATCTCTCTTTTTTTAAAAGCAACGCTAATCTCACATGTAACAGACAAAAGAGATAAATAAAAGGCTCCAGAACATCAATACTTAAGCTGGCCAAAGACAGTTCAAATCTTGGGCAGTTCAGCAGGGACTGGCCGTGATTTGAAACATGTATGGGCAGTCAACTTGGTCAACTTGGGCACAGTGAGCCTGTTGGATTTTTCACAAGACTATTGTCAGCGGCAAAAATCACTTTGTTCTTTGGCATGGCCATTTGGCATCCCAGAACATCACCCCCAACCCCCCCCCCCATCTCCTGCCGTGAGTACACAATAGCTCCACGGGCAGGGCAGGACTTAACATTGAGCTTGACTGGGCTCAATAGGGGGCCCCGCAGAGATACATAGCCAAGTGTACTCGGCTCGGCTCCGCTCACAGTCCCGCCCTATAATGGATATAAAACAGGGACTGGGCGTGACTGTGAGCCGAGCCAAGTACTCTCGGCTACTCTCGGCTCCGCTCGGGACTGCGAGAGGACCCGAGAGCCGTCAAGAGAACCCAAGAGCTGGCAAGAGCCCCCGAGAGAACCCGAGAGCCGGCGAGAGCCCCTGAGAGCCGCCAAGATACACAGGACTCTTTATCTCGGCGGCGTCATTTTTAAACTTCAAGACTGCAATGACAATGCTGCAAATGACACTGGGGCAAGGCTGCAAATGACAAGGCTACACTGACAAGGCTGCAAATGACACTGACAAAGCTGCAATGACACTGGACAAGGCTGTAGATGGATGGGCAAGGCTGCAGATGGACACTGATAAGGCTGCATTGATGGGCATTTAAATGTAAGTTTTTTTTCCCTTAAACTTCCCTCCTAAAAGATTTTTTCCTTAAAATTCCCTCCTAAACTTGCGGTGCATGTTATACGCCGGCGCGTGTTGTACGCTGATAAATATGGTAATGCATAGACGGTAGGGCCCGAAAGTGACTCAAGCCCAGGGGCCCCCACCACCCTAAGTCCTGCCCTGTCCACGGGTCAACACTGACTGTATTGATGGGGGAATTAAGCAATTTACTTTCCTGCAGGAAAGGAAATCACACCATCTACGGCATCCTATATTTTAAAGTCACTTTCTTATTTTCCTTACACAGACCAGATAACGGAAATCATATACTCACCGATTTGTAAATTTGTACAGAGAACTAGCTTTGGTCAAGATGTCGTTTATAACATTCAGATGAATTGTGGCAAATGTAATGTCGGTATCTGCCAATGCTATTATTTCAGAGACTTTGCTTAGAATGACCCTTATATAATTTTCTGGCAGGGAATGCGCCTTTGTTGTCATGTTTAAAATGTGTTCTGCCAAATATTTAGCATTTTCTAGAAGACAAACAGAACCAAGAACATTACGTTAAAAATAATTAATTTGTATTTTAAAAAAATATGCATTTAAAATAAAATTCACATTATTGAAGAGGGAAATATAGAATACAAAGACCTGGAAGTGCTCTAAGCATATCTTATATTGTTGAAGCAACAACAGACATTAAAGTGAATTTGTCAACGCTCTTAAAGTAGAACTATAGGCAAAACCTTTTTTTTTTCATTTTGGATAGAGAAAAGAAGGATGTTTATAACCCCAGTCAAATTTTTTTACCATCTGTGAACCATTTCGGGGAGTTCCCTTCACTTCCTGTCCCATAGCCAAACAGGAAGTGAAGGGAAATCCCTGCAAATTAAGGGAATTCCTTGGAACCTCCAGGTCACCATTGGAAGATCTCCCCTCTATTACGTTTCTGGGGACAAGCCAAAATTAGGGATATTCTTTACATTTACTTTCAATGATAATGGTAAACAGGACAAATGGAGAGGGTGCATCTCCCTAATGCAGCATAGACAGCAATAAAAACTGAGTTTTGCCTTTAATTATACCTTAAAACATACAATATGTTGCATCAAAACTCAAAAAAAACAAAAAAACAAAAAAAACATTTGGTACATCTCTCCAAGACATGTCCCCAAGTTTTATCACTTAAAAATGCTGCAGTTATAGAAAAATACCAGTTGACCTGCCAGAAATCCGGGGTGCACATAACTGAGCTAACAACACAGAGCATTTACTGTAACTAGCATTGTCAGCCCTGTCTGTTGGACTACAGAACTCTGCATGTCCTAAAGCCTCTCTGCTCCTAGCCACAGTGATTTCTTTCTTAGCAAAACAATGCTATCCCAACTTCCAAGAGTCGGCTCACATACTTTGTGCAAGAAAAAGATTCTTGGGAGATGTAGTTCTGGAGGTGATCTTAGGTGAACTGGAAATTAGATTTCTCAGCATGTTAGCTGTCAGAACATGTGTATCAGAGCCTGATTGGTTTCTATATTGTATGAGGCAGTGGATGGTGTCAGTAGGGCAGAGGTTGGTCTCAGTAGAGCAGTCGACGGTGTCAGTAGGGCAGAGGTTGGTGTTGGTAGAGCAGTGGATGTTTTTGTTTTTTTTAAAATTGGTTTTAACTTTTTTTTTGGGGGGGGGGGGGGGCAGTGGACAGTGTAGGCCGAGCATGGGAGGGGGGGTGTCAGTAGTTTTTTTATTTTATTTATTTTTTTACAATTAGGTTTTTTGTCATTTCTTTACAATTTCATTTTTTAATACTTTTTGCAATATTTATTTTTTTAATCAGCCTTGTCAGTGTTCTTTGGTGAGATATCAGAGGTCTAAACAGAACCCTCACATCTGCTCTTTGATACAGAGAAAGGGACTGAGGATAGACATTCTCCAGTCCCTTTCTCAGCATTGAAGATGAATGGAGAAGAGACAGAGGCTCCTCTCCATTCATAAACTGAAGCAAAGTAACACACAGGTTACTCTGCTCAGTTATTACAGGTCATAGTGAGCATTCGGTAACGATCGCTCTCTGTGTCCAATTCAGAAAAGGAAGGGGCCAGTAAATGACATAATTTACTGGTGCCTACTTACATACTCTACTCTCCATCCTGACACATCCCCCCCCGCAGTCCGCGGGACAGGAGAGGAGGGAATCTGGCTGCAGGGGACAGGGGGGAGGGGGGAGGAGGAGGACACAGGGGGTCAGAGGAGAATGGGGAGCTGAGGAGGAGGAGAACACGGATGCGGAGAAGGAGGACACATCAGGCTGGGAGAGAACACCAGGAGGGGAGGAGGAGGACAGCCTGGGAGGATCGGTGCAGCAGGAGCAACAGCTGTAAGCACTGATAGCTCCTCATAGGGAGAGGACAAGTAGCTGTCATGCAGGGAGATCGGTCCTTACAGCTGTCTCTCCTGCCGCACCGATCATCCCTGGCTGGGAACCAAGGGACAATCATCCATGTGTGCAGGGTGGGTCATAGTGGGCCCCTCTCCGCTCGGAGGCCCATGTGCAGTGAACACCCTGCACCCATGGAGCATACACCACTGTATAACACTGAACCTTTCTTTAGCACAACCTTTAACCCAACCAACAAACTTATTCATAACATTTAATCTCACCCTAATGCCCTGTACGCATGGGCGGAAATTCAGACGGAAAAGGTCTGATCGGATTATATTGTCGGAAAATCCGATCGTGTGTAGGCTCTATCAAACTTTTTCCGTCGGAAATTCCAACTGAAAAAATTTGAGAGCAGGATCTAATATTTTCCAACAAAAAAATCCGATCTGACTTTTTCCGACCGTTTGTAGAGAATTCCGACAGACAAAGTGCTACGCATGCTCAGATCAAATTATGAGACCAAATCTATTGGCTACTAGCCTCTACGTAGTCCTGTCGTACGTAACAAACGTCACCACGTTCCAAACGATCGTATTTTCCGACAACTTTGTCCGACCGTGTGTATGCAACACAAATTTCGGACAAAATACGTTCGAAAAAATCTGACGGATTTTGTGGTCAGAATGTCCGACCGTGTGTACAGGACATTACATGTAACTTTTAAACACATCCTCATCTTGTTGACTTATCTAACTCTAAAGCCAGATTTTGCCTCTCGTGGTGCTTTACTGCCCACTGATTCCACTCTCAGTGCTCACCATAGCTCCTTCTAAGCACTCCCCAAGGCTAAACCTTCAGTTTTTCTGGCTTTTTATTTTCCTCCCCAGGCAAGATATTACACAATAAAGCATTCATGACACCAGTATCAAAAAGAAAGTACCGTATAAGGTTTGCATTTTCCACTCAAATATAAAAAATGCACATCATTTTATTCAAATATAGATGTATATAACACCAATAATCAAAACTAGGCTTGGGTGCAAAGATAAGGTCCCCAAAATCTATGAATCTCTATGCATGAAAGCAGGCACCCATGGGACTCTTAAAGAGTCACGCCCTCTTTAAATGTCCCCTGGGCACCTGCTTTTAGGCATAGAGATTCATGTATATAACACCAATTAACCCAAAGCATAAAGAATTCATATTCACAAAGCATTCCCCACAAAAAAAAAATCATATTCTTCTGATCAAAGTTTTATGTATGCAACTAAATGCATATGAGCACTCGCCTTGTGCACATATCAAATAAATAAGTGGACAATCAAATATTCAAAATACTCATAAATAAACTACTATCCCGCATTCAAGTGTATATTACCAATCATTAGTGTAAAAAATGTGACCAAATAAAAATAAATGTTCTTTTTATGCAAAGTAATTAATTTATATTCCATGTGCTAAAACATCTCAACATTAAATTAAATTCTCATGCTCAAATCATGAGCCCACAAATCAGTGTGTGTTGCCAATCACCGTGTCCATAAAAGTTAAATGAATGAAGGCGACTATCTCTCCCCGATACCAGAAAAGTGTTCCACAATGTGCCAATAATTACTGCACTCACCAGATCAAAGAGGCTGACCAGCAGCCAACAAGCACTTTAACTTCCAGGTTCTCAAAGAGCCATCGTCCAATCTACTCCTGGCACTCATTATCAGTTCTCATATAATAGGTATGAAAAATAAAAGAGCCCCAAAAAAATGAAAAGTATATAGTGTAGTAACTTTTTTTAAAAGGAATTAATGCAAACATATGTCTCTAATCACATGAAGGATGACTTTGCAAAGGCACCGATACAAACGGCTCACTATGTCCAAGAGTATTGCACCAACACCCACATTCACCAAAGCCGGAGTGCGTTCCACAGACCTGGAAGTGATGTAGGGGATGAAACTAGAAGGGACGTCGACCTCTCAGCATCTTCAGAAAGATACTCCTGAACATAGTGAGTTGGTTGTGTCAGTACCTTTCCAAAGGCCCCTTTTTATGTGAGTGGAGACATACATTAATTCAGTTTAAAGGGGTTGTAAAGAGAATTTTTTTTTTTTAAATAACAAACATGTTATACTTACCTCCACTGTGCAGCTTGTTTTGCACAGAGTGGCCCCGAACCTGGTCTTCTGGGGTCCCTCGGCGGGTGTTTCTGCTTCCCCCCGCAAGTACTTCTCACGTTCATGCAAGCACCCTCGCATGGTGAGACGCACTTGCGGGCACGCTCCCGTGATACAGCCGGCGGCTGTAGCTGCTCACTGTATAACTTAGCCCCGCCCCCCGGCGCTCCCTGTCATCGGATGTAATTGACAGCAGCACGAGCCAATGGCTGCGCTGCTTTCAATCCATCCACTCCAGCCAATCAGCAGCCAGGCTGAGCGGTGAAGATGATGTCGGGGATGAGCGCGGGACTTTCGAGGGGTCAGGTAAGTAAAACGGGGGGGCTGGCACTGTCAGATGTTTTTTCACCTTAATGCATAGAACGCATTAAGGTGAATAAATGTTTACCTTTACAACCCCTTTAAATAAAATTACTACACTGTATACTTTACATTTTTTGGGGCTTTTTGTTTTTCATACCTATCATATGAGAACTGCTAATGAGTAACAGGAGAAGATTGGATGATGGCTCTTTGAAATCCTGGAAGTTAAAGTGCTTGTAGGATGCTGGTCGGCCTTATGGATCTGATGAGTGCAGTATTTATTGGCACGTGGTGGAGCACTTTTTTGGCGTTAGAGAAATTATTCATTTAATTATTTATTTAACTTTTATGGACACAGTGGGTTTGATTTTCTAAAGGCAAATAGACCGTGCACTTTTCAATATGCATTTGCACTCTGCAAGTGCAGTTGCTCCAGATCTTAGTAAATGAGGTAAAGCGCTTTACTTTGCAAAGAATACCCAATCGCACTTAAGGGAAAAAAAAACAGCATTTTTGTTTGTACATGATTGGATGATGGAATTCAGCAGAGCCACTGCTCATTTACTAATCTCTGGAGCAATTGCACCTACAGGGTGCAACTTTTCACAGTCTATTTTCCTTTAGTAAATTAACCTGTGATTGGTATTACACACTGATTTGTAGACTCAATGATTTGAGCATAAGAATTTCATTTAATTATGAGATGTTTTATCTTATGGAATATAAATGATTTACTTTGCATAAGGATAACACGTGTACTTATTTATATTTAGTCATGTTTTTATACTAGTGATTGATATTATACACGTATCTGTGGGGTTGTGGTTTACATACAGTTTTTGAGTATTTTCAAAATTTGATTGTCCACTTATTTACTGTCTTTGACATAGCTTTATAATTGGTTGGCACCCTCTCTTATTTTTCTTAAAGTTTTATGTATGTTTATTCAGTTTATTTATTATCTTTGAAAATATGACTTTTGGTCAAATCCTGAAAAATACATATGTGTCATCAATAAAAAAAAAATCCTGTTAACAATGATAAATAATAATCATCACATCTGTTATTACCTGGTGTCACAGTGATGTTATCAAGATCCTCAAATGAATTAGGAAGGGATGTTAGAAGAACGCATCTGCTGAAATCAGGGTCTTTCCACTCAGCCATTTCTGTAATTACACTGATAGAACTAAAGGGGGAAAAAAAACAAAAATTGGACCAGCATTAGGAATGATAAACACTGAGTGGTCTCAGTTTGAGGACCACCTGAGCACATAATGACCATTAGTGCTGTGATATTATGTACTGTATACTGCATTACCAAAACACAAGCTAACAATCACAAACTGAGCAAACAGCTCTGCATCTTAAAGCGGGAGTAAACCCAGTTTCAAAACACACTTACATTCCTGGCATGCCGGAAATGCTAACTTTTACATTGGTTGTGCTCTCAACCAAACTTTCAAACCATCCAATGGCTGGTTTCATAACTGATCCCATGTGCTGCATTATGGCAGTTGAATGATCATTAGAGGTCAAGATGGCAGCTTCCTTGACTGAAAACAATAGATGGGTGTTTACAGCCAACGCAGATGTCAAACCTATGTCTAAAAGGAACAGTAGATACAGTGGTGTGAAAAAGTGTTTGCCCTCTTCCTCGTTTCCTGTTCCTTTGCATGTTTGTCACACTTAAGTGTTTCGGAACATCAAACCAATTTAAACAATAGTCAAGGACAACACAAGTAAACACAAAATGCAATTTGTAAATGAAGGTGTTTATTATTAAAGGTGAAAAAAAATCCAAACCATCATGGCCCTGTGTGAAAAAGTGATTGCCCCCCTTGTTAAAACATACTATAACTGTGGTTGTCCACACCTGAGTTCAATTTCTCTAGCCACACCCAGGCCTGATTATTGCCACACCTGTTCACAATCAAGGCATCACTTAAATAGGAGCTGCTTGACACAGTAAGGTCCACCAGAAGATCCTTAAAAGCTACACATCATGCCGAGACCCAAAGAAATTCAGGAACAATTGAGAAAGAAAGTAATTGAGATCTATCAGTCTGGAAAGGGTTATAAAGCCATTTCCAAAGCTTTGGGAATCCAGCGAACCACAGTGAGAGCCATTATCCACAAATGGCGAAGACATGGAACAGTGGTGAACCTTCCCAGGAGTGGCCGGCCGCCCAAAATTACCCCAAGAGCGCAGCGACGACTCATCCAAGAGGTCACAAAAGACCCCACAACAACGTCCAAGGAACTGCAGGCCTCACTTGCCTCAGTTAAGGTCAGCGTTCATGCCTCCACCATCAGGAAAAGACTGGGCAAAAATGGCCTGCATGGCAGAGTTCCAAGGAGAAAACCACTGCTGAGCAAAAAGAACATCAAAGCTCATCTCAATTTCTCCACAACACATCTTCATGATCCCCAAGACTTTTGGGACAACATTCTGTGGACCGATGAGACAAAAGTGGAACTCTTTGGAAGGTGTGTGTCCAAGTATATCTGGCGTAGAAGGAACACTGCATTTCATAAAAAGAACATTATACCAACAGTAAAATATGGTGGTGGTAGTGTGATGGTCTGGGACTGTTTTGCTGCTTCAGGACCTGGAAGACTTGCCGTGATAAAAGGAACTATGAATTCTGCTGTCTACCAAGAGATCCTGAAGGAGAATGTCCGACCATCTGTTCGTGTACTCAAGCTGAAACGAACTTGGGTTCTGCAGCAGGACAATGATCCTAAACACACCAGCAAGTCCACCACCGAATGGCTGAAGAAAAACAAAATGAAGACTTTGCAGTGGCCTAGCCAAAGTCCTGACCTGAATCCTATTGAGATGTTGTGGTATGACCTTAAAAAGGCCGTTCATGCTCGAAAACCCTCTAATGTAACTGAATTAGGACAATTCTGCAAAGATGAGTGGGCCAAAATTCCTCCAGGACACTGTAAAAGCCTCATTGCACGTTATCGCAAACGCTTGGTTGCAGTTGTTGCTGCTAAGGGTGGCCCAACCAGTTATTAGGTTTAGGGGGCAATCACTTTTTCACACAGGGCCATGATGGTTTGGATTTTTTTTTCACCTTTAATAATAAACACCTTCATTTACAAATTGCATTTTGTGTTTACTTATGTTGTCCTTGACTATTGTTTAAATTGGTTTGATGTTCCGAAACACTTAAGTGTGACAAACATGCAAAGGAACAGGAAATGAGGAAGGGGGCAAACACTTTTTCACACCACTGTACAGAAACAATTGTTGGGGAAAAATTGAATGGGGGAGTCACAAAGAATATTCCCATTCGATCAGTAGTTTCCAGCATTTGGGTATTTTTATCTTTTGCCACTGACAGCTCTGGCACCAAAAAAAAAAAAAAAAAAAACTGGCATTAGATAGAGTAGGTATGTTAAGAAGGAACTTTGTTAGTTTTAGGTAATTGGCTAGGTCAAGGTTTAGGAGTTTAGGGTTAGGACCTAAAAAAAAAAAAAATACGGACTTGGTTAAGTGTTGGGGGTGGGTTAAAGTGGTTGTAAACCTCAGACATGAAATATGAACAAAGCATATCCTTCTATAGTGTGTCTCAACCCAGAGCACTAAGGGGTTGATTTACTAAAGGCAAAATAGACTGTGAACTTTTGCAAGTGCCGTTGCTTCGGAGCTTAGAAAATGGGGGAAAGCTCTGCTGACTTCCATCACACAATCATGTGCAAGCAAAAAATTCAGTTTTTTTAATTTTATTTTCCTTATATGTGATTGGATATTCTTTGTAAAGTTAAGCTTTATCTAATTTACTAAGCTCTGGAGCTACTGAACTTGCAAAAGTTCAAAGTATTTTTGCCTTTAGCAAATCAACCCCTAAGTGTCATTTCTCTCTGCTGCTTCCTTCCTCTGCTATCTGCTTGAGACACTTCTGACAAATTGTCCTGACACCAAAAGAAAAAAGGTGAGGGAGGAGGGATCTCCAGCAGATTGATAGTCTCGGCTCTGTTACTATGAGCTGTGTGGAGGGGGGTTGTGTCTCTTCTCTCCAATCAGCTCTCAGAGTTCTCCTCACGGACCTTTGCAGTGTGAAATTTCAGCTCTCCGTCCCAATTTTTCTTAACTCTCGGACAAGCTTGATAAATTGTGGGCTTAGAACTGATGTATAGAAGAGGAGACTGCAGATGAACAGGTGCAACTTACAGTGGGGAAAATAATTATTTGATCCCCCTGCAGATTTTGTAAGTTTGTCCACTTACACAGAAATGAAGGGTCTAGATTTTATTTTTTATTTTTTATCATAGGTGCATTTTAAATGATAGAGACAGAATATCAACCAAAAATCCAGAAAAAACACATAAAAACAAATGCTATAAATTAAATTGCAGTTCAGTGAGCTCTCTCCACATCAGCGCTCTTCACAGCCTGGCCTCTTGAATCTGGGAGCGAGGTGCGGCGAGTGGCAGAGAGATGACATCATCTCTCACTGCCTGCCACACATCAGTGCTCTTCCACCCTCACAGCAAGGTGGGGTGGAGGTCACGTGCTTCCTGTCATCGTGGAGCTCCACTTTGTAGCCAGACCCCCTTGCTTCAATGCTTCAATGTTGGAGGTGCTGCAGGGAGCAGCAACATGACATCATCTCTCAGTGCTCGCCCCGCATCACCACTCTCCTGCTCTCACTAAATGGACCAGTGCTGTCAGTCTGCCACCAATGCAGCATCAATGCACATTTGTTTAGAACTGGCTGGCATGGGAAGTGACAATCTCCATCAGTTGGAAAAATTACAACCCACATCTGGTGGTTGGTCACGTGGCAAGTGACAAACTGCAAATGGTGGCCGATGACGTGGCAAGTGACATTCTGCAAATGGTGGCAAGAGATGTGGCAAGTGACAATCTGCAAATGGTAGCAGGAGACGTGGCAAGCGACATGGCAAGTAACAATCCACATCTGCTGCCAGGTGAAAGTGGCAAGTGACAATCCACATCTGGTGGCAGGCGACATGGCAAGTGACAATCCATATCTAGTGGCAGGTGACGGTGGCAAGTGACATGCTGCATCTGGTGACAGTGGCAAGTGACATGCTGCATCTGGTGGCAGGAGATGTGGCAAGTGACACGCCCAGGGCTCCCACTGATTCTGCAATATGGTGAGTTGAACCATTTTATTAACCACTACAATACAGGGCACTTTCGCCCTCTTCATTCCCAGCCCAATTTTCAGCTTTCAGTGCTCTCGCACTTTCAATGACAATTGCACGGTCAGGCTACACTGTACCCAAATGACATTTTTATCATTTTGTTCGCACAGATAGAGCTTTATTTTGGTGGTATTCACGACTCCGTTTTTAATTTTTTGCGATATAAGTGAAAAAATAGCGTAAATTTGGAAAAAAACAATATTTTCTTCTTTCTGTTTTAAAAGAAATCCAATAAAATCGAATTTTGTCATAAATTTAAGCCAAAATGTATTCTGCTACATGTTTTTGGCCAAAAAAATTCTGTTGAGTATATAATAATTGGTTTGTGTGATCACGGACATATGTACGCAAATGATCATGTACAGATGTGTGCAGGTGATCACGGACATATGTGTGCAGATAATCATTGGGACATGTGATTTTAGTGGGACATATGTGGGGGACATGTGTTTTTATTATTTGGGGACATGTGTGTTTTGGGGACATGTGTGTTTTGGGAACATGTGTGTTTACACTGTTTTACACTAGGTTGGTGATCAGTGAGTAAAAAGCTGTAAAAAACAGCTCATACTCACTGATCACCAGCCGGCTGCAGCGATCCGCCCTCCTCTCCTCAGCGACGACTTCTGTGTGAGGAGAGGAGAGCCGATTGCCTAGCAACCGGCTGTTTGTTTACATCACATTATGGCTGTGATTGGACACAGCCGTCATGTGATCAGGAGGGCGAATCACAGAGCCCTCCTGCCGATCAGAGATGCGCCATGTCCGGGTGACACGAACGCATCGGGATCGCCCCGCTGCGTGGGCACGCGTATTCCCCCTCCTTCTGAAGGACGTTCAGGAATGTCCAGTCAGAAGGAGAGAGCTCCCACCCGGCCGTATATATACATTTTCCGGGTAGGAAGTAGTTATATATTAGAATATAACAATAGAAATAATGCTCTTCAATCATCCCGACACCATATCAACCATTGTGCCATGTTGATTGAAGCGCCAACACCAGCCATCGCCTGTGAAAAACTGCTTACCACCTCCCCCCCATGGGCATGCAAAAAGGTTGGAGACCATTGCTATGGGCTCTAGCCCAAGATCTTTTGCAGACCTAGCCTGCCTCTCTGCTTGCCAACAAAGGTTTCCCCACCAAGTACTAAGTCATGTTTTGCTTGGAGATCAAATACTTATTTTATTCACTGACCTGCAACTCAATTTATAACATTTGTATCATGTGTTTTTTCTGGATTCTTGGTCGATAGTCTGTCTCTATAATTTAAAATACACTTATGATAAAAAATTATAGACCCTTCATTTCTTTGTAGGTGGGCATACTTACAAAATCTACAGGGGATCAAATAATTATTTTCCCCACTGTATGTAGAAGGATTTGTTTAATCTCTGTGTATCACCTGAGGCAAGTCACTTCATTGTGGGTATGGTAGGGTATGCAACCCTTTAATGTAAAACTGCCCAATCCAAACTCATTATACACACCACATGTACAGCTTACAAATATCTATGATCTTACCAGTATCTTAAAACAAACTCATCTGTATTGGTGTAGCATTGTATTTGTGCAGTTCCGGCGGGGTTTGTTTCCTCCCAGTCATAAATAAAGTTATTATACTGTTTTTTCTCAGCAGGACATTTCTCTAAATTAGTCATACAAAAGTTTACATAAGGATTAAGGTCATCCAAAAAAACTCAATGTTAATTCATATTCAGAAATACAAATATGATGTTCATTAATGAGGTAATTATTGTAGGCTGGGATTTCAGCTTATAATATGTTCTTTTCAAAGCAATACAAAGTACAAAAACTATTATTTTGTAATATATGCTATTAAATTAAACAAGGATGTAAGGCACTTTACAACACGAGGGCAGACAGTACAGTTACAATACAATTCCATATGGGAGGAATCAGAGAGCCCTGCACGTTAGAGTCTAATGCTTTTAATAGGCAGAAGAAATGCAGATCTGCCCCCTTCTGTACTACAATGCAGAAAACATGTAAACACTAGACTGTACTTAATTTTATATGAAATTATGCAAAGCTGCATCATTCATTGTTGGGATTCGGGAACTTTTGCAAGAGGGTTAAACAAGACTGAGAAATGTTACAGATACATTTGAAATCACATTTAAAATCCTTACAGTAATTACACTCTTCTGAAGCAGGAAACATATATGAAATTTGGGGTCTGGTACAAATAGGCTGCATGCTGCAAGCAGAAACAGTCTTGCCTGCAGTGCTTTACCAGTCACAACTTTATTAAAACTGGAGAGTGCAAAACCTGGTGCAGCTCTGCACAGAAACCAATCAGCTTCCAGGTTTTTTTGTTAAAACCTAATTGAACAAGCTGAAGTTAGAAGCTGATTGGCTACCATGCAGAGCTGCACCAGAATCTGATTGTTACAGTTTTAGTAAATCTCCCCATTGTGTTCTACTTCCTACTACAGCCATGGTGGGCGAGGATGCAAGCCTTTGTGAGTTTTTTTTTCTTGTACAGTCTCTATTTACCACTTGCAGCACCTCAAACATGCTCAGTGCTAAATACTACCATGGACAATAGCCTTCCATACACTTTTTGTGTGGAATGCCCGCATGAAACAATTATCATTCTTAAGAAGAATTCCAAGTGAAGTTGTTAACTTGATGTTTATACACACATAGGGGCAACAATCATTCTCATGTTATACTGTAATTGTAGTGTTCTGTCACTAGGCGGCAGTGTCAGCCAAAATATTTGCTTAATGTAATTTTCTCTCTTGTGCAAACATACAAAATGGTTATAATGTAATTCCTTATTCCTTATGTTTTTGTAGGTAAGTAATAGTTAATGCTGCCCTAGCTGGAAAGTTGAGAGTTAAAAAGGAAGTAAAGGCAATAAAAAAAATAAAAAAAATAGCATACTAGCTCATTATGAATAACTTACCTGAGAATGAAGCCCCCGAAAGCGTTCTCCGTCTTCATCTTCACCGCTGCCATGTATCCCGGAGTGACTTCCGGGTCTCGCTGCTCCGGTGCTGTGATTCGCCGGAGCTGCAATGACGTCACTCCCGCACATGCGCACGGGAGCCGACACGAGTGGCATATCGCAGTGATCTGCGGCCTGCTCAGGGCACCTGTGTGCCGCTGTCTACGGCGCATGTGCCGTAGACAGCGGTGCCTGTGTTTTTTCTAAATATCTCCTAAACCGCATAGGTTCAGGAGATATTTCTTCGACCTACAGGTAAGCCTTAATCTAGGCTTACCTGTAGGTCAAAGTGGTTTACAACCACTTTAAAGACCCACTTCTATTACATCATCCCATCCTCTCTGCACCATTATAAGAAGTTTCCCTGTGCCTGCGTTCTGTAAAAAAAACTGCCCAATTGTATCTATATGAGCTCCGCTCTGGGCGCTCAGCTGATTCCTCTCCTCTGTTCTGTCTCCGGCTCACAGCTGCAGAAGGCAGGGCCAAGCCCTCCCGCTGACGTCAGCTGGGGAGGACGGGGAGAGAGGAGAGACAGAGCGCAGAGCCAACGACAATCAGCTGAGCAGTGGGAGCGGAGCTCATATAGGTAAAATCGTGCATATTTTTTTTTTGAACAGAATACAGGCACAGGGAAACTTCTTATAATGGTGCAGAGAGGATGAGATGATGTAATAGAAGATATGAGAGCAGTAGGAGTGGGCACATTGTATGTGCAGAGACAGACAGAGGGGGGAGGAGGGAGAATGACACAGGAGACAGATAGCAGGCTACGGATGACGGAGGCAAGCAAAACGGAACACAATGTCAGCAGCCATGATTATCGTGGTCTGTTTGCAGAGGGGAGGGCAAAGCTAGGCAGGATCAGCCAGGTATTTCAGTTGATACGGGGGGTCCAAATGACACAGCACAAGCACTGTGCTGTATAACATGCTTTAAAGGAACAGGATCTGTATTTTTCTTTTCTTTTTTTGGGTTAACAAACACATTAATTGTGTTACCCAGGTCTTTTTGGTTTTTTTTCCTGGGTCTGACCTCCTGGTCCTGTGTGCTTTAAAAGAAGACAGAGGTCCGGATCCTGGAGGAAACAGACTGAGGGGCCTAGGGGTTCTTTCTGCTGTTCTGCTGGAGTCTGAAAATCTAGTGATGGGCCGAAGTCAGAGTTCCCACTGCCCAGGATGATTTCTGAGGCTTATAGTCTCTCCTGAACACATCGACCACAGCCTTTGCCAGGACATTTACTCTCTCCTATGCAGGTATGCTGGGGAAGCCACAAGCCTGAGCTAGGTATTAGGAATATTAGCAAAATGACTGCACTTTCTGTTGAACTGTTACTGGTGAATTTCATAATTTTATTCTATTATAAGTAAAGTTAAGCTATTTATAAATAAAGATTTTGAAGCTTTGCGTTTGCCTGGTCTGAAACTACTAAAGGAGGGGAATGCAAGTAACCGGCACATATAGTCTACAATTGGGTCACTAACACATTGGGGTAGGATGATAACAGTAAAAGATTTATTAAAGTGTGAAGATTAAGTGGTTACCAAAGCCTGTCATTAAGCATGTACACGGGGTGGGTGAGATTGCCTCTTGCAGCGAGGGAGATGTTGTCGGTACTGCTTCCATAGCAACGGGAGCAGATCTGTACTGCCGAGACCTGCATCCTGTACACAAGTACGGAAGAGAGAGGTAAGTGAAGTGCATGCATGGAGTCCACTTTAGGTGCATGAGGGGGCTCTATACCGTCACTGGGAGTGAGGTAGTGATGATGCGCTGGACAGGTGGAGAGTGCAAGGGCTTTGAGTGTCCCCCCTAAATGCACAAGCAACAGTGGTAATATACAGAAATATCATGGGAGTTTATTAAAGATCAGTCAGTTGTTCCAAGAAAAAGTACCCCCTGTGAAAGACAGTGACCCTATACAAAGTGTAGCCTAAAGAACCCATCCTGGGGTGGGCCTCTCATGTGACCCTTGCTTTGCACCCAATGAGGAGAGGAACATGGAGATATGATGACCACCCCATCACCCTACTCTTACATGTTTCTGTCAGTTTTCCAGTAAAACAAGTGGGGCTCTTAGCAATGTGTGCAGCAGCATCTGACTGATAACAAGAGAAAATGTGAATATCATGTACATTACAGACAGACATCTGCACTTAATCTGTTAGTGATCTTGAACTGCAAGACAGAACTTAAAACAAGCGCAGAACGGTCTGTTGTCTCTATAGGCATTACATCCTACCAGTACCTTTTAAATTCCTGAAGGTAACCAGCAAGTGGTATGGTAACATAACAAGGCTCATGATCCATGCACCTATGTTTATCAACAATGATGAGCATAAAGGAGGATGGGAGCACATAGTCCTTTCTACAGTAATTCATAGAGGGACTTGTGATGAGAGGAAAGTAGAGGGAATTCTGTAACTGGCTCCTGTAATTTCAGGACGTCATCAATCTACCATGTTTAGAAATCCACCACTGTAATAGCTTCCTTCTTAATTACATGTTCTAGCTTGAGTTTTTAGGTGCAAATTTGTATTTAAGCTTTAGCAGTAAAGACAAGCATTTGTATGGTAACAAATGTCAAAGATGATGATATATGTCAATAAACAAAGTAGCACAATTGAGAAACAGCATCTTCTGATTAAGTACATTGGGAAGCTAAACAGTTGAAGTACAGAGGGAAAAGAACAGAGGAACTCTGGATAGCCGCACTCCGGATCAAGTAAAGTGAATTGTGCCTTTATTACTTCCACTAAAAAACCGTCACATCATACAAGTCACAACAGCAAATGGAAAAAGAATATAGAACAAAAAATGTTGACGCGTTTCACGCTAAAATTAGCACTTACTCATAGCTCATAGCTATGAGTAAGCTTACTCACTAACTCCTACTCACTAACTCATACTCATGAGCTATGAGTAAGCGCTAATTTTAGAGTGAAACGCATCAGTTTTTGGTCTATATTCTTTTTCCCTTTGCTGTTGTGACTTGTATGATGTGAAGGTTTTTTAGTGGAAGTAATAAAGGCACAATTCACTTTACTTGATCCGGAGTGCGGCTATCCAGAGTTCCTCTGTTCTTTTCCATTTGGCTAGTGCAATTAGCCTGCACCTGGGACCCCTATCTGCTTGGAGGAAGAGCGGTCAGTTTCTCGGTGGATCAGCCTGGAGCGGTGGATTTTCTCTTTCCCATAGTTGAAGTACAGAGATTGAAGTACCTTAGGGGCTAGTACCCCAAGTTTCAATGGATAATGAGAAGTGGGGCTTAACAATTGAAGTACAAATATTGAAGAGGTCCCCCTTCCTCCATGGTGGGTTCCTCACAGGGTTGTTAAATTTCAGTAGGTGGAGTTGGGTGATAATATTTAATCCACAGGGTTCTAGCTTGTATATCGAAGAGGTAACTGATTCCTCTTTAAAATAAACTGCAACATGAGCATCTTATTGCACCAACCGTCAGTGAGGTATGCACATTGCAGAAAGACATGTAAGAGCTTTACCTTCAGTGCTAATTTTGCATATTAAATGTTCCTGTTTGGTACTCTGGTGGCACTGTCAGGTTCAGCTTTTTATGTTGGCTTCTTATGTAAAGGCTTTATCAGTTTATATATAAGATACAGTATATTTACTTTATAGCAAGTGAATTGGTTAACTCAAAGTCTATACATTGGTAACCTGTAAAACGGAATAGTACCATTTTAAACATAATATGTTGTCACATTCATTTCAGGAATGCTTGGGTAACTTTGCTGGGCTAGTCTATGAAATAAGGAAGGAAATTGAAAAGTAAACACAAGGTTTATGGTGAACTTATGGCTTATGGTTAGCTTTGCATGTAATGCTTTGTAACAAAAATAATTACCCAAGGCCGTTATGCTCACGCTCTGTATGGAAAAATGTATATTGCCCTGTTCATCTTTAAGATCTTCCAAAAGATTTTTCAGATTTGTAGCAAGGGATTCTGGTGCGCCTGAAGAGTTTGCTTGGATGATTAGTTTGGAAATATAACTACAGAATGAAAAAATAATAAATGTAAATAGATATATGCAGAAAAGATTCACAGTAACATTCCATGCTCATGCAAAACAGACATCATTCCACTTCTTAATGATAATGACAAGTGAGCTGAAATGAGTCCACATGAAACTTTGGCTCTCAAGAACTATAATAAACCAGTGATGCCGCATGCAGCATGCCTTGAAATAGGTATATTTCAGTAGAACCCCACTTTGTTTAGAGGGAGGTGGGTGCTAGGGGAAAGTAACATTGCATTTTTTTTATTACTCTCTATGTTTCAATTGAGAAGTTTCACCCTTAGTCTATACAAAACAAGGAAAAGGTTTAAAAAAAGTTCCACTTGAAACAACCCTTATGTAACATCACAACAACAAACCATGACCAAACACAATAGTTATACTAACTTGGAATTATCCATACTGGCCTCTCTTTTCTGGTAGTGCAAAAAAATTTAATAAATTAAAGAATTAAAAAAACAAAATCAGTACATTATTTATCATGGTATGATGAATACAGGGCTGATGCAGTAAGAAAAGATAATTTCACAACATAGTTGCATTGCTTCCAACTGCTAGCTTCTCTCCTTCCCTCCTTCCCCCAGAATAGAACCAATGAATGCGTAAAACTGAATTGTATGATTTCTTATGAGGGTGTTTCTATGCTGTTACAGTAGTTTCCTGATATACACGGTTACTTTTGTTATACAAACAACAAAATACACAAAATTGTGGACTGCTAACTAATTCTGTTTGCATCATTATATGGCCAGTTCATGGTTAAAAGTGGGAGTTTTGCCTGAGATGGCTCCATCACACCTTACTTCTGACCATCGTAAATCAATACTTGGAGTGGATTTTTTTCTTTTTCTGCACTCAGCAAATGGTTATAGCAGTCAGATGCAGTAGCTTTAATAGAACAAGGGTTTGGCATTGGTTACATCAACGAGAATCATCCAAAATGGGGTGAATTACCTTACCCTATACATTATAAACTGTAAATCACTGTTTTCAGGAGAGTCACAGCCACAGAATCATTTCTCTATCCATCTATCATTGTGAAAGATTTATTGCAGGTATTGGGGGAAGGTGCCATTTAACCGTCACCTATCAAACACGTGCTTCTCCATTTTCCATACAGAAACGCTTTAACCACTTCCCGACCGGCGTACGCCGATGTATGTCGGCAGAATAGCATGGGCAGGCATATTGGCATACAGGTACATCCAGTTTTAAATGCTGCCCTGCCATCACGACCGCGGCGGTGGCAGCGTGCTCGCGTGCCGGTCGGGACCCCCGTGAGTCCAGTCGTGGGTCCAGCGGACTCGATCGCTGCAGGCATACCCGCGATCGTCTCACGGGGCGGCTGAACGAGGAGATGCCTAGCAACAAGTGACGTTGATCTCTGCTCCATGTGATTGGAGCAGAGATCACTGTTCACTAAAACAAAGCCCAGCCCCCCACAGTTAGTAACACGCCCCTAGGAACACTTAACCCCTACACTGCCACCCACTGGTTAACCCCTTCACTGCCAGTGTCATTTACACAGAAATCCCTGCATTTGTATAGCAGTGATTGCTGTATAAATGACAATGGTCCCAAAAATGTGTCAAAAATGTCTGATGTGTCTGCCATAATGTCGCAGTCACAATAAAAATCGCTGATCGCCGCCATTACTAGTAAAAAAAAATTATTAATAAAAATGCCATAAATCTATCCCCTATTTTGTAAATGCTATAACTTTTTCGCAAACCAATCAATAATCGCTTATTGCGATTTTTTTTTACCAAAAATATGTAGAAAAACATGTATCGGCCTAAACTGAGGGAAAAAAAGTTTTTTTATATATTTTTGGGGGATATTTATTATAACAAAAAGTAAAAAATAATGCGTTTTTTTTTCAAAATTGTCGCTCTATTTTTGTTTATAGCGCAAAATATAAAAAAACGCAGGGGTGATCAAATACCACCAAAATAAAGCTCTATTTGTGGTAAAAAAAAGGACGTAAATTTTGTTTGGGAGCCACGTTGCACGACTGTGCAATTGTCAGTTAAAGTGACGCAGTGCCGAATCTCAAAAAGTGGTCTGGTCTTAAGCCAGCAAAATGGTCCGGTCTGAAAGGGGTTAAATAACCGGGAAATTTCACCAATGAATGGAACTTCAAAGATGATATAATGACAAGGCAGGACAATAGATGGAATCTACGCTCAGCATATTTATACAGATACAAAGGATAACTTGCCACAAATTTGTGTTAGTGTTGAATTATAAGTCTGTTAACTTGCTGCACATTTTCACTCGCAAGTTATACACTTACAGAGCACTTGAAGCACAAGTTCTAGTTAGTACTTTTCCAATTTGTAGCAAATTTGTGTGGCATGTCTCTGGCTAGAGCAAAGTTGCAGGGGTGAGTCTACAGCAGGGGCTCTGCAAGTCTACAGCATGAAAATTCAGCCACAGTGACCCCTGTGGTGGGATGACTATTGCACAACATAACTGAACCAGAACTTGTTGCAGACTTACAGAATGTTTGCAAAGAAAGCTGATCTGCAGTCATGCAGTAAGGACTTGTGGACAATTGTTCAACAAACTTGTGAAGCCTGATACATCTAGCAATAGCTTAGCAAGTCATTTTCAAACTTTTAGCACAATTGCCTGCTATCTGGGTATTAGCATAAAAGATCCAATATGACATCCAATGTAATACAGCCTTATCAACATACTGTAATCACCTTTTAGCATCTCTCTTCAGTTTATTTGCTAAAGTCAACTCTACAAATCCCATCATCCAATACCAAACAGACATTCACTATCACAGAGCCCTAATGACAGCCTAGTAAAAGGGAAGTCATTTTTACCTTTTTATTGTTTTTTTGTGTGGGGACATTCCCAGGTTCATTACTGCGGCAAACATTGAAATAATAACATTAGATCAGAAGATAAGATTTGATTATAAATTATTATTTTAAAGCAGCTGCAACATTTTGATTTAGCACAATCCATGATCTCTGGCATATTAAGACAAAAAAAAAATTATTCAAAAATTACCAGTTCCCCCAAGATTAGCATTTTCATAATTTTGCTGTATTTTAATCACATAAAGAAAAAGGAATTGGCTTGGCCAGTGTATTTTACTCCCAAAACAGAGAACTGCAACACCCTCTCTTCTTCGTGCAGCAAAATTATCTTCACTAATAATCTCATGAAATTAAGCACAGTGTAATATGGCAGAAGAGAAACATATACATAGTAAAGGCAGAAAAATGACAAATAATTCAACACTCAGTTGATATCTCTCCCTCAG
This sequence comes from Lithobates pipiens, assembly GCF_037356315.1. Taxonomy (NCBI): domain Eukaryota; kingdom Metazoa; phylum Chordata; class Amphibia; order Anura; family Ranidae; genus Lithobates; species Lithobates pipiens. Next base: position 44,581,034 of record NW_027507685.1, read on the forward strand.
CACTCATAGAAAGTGTGTTACTTTAAAATAACAGGAGCAGCTACTATAATAATAAAACACTAAAGCAGAAATACATCACAGCAACAAAGACCATAACATTAGCAGCGCCAAAATAATCCAAACATTTTAGGATTTGTTAAAAGTTCACTAAAATAGTTAAATAAGTATGAACAGGGCTTTTTTTCAGGGGGAACTTGGTGTTACTCAGTTCCACCACCTCTGGCTCAGACTCTTGGGGGGGGGGGGGGGGGCTGCTCACCACAATCACTTGTTAACACAGAAGTCAGGTTTCTGTGTTTACAAGTGACAGCTATGCACTCTGTGTGTAACCCCCCTGAACTCTGCTCTGTACTCTGTGTGTAATGAAATCCTGGTATTTAATGCCCCTTTAAGACCCTCTTACTGTTCGTGAAATTTGACTGACCATACCCACTATTTGATGTGATTTGGAGGCTGTGTGTGGGTAGAGGGGTCTTGGGGGGTCGTGGTTGAGTTCCAGCACCTATTGTTTGAGAAAAAAAGCCCTGAGTATGAAGTCCACTTTATATATAAAATGAGGCAGATGTAAATGTAGGATTACGCTATGTGTATCTTTGTTCTCTGCTTGTGATGGATTACATGCAGAGAGCTGACAACACCCATTGCAAGCCAAGGGTATAACCCAGTACCATCTGACGGTGTCTATGCAGTGAGCAGACATCATCCATTGACAGATAAGCGTATAACCCAGTATCATCTGGTAAGTGAATTTCCTAGGGGTATTGTGACACGTGCAGTGTGGAGGAGGCGATTGTTTTTAATTACTATCTGCAATGTTTTTTCTGTGATGGACAATCCTACATTCACATCTGCCTCTATTTTATATATAAAGTGGACTTCATACTTATTTAACTATTTTTGTGAACTTTTAACAAATCCTAAAACGTTTGGATTATTTTAGCGCTGCTAATGTTATGGTATTTGTTGCTGTGACATATTTCTGCTTTAATATACATAGTACAGCAATCGGGTATATATGTTCAAAGCAGCTTGCAGGGATCAGGGCTATATAACGTACAGCACAGCTTGTAGAGTGCAGTGGTCAGGAGTATGCAATGTGCTGCATAACTTGCAGAGTGCAGCAGCCAGTAGTATGCAATTTAAAGCACAGTTTACAGTGATGTTTAGTATATTGTTCCCTTACATGGGTGGTCAGTTGAGTACTCTTTTACATTAGGGATCAATGGCGACATGACCCCTTATATTAGTGGTGGTCAGTAGGAACTAAGCTAAGTAGAAAACTGATGTCAACGGTGACTTTCCTATAGAAAGAGAGGCTTCTGTGTACCTGCCTACTGGCATACCTCTATTACCTTTATCCAATGATACTCATTGAAACCACCCCACCCATGTTATGCCACTGTTAAGAATACTGTCTTTAGACAAAATGAATACAATAAAAAGTATACATTATACCTATGTTTAAATTATCTAGGCACTGAACAGTAATAACAAACAAAAACATCTTAACGGATAATTCTGATAGAGATTAATTTTTAAAGTACAGATAGATAAATACAAAAGACAAAAAAAATACTTTATATGGAAAAAAATCTTTTATTTAAACGTCCCAATTCTGATCTGTATTGGTAGATGTGTTGTCATTGGCATGGTGTCTTAAATGTACCAATATCTTCTAACAAACCGTGATGCCACTAGTTTAGAACATAAGCTGAAAACCTGTACTGGGGAAGAATATGGACTGCTATTCCTGGTCTGTTCCAAAACTGCTAGCTTCATGGCAGTCATACTGTTAAAATGACTTCCATAAATTCTTCTTCACTGTCCTTGAACAAGCATGTAGATAATAAGTTCTGATTTTTTTTATTTCCTTTTCTATTCCTTGGTCTGCTAGCTTCATGGCAGTCATACTCTTAAAATGACTTCCATAATTTCTTCTTCACTGTCCTTGAACAAGCATGTAGATAATAAGTTCTGATTTTTTTTATTTCCTTTTCTATTCCTTGGTCAGTGTCTCAGAAATATTGAAAGCACAGACACCCCAACTCAGGAAGTCAGGAATGGCAACTTTATATTTCTCAGTCCAGCTTTTTTTTTTAAAATAAGTCTTTATTGGGAATAATTTCAAAAATTTTATTCAATTTTTTTATTATTTTTAAAATGCTTGCTTCCTAAAAGTCTCAATGGCAGAACAGCATAAAACGAAAGAATGTATAATCTAATATTAGAAATATGAATATAAGAAATGATTCTACTTAATATATCTGGCTTGACCAGACGTACCTTGGTCCCTCGGAAACAGTTATTTCCAGCACAGAAAAATCTGTATTATTAAAATAGGAGTCCATCTAAAGAAGAAAACACAGGTGTTGTACAGTGTTTTATCATAGAATCACACACACTGAATTCAACATCATAAACAAGTATAGAAATGTATAGCAGAACAGCCATAAACAAAATATATCTAATTATTATCAGTAGATGTTTTGTGCACACCTATTAAAAAAGACAATTGCAAACAATTGTAAGCAATGTAAGCAATAACATGATTTTATAAAATGTATATATCCTGCAATCCCAAGAGAAACTGTGTGATATTTTCACCAAATCATCCACCATCTGTTCTTCAATAGAAACTTTTAGATTTTTTTTAGATAGTAATAGATACTTTTACTTTTAGAAGATTTAATTTTATATACCGTATATACTCGAGTATAGGCCGACCCGAATATAAGCCGAGGCCCCCAATTTACCCCCAAAAAAACTGGCAAACTTATTGACTCGTGTATAAGCCGAGGGTAAGACATGCCTGTCCATCCCTGTGTGTGTGTCCGTCCATCCCTGTGTGTCCGTCCATCCCTGTGTGTCCGTCCATCCCTGTGTGTCCGTCCATCCATCCCTGTGTGTGTCCATCCATCCATCCATCCCTGTGTGTGTGTGTCTCCATCCATCCATCCATCCATCCCTGTGTGTGTGTGTCTCCATCCATCCATCCATCCCTGTGTGTGTGTGTATCCATCCGTGTGTGTGTGTGTGTGTGTGTGTGTGTGTGTGTGTGTGTGTGTGTCCAGCCTACCTGTGTCCCGAGCCTTTGTCCCGAGCCTCCGTCCCGTGCCGAGCCTCCTTGCCTCCGTGCCTCGCCGCCGTGCCTTGCCTCCGTCCCGTCCCGTCCCGTCCCGTGCCGTGCCTTGCCTTGCCTCCGTCCCGTGCCCTCTTCGTTCGTCGGCGCCTCGACGGCCATTGTAAAATTCAAAAGCTGCGCCGCCGCCTTCGCCTGTGATAGGCGGAACACTGAATTTCCCAGCAGCCTGTGTTCCGCCTATCACGTACATCGTATCATCCTCGTCCGTAGTACGAGGATGATACGATGTCCGTGATAGGCGGAACACAGGCTGCTGGGAAATTCAGTGTTCCGCCTATCACAGGCGAAGGCGGAGCCGGAGGCGCGGCTTTTGAACTATAGAATGGCCGCTGTCTGTCTGCTCGACACGCTGATCGAGCGGGCAGACAGCGATGACTCGAGTATAAGCCGAGGGGGGCACTTTCAGCCTCAAAAAAGAGGCTGAAAATCTCGGCTTATACTCGAGTATATACGGTACATATTTTTTAATTAAACATGGGCAAATCTTGACAAATCTTTGGTGGAATCTTTTGAATGATTATTCAGTGGGTGAGTTGCCAAGCAAATATTTTATTAAATATATTCCTTAATCAATTGTAGAATGATTACTTACAGATGCGGCGTGTATACTATGTAACTATACTATAGAAATTGTATTACATATTTAATATAAAACAATTTATAAAATTTGGGCCATATCAACCCAGTGGTCAAGGTACAAAAGTGTAATTGCCTCTACATGTTTCACCATTTCTTTCTGGAAGGAATTAACCCATTTAGACAGGTTAAGAGCCTCACTAGTGACAGGGTAAATGGCCACAGCCATTGTTAATCCCTTGTGATAGATTGAAAATAATTTTTCAATCTTCGCTGGTTAAAGAGGTGTCAAACTGAAAGAGGTGAGTCCTCAGATGGCATAAAATTGACCCCGAAAATCTACTGGCACCAGAGGAAATGTGCATCCAGAAAAGAATTTAAATATTGATCGATCGATTTGCTAAACTATAGGGCAATTGCCATTTCTCCTTTCTCTTTTTTGGCACAGACGTTCCCCATTAAACCTCTTGATGGGTCTAGAGGATCAATTGGAACCAAGATCATTTTGAAAGGTGGTAAATATTAAATAACAAGGTCCTACAAAAGCTCCAAGGTGAAACATGTAAAGGCAATCACAGTTTTGTACCTTGACCATTGGGTTTATATCGCCCGAATTTTATAAATTGTTTTATATTATCTATGTATTACAATTTCTATATATTTCCTTTGCTCTCCGGGTATACATTGTTTTATTATAGTTACAATACTCACTTATTGCCCTGTGCACTGCAGCATTTTTCCCACACTTGTTGATCTAGGTACTGGCCTCAATATGCATCAGAGTAAAAATTACCTTGGGACTATTTGTGACAAATATATATAGTTTACAATCTTATTAAAACAGTGCTAATTAAATGTTAGTAGCCAGTCAAAGTGCACTTATGCCAGCAACTATATCAACCTTTCTGGAAAATGCTCTGTTTTGTGATATTTATGAATGGTTGTAAACAGAGCAGTCAGTATCTTGGTTTTTCAAGAACATTTCCATGTCTCACCATGCTTTTCACGAAGGAGGCAACCTCATCTGCATCAATCACCACATCTGAGAATTTCAGGGACAGGCTGACAACGAAGTAACTGACTAGGAGACATTTAAGGAAAAATATTACAAATATGCCAGTGCAGCCATTGAGTTTACATGGTATGCTTTTTTAATCTATACTAGCAATACTAGTGTGGTACATTTAACAAATATAATATTTGTTTAATAACATCTGTATTGTATAATAAACATTTTTCAAATTTAGTAAGTCAGATTCATAGGTTAGGTATTTGGCTCAACTAAAGGAAGGCACCAAGGGCAGTTGCCTTGTGTAAAGACTGGGGCCAATGTATCTTCAATTAATCTGAACTTACAGTTAATCTAAATATATTTTAAGTAGAATTGTGGGGTCTTGAGCAAAGTAAAAAACAAAAGTGTATGGTAATGGTGGGGAAAAATTGAATTTACCACCATACCTGTTATTGCTTGCCCGGGTTTCTTGCTGTTTTCTGAAGTTGCAGTGCTTGTGAATATGGACTCTGATACTAAAGATTCTGTCATTCCAGAAAGAGCAGGTGATAATGTGGAAAATGATGTGTTAGCTGTAATGGGGAAAAATAATGGTGAGGTGTTGACTTCCAGAGAACTGCTACTAGGCTGCGATGAAGAACGTGTTTGAGTAGAAGATGCTGTAGTAGATACACTAATAATACCTTGTGTTGTTCTTTTAAAATCACTTGAAGTGCTAGATGCTGGGGTCTTTGTGGAGGTTAAAATGGCAGGTGGTGATCTTGTGTCCTTAGATGTCGTACTGTCAGTTAAGGAAGTTTCAGTAATATTTGTGATTCCAACCTGTGTGTCTGAAAATACATTTCACAATAATTTTAAATTTATTTTTAAAAATAATTGCCGATGGTATAGCTATTATGAGAATAATATAATTTCTCCACTGACCTATCCTTGTGGAATATATTAAAGAGGAATTCCATCTTACTTAATGTAGTTTTCAAACAACAAACATTAAAGGCCACCACATAGTAGTATCATTAATGCACACAGCTAAATGGAGCTTGTAGGAAACCCTACTGAGGGAATCATGGAGGTTCCCACTGCTGAACTCTCCTTCTGGAAATGCTAGTTACCTGCCTATCATGCTAATATGATGGGTTCAATACTGAGTCACCAAGCCAGAACAAGAATTTGCCATGAAGCAGGGAAGGACAGAGGTTCATATGGACACACTGCCAGATTATCTCAGGGGAAATATTAGTGATCAGGCAAGGTACCCCAATCCTATTGATTTCTATTATTTCTATTTATCCCACCTGTAAGTGTTGACAAAAATTTAAAACATTTGCCAAATCAAACTGAAATCAGATTGGTTGATCATCATCTCACAGCTCTACCTACGTTTTATACTTGCCATACACAAGGTATTATTAAAGCAATTTCAACCACCTTCAAAAAGTAAAATTATTTATATAAAAAAAAAAAACTAATGCTATCAGTTGGATTGTTTCATTTTTTTCAATAGAAAATGTTGGCAGAATGTTGCCTTGGTCCTTTGAGTAATTTTTGCACTCTAATGGACATTCCGACAACAAAATCCATGGGATTTTTTCAGACGGATGTTGGCTCAAACTTGCCTTGCATACACACGGTCACACAATGTTGTCAGAAATTCAAAAAGTCAAGAACGCAGTGATGTACAACGACCCAAGAAAATTTAAGTTCAATAGCCAGTGCGGCTCTTCTGCTTGATCCTGAGCATGCAGGGAACTTTGTGCTTCAGAATTGTGCACACAAATCAACCCCATAGTGTACTGTTCATTGCTCTGCAATAATATGCAGCCTGCCACATTTTTTCCATGTATTGCTCTGTGTTTAAGCCCTTTCATTGTGAATATGTTCAACGATACCTGGTCTGCACAGTGCTGTGATGTTAATTACTTTAAACTGGTTGAAACTGATTGAAGATTTATTGATAGAATAAAGACTGACATTCTGAAGGAATCACCATCCATCCATACTTCTTAGTACAGGTCCGCTTTAATGTACTTAAAACAAAAAAAAATTCTATTTTTTTTTTCATGTAGGGCATGGTTAAAACCCATCAGTTTTTGGGGGCGTGGCCTGACCTTGCATGGAGTAGGACGTGTGTCTCCGGAGCTCCGTCGAGTAATCCTGTCTCCCACGCTGATCCTGTGACACCACAGCACAAATACTTACCTGACCACGTCTGGAAGGCTTCCCTTCATCCCGGTGAACATGTCTCCCTCGAAATCCCAGCGATCGGTGGCAGCGCGGCTGTCTCAATACCGCCGACATGTGAGTGAGGAGGGGGAGGAAAATGGCGGCGCAGAGGAGACGGGAGGGCCGCGTGCAGCGGGAGACACGGACAGGCTTCTTGAAGCCATTACATTGTGCCGCACGTCCCTTACATCCCAAATTGAAGAAGTGCAAATGGACATCTCTTTAATAAGGCAGGACTTTCAGAAGCTGCGTGACCGGGTGAGGGAAACTGAGACCCGCATTAGCAATGTGGAGGACGCTCTCCCACCACTGCAAAATTATGCTGACCACATGCAGAAACAAATAGACCTCCTGCTTGCTAAGCAGGACGAAATGGAAAATCGCATACGCAGATGCAACATCCGATTGATTGGTCTTCCGGAAGGGGCTGAAGGTAAAGACCCCACAACTTTTCTGGAACACTTGCTGACAACTACCTATGGCCGAGAGTCTTTTTCCCCCATGCTGGCGGTTGAACGCGCGCATCGTATGCCTGCCAGGCCTCCACCTCAAGGTGCACCTCCGCGCACCTTCATTGCAAAGCTCCTGAACTATAAGGATAGAGATGCTGCCCTGCGCATGGCTCGGGAAAAGGGTAACATCCCTGTAGGCAATATTAAAGTTGCAATCTTTCCTGATTTTTCTGCGGACGTCCAGAAACGCCGACAGAGTTTCCTGGAGGCCAAAAGATTGCTACGTGCACAACAAGTGAAATACTCTATGCTATTCCCAGCGCGCCTCAGGGTGGAGGCAGGGGACAGGGCACTCTTCTTTGAACAACCCAGGGAGGTCATAGCATGGTTGGAACGCAGAGCGCCTCAGGATAGAGCTGTCTGAGAACCTGTGGGACGGGTGAGCTAAAAACCTTTTTACTTTTCCCCTGGTGTCCTGGAAATATGGCATGTTACCTGATCTCTTTATCCTGCTCCAGCATCGCTAGGATGCTTGCATCTGTGGCGTCCGATACTTTTATGCCCTTTCTACTTTGAGATATGCTGGACTTTCCGATTCTGGGACTGATAGGGGAAGAACTTCTACGCCTGCTGATGGTGTCAACGTTCATGGAACAAATTTTTTCCTTTTTTTCTTCGTGTCCCTATTGAGGGACTTTTTCTGCAATACATGCCTGTTAGTTTTATTTCAACAATTTTGTTTTTTTCCTTCTTTTTTCTCCCGGAGCAAGGGGAGACATGTTAGTCCTACGGACTAATTGCATGGTGCAGCGGAGAACTGCTCTATTGTCTGCTGGGACTTCTTATTGCCATGGGGGAGTTGGTCACTGGGACTGGACAGCAACTGACACTTTTGCCTCTCTACACGGGTCACCGCTGTGTGCTGTTATGCAGGGTGCTCTACTTTACCTGGCCTTCTGGTACCGGTGGCTACGACCCTTTTTCAGATTTATTGTTCTAGGTTTTCTTTCTAATTCAATGAAACTGGTTTTTCCAGCAAGGCATGTTTGGTTTTTGAGGGAATATACCCGCACAAGTTGGGGTAGGTGCAGGGTAGGGTGGGGGGAGGGGGGTGGATTGGTTTGGGTTTACATGCAGAAGATTACTATGAACAAGCTGGAGTACGTAATTGGACTATGTGTTGCTTTTGCCGAATGTTTTTTACAACTACTGACTATGCAGTCCCTGTTTGGGCTCGATCAAGCACAATTGTATTGGGGTGCGCTTACAGGAGGGCGGTTAGGGGGAAAGCTGAATGCACTCATTACTGTATATGACTCTATATGGCATCTATACGATTTCTTACCTGGAACGTGAGGGGCCTGCGTGATAAAATTAAGCGCGCGGCAGCCTTCACGTTCCTCAAAAAGCAAAGGGCGGAGGTGATGGTGTTGGTTGAGACACATGTGGAGGGTGGACTGCAGATGGCCCTTAAGCGCCCTTGGATTGGGTGGGCATTTCATTCCACCTACACGTCTCACTCGAGGGGGGTTTCGGTACTTGTAGCTAAGTCTGTCCAATTTGAACTTTGCGAAGTTCTTACTGACCCGCAGGGCAGGTTTGTTTTTCTACATGCTAAATTGTATGGGGAACCCTACCTTATTATAGCCTTTTATATCCCCCCTCCATTTAACATGGCGTTGGTTGTTGAGGGACTGTCTTTTATGTCCAGACACCCGGCGGTTCCTGTCATCTGGCTGGGGGATTTCAACACTACGCTTAATCCTTCCCTGGATAGGCTCAAACCCCCCGAGTTGATGGTGGGGCGGGCTGGGACCACTAGGCTGTCCAGGCTCCTAGCCACCATTCATCTTGTGGACACTTGGAGACACAAATTCCCTCAAAAGAAAGAGTATTCATGCTTCTCACCCACACATGGTTCTCTATCACGTATTGACTTTATATTAATATCTCAACAACTCACTCCCAGACTCAGGGAAGTATTGTTTTGCCCCAGACTGCTTTCGGACCACAGCCCCTACTCTGTAGTGCTTGACGTACCCCTGGGTAGGCCTCCACAGGCGTGGCGGTTAAATCCGTTCTGGCTGACATTATTACCCGAAGATGGCACTATTGAGGCGGAGTGGATAAGATTTTTTGAGGACAATGACCACACGGCCTCGGATCCGGCCGTGTGGGATGCATTTAAACTACATGCTCGTTCGGTACTGACTACCCACATTAATAGGCTCAAGGCTGATTCGGCTACTGCCTTTACTGAGGCTGAGGCGGATTTGAGCTCCATGGAACACACCTACATAAACGACCCGTCTACGGCAAACGCCGATGCACTTAGACTACAGTCGAGAGTGGTTTCCCAACTGCACCATGACAAGGCTCGACAGAAACTTTTTTTTACCAAACAAAAATATTTTGAATCCGGGGAAAGAGCTGGTAAGTTGCTAGCATACTTAGTGCATAAGGAAGACAGACCCCCGATTGTTATCTCTTTGCGTGGCCAAGGAGATACAATGATCACGGACCCTTCTGAGGTAGCAGCTAGATTTCGGGACTTTTTTGCGGACTTATACACCACTACAGTATCCGACGACACCACTCCGATGGACAGCTTTCTAGCTCAGGTTTCCCTCCCCCAAGTCACTGAGGAACAGGTGCAGGCTTTGGAGGCTCCCCTGACCACCGATGAAATAGTGTGTGCTATTGCGGAATTTGCAAGATCCAAGTCACCGGGGTCAGATGGTCTTCCCATTGAATTTTATTCCCGTTACCAAGAAATACTGGCGCCTCGGCTTCTCGCCCTCTACGGGAGTCTTTTTGATACACTGACACTGCCTCCATCCATGAGGGAGGCAACGATAGTTTTGATACCCAAGCCTGGAAAAGATCGAGGTTTCCCAGAATCCTACCGCCCAATCTCCCTATTACAGGTAGATATTAAGATTTTAGCTAAGCTACTTGCTACTCGATTGAACGGAGTGATCCTTACCCTGATTCAGGCTGATCAAGCGGGCTTTATGCCGGGTCGGAATACGTCGTTCAATCTACGCAGGCTCTATATTAATCTACAGGCAACACATGAGGCGGTGGGTGAGCGGGTGGTGGTGTCACTTGACAGGGCTAAGGCATTTGACTCTGTGGAATGGGGGTATCTGTGGAGGTGTCTCGAAGGATACGGCTTTGGCCCTAACTTTATTCGGTGGGTGAAGCTACTGTATCATCACCCAATGGCCAGGGTGGTGGCAAATGGGTGGTCCTCCCGGGCGTTTGACCTCAGTAGGGGTACCAGGCAGGGGTGCCCACTGTCCCCACTACTTTATGCCTTGGCTGCAGAACCTTTAGCGGTGTCGATCCGTACAGACCCTGAGATCAGGGGACTGACGGTGGGTCAACTAACGGAGAAAATCAGTCAATACGCTGATGACACGCTGCTATACTTGGCAGACTCTGGCCCTTCCCTCGCAAAGGCCCTGCACATGATAGAGTGGTTTGGTAGCTTTTCCGGTCTTCGTATAAACTGGGAAAAATCCCAAATCTTACCTATTGACAGTTTTCCACAGTCAGAATCTCAGGCCAGTCTGCCTCTTCAGCGAGTGGGAATGATTAAGTATCTGGGTGTATATATCTCTAGGACTCCGGCAGATTATATTGCACTGAATATAGAACCTTTATTCTCCCTAGTGCGCACCAAGATTCAAGCCTGGTCTCGTCTCCCCCTTGGGGTTTGGGGGCGCGTTAATCTTATTAAAATGGTTTTATTACCTAAAATACTGTATGTGTTGTGGCACGCCCCGGTATACTTACCGCTAAAATATTTTAAATCCCTTGAAAGTCTTCTTAGGCCCTTTGTATGGGGGAATAATAGGCACAAGCTTGCTTGGCAGGCTTTGAAAAGCCCGACTGATATGGGGGGCATGGCTCTTCCAGATCTAAATCACTACTATGTTGCCTCACAACTGTCTCAACTTTTTCATGTGGACAAGACTGATAAACAACGGTTTCTTACCCTTCTCTGCCCCACCTGGGCACAAATTGCAGATGATCCGATAGCTGCTGTCTCGACGGGGGTTGGGAGCTCTACACTAGAGCCAGGTAAACACTCCATGCTTTTTCACTACAGAAGGATTTGGGATCTGGCATCCACTAAATTGAATGTTATGTCACCAAATGACTATACACAACTTTGGCATAACAAACAATTGCCAGAACTTCAAAAGATCCAGAGTGTTCAGTTATGGGTATCGAGGGGAATATACTACATGCATCACCTGATTCACCATGGCACTATTAAAACGTTCCAGACGCTGCAGGAGGAATTTGGTATTCCAAACACTATGCTATTTCAGTACCTCCAGGTTCAGCATGCACTTAGGGCACAATTTCCGCAGTCATTGCCTCAGCCTGCTCCCAACCCTATTGTCGCCATAGTGAAGGATACTGATCCCAAAAAGCTTATCTCGTGCTTCTATGGTATGCTTGCGGCCCCCATCTCGGCGAGACTGGCATATGCTCTAAAGTCCCGCTGGGAGGGTGATGTAGGTGAGCTGACAGACGAGGAATGGGAGGAGGCTCTGGAGACGTGCAAGCTGGTGTCCCCTAGGCTCCAAGACAGGCTTTCTCAAATTTACATAGTGCACAGAGCATACCTCACCCCCCTTAGGACCGCCAAATATAATACGAATCAATCTGTGTTCTGCCCGATATGTACTGTTGAGACTGGGACATTCTTCCACCTTATCTGGTCTTGCCCCAAACTGCAGGAACTTTGGAAACAAGTAGTATCATTTCTACATGACGTTATGGGCTCACCCTCGACCCCAAACCCTGTCTCCTAGGGATATTTCCCGAAGTATTGGATAAATTTACCAAAACTTTTCTGCAGGAAACCTTGTTTTCTGCTCGAAAAGTGATAGCTAGACAGTGGATGAGACCACTTCCGCCCAGGGTGGAGGACTGGAAACGGGAAGTTAATTTCACGCTCCCATATAAAAAATTCATATATAAAAATAGGGGATGCCCAGCTAAATACAATAAAATTTGGGATAGATGGTTGCAAGAGGCTGCCACGTGTAATTAGGAACTTTGATGTAATGTTGAAGTAAATGACATGTCTGTGCTATGACTTTGCTTGGCTGTGCTCCATACTGTTTACTGCAACGGAGAAATGTTTCTTTATTTACTGTTATGGTTATGACGCAACACCTTTTGATTGTTCGGTGTTTGCCACTGTGATTGTACTCTCTGCAATAATGTTCAATAAACAAAACATGTTTAATGGAAAAAAAAAAAAAAAACATCAGTTTTTGCCTTCTATGTCCCATTGGAGAGACTTTAGTGGAAATCTCCACAAAGTGAGGGCGATACCATCTTAGATTATTGTTGCCAAAACAAGTATGCCCCTCTATTTCTCTTCTGGTAAGAATTCTACATTTTTAATTTTCCTTTTCTGTCCTGATATCAAATTACTTTCTTTGATGGTAACTCAGGCAGCAATAAAAACCTAACAGAGATTCTTACCCTTCCCTGCTATTTGCAAAACAAAATGAAAAGCTTTCCCTTTAATTACACTTTACACTTTAAGTTCACACTGACTGTGGGAATGAAATCGTGCGAGTTCAGCTGAACTCGCACAATTTCAGTCCCGCATTTCAGTCCCAACTTCGAGGGCGATTTCAGAGACATCTGTGTGTGTTTCTGCACAGCTATCAATGGAAATTGCACCCCAAAATCGCCAAAAGTAGTACAGGAACTACTTTTGGAAATCAGTGTGGCGCCGCAAATGCGGCATCGCACTGATGCGGACGCTGCCATTGCCGCTGATTTGGCATGCGATTTGACATGTCAACTGCTATCTGATTGGTTGATATGGGTTACCACATCACACATTGATGCACATCACCTTTGCTACTACATATATAGTCAACAGGTCTGTGTATGTATGAGACTCCTTGTCAGACTTCCACTTACCAGACCAGTGAGTCCGCTTGGGCAGAGGGTGGTCTCCTGTACGTGTCCGACTTACAACCCCTGGTAGAGTAGACAGGTGGCTGGGAGTGCGGAGTGGTATGAGAGCCTATGAAGAGGGCCCAGGAGCTGGATGTATGAGAAATCCCGAAGCAGCAGGGGAGTAGGCTGGAACACAGGCAATTGGGTGCGGAGCATGGGCTGAGCAGGCGGGTCTGGGAACAGGCAGGATTCGGCAACAGGCGGGCAGCAACGGTACAATAGGAACAGGCACGAGTGAGGTCAGAACAGGCCGAGGTCAGGAGCAGGCAGAGATCAGGGGTGTCCAACAGCAAGCCGGGTCGTCAGGAGATCAGAGACACAGAAATGCAGATAACGGCAATGGAGCAGGAACCGGGGGAGCTGATGATCAGGCAGCACTTGAATGGAGTATGCGGCAGACCTAAATAGGCCGATTGGCGCCAAACACCGTGCACGTGTGCGCGTCAACGCGCACATAAGCGCACATAAGCGCACACTCACACACTCCCTCCATGGATTAGGGGACTGAGACAGGCCTGGGCAGAGAGCGGTAGCATACCTCACCACCCGCCGCTGTCCACCGCTGTTCACCTCCGCCATTACAGCGGCTTCACGTCCACCGGCCCTTCCCTCTTCTCTGCCCCAGCCTCCCCTCCATGCTTGTCAGGAGGGTTAGAGCCTCTGCTCGCGTGGGAAACACTAGTTTTCTAAAAAACTAGCAGGGTGGTGGAAGTGTTAGAGGAAGGGGGGGTGGAGCACTAGGCTACACAGGCTTTAAAGTGCACTCTTTTTCAGGTGCACACAGCCTATGGAGGGACACAGAGCTGACAGGCGCATGTGAGTGTGGAGGACACAGGCATTCCCAGGCAGCATTTACTGAACTACAGTGCTCAGCAGTCAGTGCATTTTTTTGTGGTACCTCTACCTTTTGTTGCTTTGCACTATGGGTAGAAGAGGTACAAGTACCCCGAAGAATAGGGGCTCAAAGGGGTCCCCGTCAGGCTCTGAGGACCCCCCTCTGCAGCATCTTCCCCCCCCCTGCAGGGGTCAGGGTCTGCAGCTGCTTCTGGCACTTCAGCCCCTGTATACATTACACAGGAGGTTTTTTCCTCAACCATAAACGGTTTAGCATAAAGATTAGTGGCCTTAATCGCGTCTTCACTCAGTGGAAGAAAACACGCTAGGTCCCTCTCTGTCACCCAGGACCCTCAGAGTGAGGAACTCTGGGATAAAGGAGAGGAATCCCCCTCAGAGGATCGGGAGGAGACTGATGATTCCACTTCTGAGGAATCTAGTGGAGAAGGGCCCTCTTCAGCTTCTAAGGATGAGAAGATGTTGGTGCAAATTCTTGCTGGATTGGTCCGCTCCACATTTAAGTTACCCGTACCTGAGTCAGTTAAAGAACCCACTTCTTCTCCTTTTCTGTTTGTGTATCTAAATTTAGGGATGTGGTGCTAATTTTGTCTGTCTCTGTCCTCGCTCTGTTTTTCTTTAGTCAAGAAAAGGAGTAAACGTCCCTCCTTTAAACGGGCGCTTTCTCAAGTGCCAGGGTCATCTGCCTCCAGGCAATCATGACGGCCTCCTCCGTCAGGCTCAAAGGTTAAAACTCAGAGTCAACCCCAGGGACAAAAGAAGTCCTGGGGGAGAAGGTCTTCAAGACAAAACGCTAAGACCTCCTTATAAAGGGGCGCCCCCGCTTGTTCGAGTGGGGGGAGACTACTAAAGTTCTCAGGGCTCTGGCAGGAGGAATTTCGGGACAAATGGGTGGTCTCCACAATAACTCTAGGTTACAAACTAGAATTCTGATAATTCCCTTCTCCTCGTTTCCTCAGACAAAATGTACCCAGAGACCCAGAGAAAAAGAAGTCTCTCCTTCTAGCGTTGGAGCGACTATTGTCGCAAAAAGGTATCATGTAGTTCCCATGCAAGAGCAGGGAATGGGGTTTTATTCAAACCTTTTCATGGTACCAAAGCCAAACAGAGATGTCAGACCCATTCTAGATCTCAAAGATCTAAACTGAATTCTAAAGATACTGTCCTTTCGCATGGAATCGATCCAATCGGTAGTCTCCATCCTGCAAGGAGGAGAACTTATGGCTTCAATAGACATCAAGGATGTGTACCTGCATGTACCTATTTTCCCTGCTCATCTAAAATTCCTGTGCTTCGAAGTAGAAAAACGCCACTTTCAGTTTGTAGCTCTGCCTTTCGGGCTAGCTACTGTACCTCGGGTGTTTACAAAAATCTTGGCCCCTTCTCTGGCCAGATTAAAGGCCCAAGGTATAACAATAATAACATACCTAAATGATTTGCTCTTGATAGACCGGTCAGTAGCCCGCCTGGACCAAAATTTGGTCACCACAATCAACTACCTGGAATACCTAGGTTGGGTCCTCAACTTAGAGAAGTCTTCTTTAAAACCAGTAAGAAGACTAGAGTATTTGGGTCTGGTCATAGATACAGCCCAGCAGAGGGTATTCCTACCCCAAGCAAAGATCAGTGCTATAAAAGAACTGATTCAGGTAGTCAGGGCAAAGAAGGGTCCTTCTATTCGTCTTTGTATGAGGTTGTTGGGGAAGATGGTCTTCATTCAAAGCAGTTCCCTATGCTCAGCTTAATTCGAGGCTGCTGCAAAACAGTATCCTGTCGGCCTGGAACAAGAAGGTTCAGGCTTTCGATTTTCCGATGCATCTGTCTCCTACAACGCATCAAAGCCTCAGCTGGTGGTTGATACCCAAAAATCTGCTTAAAGGAAAATCCTTTTTACCAGTTACGTGGACAGTGGTACCAACAGTCTTTCGGGTTGGGGGGCAGTCCTGGAACAGTTGACTGTCCAAGGGAGATGGTCCAAGGCCGAGAGGGCCTTACCCAGCAACATTCTGGTGATTCGTGCAGCGTATCTAGCCCTAAAAGCCTGGGCACTCAGGTTGCAGGGTTGCCCTCTCAGGATCCAGTCCGACAATGCCACAGCAGTGGCTTATATCAATCAACAAGGGGGCACCAAGAGTCCTGCAGCTCAGGGAGAAGTAAACCAGATCTTAATCTGGGCAGAAAGACATGTGCCATTCATATCAGAAATCTTCATTCCGGGGGTAGAGAACTGGCAGACGGACTACTTGAGCCGCCAGCAGTTAGTCCCAGGGGAATGGTCTCTTCACCCCGATGTCTTCTTGGCCATATGCCAGAGATGGGGGTTCCGGATGTAGATCTCTTTGCATCCAGGTTCAACAACAAGATCAACAACTTTGTGTCAAGAACGAGGGATCCTCTTGCATGCGGGACAGATATGTTGGTTACTCCATGTCATCAGTTCTCTCTGATTTATGCGTTCCCTCCTATTCTGCTACTGCCACGACTTCTTTGCAGGATCAGGCAGGAAAAGAAGTTGGTGCTTCTGTTGGCCCCAGCATGGCCCAGAAGAGCTTGGTATGCAGAAATAGTGAAGATGGTGGTAAGCTCTCCTTGGACCTTACCGTCCCGTCCAGACCTGCTATCCCAGGGACCAGTATTCCATCCTACCTTACAAATGCTAAATGTAACGGTTTGGCTATTGAAACCCACATTCTGAAGAATCGTGGGCTTTCTGGCCCTGTGATCTCTACCTTGATTAATGCAAGAAAAAGCCAGCTTCCAGAATGATTTATCACAGAGTCTGGAAAGCATATGTCTCCTGATGTGAATCCAGGGGTTGGCACCCCAGAAAATATGTCATAAGCAGAATCCTCGAATTTCTGCAAAATGGGTTAGAGATGAAACTGGTCTTGAGTACCATCAAGGGCCAAGTCTCGGCCTTATCGGTTCTGTTTCAACGTCCACTTGCTTCTCATTCTTTGGTACAAGGGATAACATGCCTTAATCCTCCAGTTAAGGCGCCTCTGAACCCCTGGGATCTGAATTTGGTTCTGTCAGCTTTACAGAAGCAGCCTTTTGAACCAATACATCAAATTCCCTTAGTTTTGTTGACAAGGAAATTCATTTTTGTGGTGACCATTTCTTCTGCCAGAAGAGTATCAGAATTAGGGCCCTCTCTTGTAAAGAGCCGTATCTGATAATGCACAAGGATAGAGTGGTGTTACATCCTCATCCTAGTTTTCTACCGAAGCTGGTCTCAGGTTTTCATTTAAACCAAGATATTGTTCTGCCTTCCTTTTTTCCAAATCCCTGCTCTATGGAAGAGAAGTCACTACATTCTTTGGATGTAATGAGAGCAGTCAAAGCCTATCTGGAAGCGACTGCTCAGGTTCGCAAAACTGATGTTTTGTTCGTATTGCCCGAGGGTCCTAAGAGAGGACAGGCAGCGTTGAAATCTACCATTGCTAAATGGATTTGACAAATAATTGTTCAAGCTTATGGTTTGAAGCAAAAGATTCCACCTTTTCAAATCAAGGCACACTCCACTAGGGCTATTAGTGCTTTGTGGGCAGTGCATCACCAGGCCTCCATGGCTCAAATCTGCAAGGCCGCAACCTGGTCATCAGTTCATACATTCACCAAATTTTATCAGGTGGATGTGAGAAGGTCTGAGGATATCGCCTTTGGGCGTAGTGTGCTGCAGGCAGCGGTACAGGGTCCTCAGGTCTGATTACACCCTATGTTGTGTGGTTTCCCTCCCCTCAGATAGCATTGCTCTGGGACATCCCATCAGTAATTACTGAGTCTCTGTGTCCCATGATGTACGAGAAATAGGATTTTTATAACAGCTTACCTGTAAAATCCTTTTCTTTTGAGGTACATCACGGGACACAGTGGTCCCTCCCCTCATCTAATACACTTATATTACTTTGCTACAAAACTGAGGTACCTCCAGTAGGGGGAGGCGTTATATGGGGGACTGAACTTCCTGTCTCGGGTGTGCCAGTGTTCAGTCACCTAGTGATACCCTATAACCCTTCAATAATTACTGAGTCTCTGTGTCCCGTGATGTACTTCAAAAGAAAAGGATTTTACAGGTAAGCTGTTAATTCTATTTTTTGGGTACGTGTGTGAGGATGTATGAAGAAAACAACTAGAGAAGACATAGAGACAGTCTGGAGAATAAAAGCTCTATTGGGCCCATTTATTTATACTGTATATGGGTCAATAAATCTGGTAAGAGTCTGGGATATTGAACATACACAGACCTGTTGAATAGAGGAGTGTTTGCTATATAGCCCTGGATCGTGTGGACTAAATTTGGTTAACATCCACATTGGACGTTGAGGACTCATCTGGCTGCTGTTAAGTTTATTGTAGGGACACTTCTGTGCTTGATAATAACATTGCTACCACATAAACCAAAAACAGCACATTGTGGGTGAATTTGTTTTGGTCCTTTACACCAGTGGTTCTCAACACTGTCCCCAAGTACCCCCAACAGCCTATGTTTTCGGAATTCCAATTAGATATAATTCAAAATACCAAACTGTTGACTCTGCCACTAATGATGCAGCACTACTCCTCTCAAGGACACCAACAATGGGGCAATAATCCTCCCATTGACACCAATGATGGGGCACTATACTTTCCACTGGTACCAACAATGGGGCACTATTCCTCTCACCAACTCCATCTATGGGACACTATTCCTCCCACCAACACCATCTATGGGGCACTATTCCTCCCACTGACATCAATGATGGGGCACTATTCCTCCCACTGATACCAATGATGGGGCACTATTCCTCCCACTGATACCAATAATGGATCACTATTCCTCCTACTAATAGTAACTATGGGGCACTATTCATCCCACTGACACCAACAGTGAGGTACTATTCCTCTCACTGACACTATCGATGGTGCCCTATTCTTTCCACTGACACCAACGATAGGGCACTATTCCTCCCCCTAGAAAGATGGGGCACTGTTTACTCCCACTTTACTCTTCATGACACAAAGACATTCTCTACTCCCACTGGCCACAGTCCAGTCCCCCTAAAGTTTGAAGGACAGTAAACAAGCCCTTTGTTTGGAATATTTGGAGGCCCCTGCTTTACACCATGCCCTTACCTGTAATTGAAGGAGGAGATGGTTTGGCTGCAGATGATCTCCCACTGGAGTCAGTAGTAGTGACTGGTATAGACCCTGAATTTGTTGTTACATATGGAGGTGTAGTTGCAAGTGTACTGGAAGTTGTCAATTGCTGTACAGTTGTATGTTTTAACAAGGGTGAGGTTGTCGAAGTGGTTGTTGTTGTTGCTGCTGGATGAATGGGATGGGATGAAGATATGTTTCCAGTTGTAGAAACATTGTTCCTGGTTGGTAAAATAATACTTGAATTCACTACTGGATTATTTTCAGAGAAGGACTCTGCTGTAGAGAATTGTGTAGAGCTGTCTGACAGTCCAGGCTGATCTGTAGCCTGAGATTCTGGTGGCTTTGCTGATATTGAAGTTGTTCCCATCTTTGTTGTGAAGTAAAGTTCTGGTGCAGTTGTTAATTTAGAAGTACTTGTCGTGGCAGCATTCAAGGTCTCAGTGGATGACAAGTTAGGATCTAGTGGTGTTGTGCTAGTGGATGGTGGTAAAGCTGAAAAAAATACAATATATTTTATAATAAGAAAAGCTCTAATTTCCATCATAACATGTGATGATAACATCTACACCCTACTGTAAACCCACATTTACATTCATTTACATTCAAATACCAAAGACATGCTGGTAGGTTAATTAGACCTTGTCTAAAAAATAAATTTAAAAAATGGCCTTATTATGTGTATGTGTATGTCAATGTTGTATGTCTTTGTAAGCGTGTCAGGACCTTAAAGGACCACGCAAAGCCGCAGATGGACTCTGGTGGCAAGAAAGCGCCCTGAGGCGATTCAGTTCGCATAGGTAGCGCTATACAAGTCACTCACTCACTCAAATATCTCTTTAATCTTGTTATGATTGACAAATATGGAATGACAATTTTGTGATGTTAATCAATGTCCACAATATTCTGTTAAGGCTCACCCTGATATCCAGATCCTCATAAGTCCTCATTAATACTGCTATTTTATGTAGTTTATCCAATAAAGATGGAATAAGGATGCATCCTTTTCTGTTTAGATTGATCTGAACAGATGTAAACGGATGGCATTTGTTTACATCCATTCTGTTTATGTCCATTTTTAGGCAAAATGCATTTTGTTTTGTCTCTATTTGTGCCACCTATCATTGGTTTCTGCAACAAATAAAAAAAAACAAATGTAAACTGATGCACATTGAACTGAACTGAATACGGATTTACAAACTTATGTAAACTGGTGTAACCTAAATAAATTTTTTCTTATCAAAAATGTGACTGAACTGATGATAACTATGTTTAAGGATCCAATGGCGAGGTTCACCAAGCCCATGCTCTGAAAAGCCATCCACTATGGATCGCTTTTCTGATGCAACTAAATGTCTGTTTTTTTTGGGGGGGGGGGGGGGGTTGCAAAGGACAATTTACAATGTGGTTATTGAGCTGCAAATGGTGTTCTAAACATTTGGCTTTTGGTGGTGGCATGGTCTATTGACTTGAATGGATGATTTTGACAGGCAGTACCAGCACAAGAAACTTGCTGTAGACACAAGTCATCATGGCTATGGCATGTAAACAGCCCCTTCTGTCTATAGACATTAAGTGAGGGGATGGGGGAAGGTAAAACTGTGGCTCAGTCTGTTTTTACTGCCCCGCCACCCATGTGAAGGAGGCCTTAGTGATAAAGTTAGAGTTTATAAGATACCAACTTTATTTTCTTTTTCAAATTCTTTATTGATCAGAAATAACATGGAAAGTAATACAGTGGTAAAGGTACAGATTTATCACCAACAAATATGGACAAAATATATTGACTATTCTGAATATAACCAACTGAGTTGGAGTTAATAACAACTTTTGCCACCTCAATACCAGCATGTTACACCCATTTCTTTGCCAAGCCAGTTCTCACTACAGTGATAGTTGACAAGTCCCCAGTCATGCACCACTGTACCAAAATGGATTTTATATGTTTTTTTTAACTACTTTCTAGCAGCCGAATAAAGGGTTAAATGCTCCCGCAAAGCACTGCTGCTGAATAGCTTTGCTGGCGCTTCGGCAGCGGTGGCCATTGATTTCAATGGCAGAGGTGGTGGAGGAGTTTTGTAATTACCACTCCCGCACAGCCTGAAAGATGCTGCTTGCAAGGACTTTTTCTAACGTCTTGCAAGCGCACCGCTCCAGTGTGAAAGCACTGAGGCTCTCACACTGGGGCTGCAGGGAAGGTGTTTTTCAGGCGCTTTACAAGAGCTATTTTTAGCCCTTTAGCACCTGAAAACCGCCTCAGTGTGAAAGTAGCTTAAAGAAAGAAATTACATTGTGTGCAATAGCTAGACAGAGGGTGAAAGGCCATTTCAAAACAGCCTCATCACATTGCTCATGTGCAGAGGTGCACATTGATCACTGTGTCACCAGAACAAGCAGCCAAAGTTCTCCAGTATTTGCAGGTTTTTTTTTACCAAAGAAATGTAGCAGAATACATTTTGGCCTAAATTTATTTAGAAATATTATAGTATTTGCAAAATTTTATAGCAGAAACCAAGTGAAGCAAGTTCTATTTCAAAAATGTGTTTCCTCTATAAAGTAAAGAAAAAAAAAATGTGGTTACTGAGTACTTTCAAAAGAAAGCTCTATCCTTATCAAAAAAAAAAAATTATTTTGGGTAAAGTGTCGCCTGACCGATTAATTTTCCGTCAAAGCATCACAGTGCTGAAAACTGAAAACTGGTCTTGGCAGGATGGGGGTTTAGCATGCTGGTCGTCAAGTGAATAAACCCTTCCAAAATAATTACCTCTATCGTTAGTAGTCACAGACACTTTAATTATAATCATCATCTTCATTACTTTGAAATGTTAAAGCATATCTATTGTCTCCTATGTGACAATCTTGAATTTTGTAAACCTACTTTGTGATGTTCCCCAGACATTTAATTCCTTGAATTCTGTGACACATATTCACTATGCCCTGTGAGTTGGCACTGCTGTGTGACATAATGCACAGAGCCTGCCTTGTGAACTACAGAGGTGCTGAGAGGAGGAGCTTCAGGAGTCAGTACAGGAATCATCGTTTGCAGACAGGTACAGTGGAATATGTAGCCCTTAGAAATTGAGAGCGGACAGCAGAGGAGAAGCAGCAAAGCATGCAGGGAATCCAGGAAGTTGTTGAAACATGGCCAGAAGATGGGCAGCACTTACAACATGTAGTAATGGGGAGCAATAAGAGCTGGTTCACACAGGGGCAACCCGGGATCCGACTTTAGGTCACCCCAAGTCCCGCTGTTGAGAAAATCAATGGTAGTGAATGGAGCCGTCTTAATGTACACTACAGCAGTCGCTTCAACTTCAAAAAAGGTTCCTGCACGACTTCAAACCGAGTTCTAGGCGACTTGTACCCATTGATTTCTATGGAAGTCGCCTCCAAGTCGGATCTCCATCTATATAGAAGCGGCAGTGTCGCCTCTCTAATATTAAAAACCGGCATGGATTGCCCCTCCAAGGGCAAACCAGGCCCTTAGGTCTGGCATGGATTTTAAGCGGAACCCCCTATGCCAAAAAAAAGGCATGGGGTCCCCCCAAAATCCATGCCAGACCCTTATCCGAGCACGCAGCCCGGCTGGTCAGGAAAGGGGGTAGGGACGAGCAAGTGCCCCCTCCCCCCTCCTGAACTGTACCAGGCCGCACGTCCTCAACATGGGGGTGTGGGTGCTTTGAAGGCCTCCCGGACGGCCTCCCTATGACAGCCTCCCGGAAATTCAGGTCTGCGCTGTGGCCGTCATTCAGCTATAGTGCGGACCTCAAGTGGTTAAGCACTCCCAAAATTGATGTTAGTATTTGCAGATGTTACTGTGGGTTTTTTTTTAAGTCATTGCCTACATATTCTCTATTGCTGCCTGGAAACTGGGGACTATTTTTTTTTTCTTAGAGAAGGATACAGCAGCCTGATCGCATAACCCGATGATCTTTACTTAGACTCTGTGTCTTGCCGAGAAAGTTCCCCCGGCAGATGCGTTGCGCTTGCGCAGTACAAATGGCTATGGAGCCACCGAAAGTCTTCGGAGATGAACAGCTGATCGTTAGCTCTACATGGCGCCTGTGCACTACATTCTGCCCTAACTCCAGGTTCATGCTCCACCATCCAAGTGGACATAGAGCTAGAATATTAAAATGCCGAGCGAAGCGATGCCGTGCCCGAAATGTGGCGAGGGGAGCAAGCCCACAAGGGGCCCTGTTACAAAGTTTTTTTTACAATAGGTGTTGGCACGCAGGTGCCGTGTACAGCTGACTCACAGGTGTTCCGCTTCGGCTAGTTTTGGCGGCTCCAACTGCTCAAGTGCTGCGCCTGCGCAGTACAGGGGGGTCATTATCCGCCAGGGGGAACTTTCTCTGCAGAACACCAGCAAGAAGGTTTCAGAGGCGGATTGATATACAATCTCTCTTCTGCCTCCTCAGCCAATGGGAAACACTGTACCCAGCCGCCTTCTTTGGCTTCTAAGAAGAGGAGATGTCGGCAGATGTATTGAAGGAGGGAGAGAGAGAAGAGAAGACAGCCTGCTATGGGGATACACTGTAAGAAGCAGACAGATTCCTCAGCCCCAGCACTGACACACAATGAGTTGTATTACCCTGCACTGCTGCCAGCATGGAGCTCCAGAGAACAAAATTGTTCATCCAATCCCTCCAGCCTTGTATACTGACACCAACAAGACCTGTGATAAAGATTGTCTGTGGGGCATACAGAAGGCAGACAGACAGTATTCCTCTCTGCCAGCACAAGTCATATGGTACTTACAGAGACTCAGACAGGGAGAAAATAATCTGGGATGTCTGAGTGTTCTGTCCATCCATCCATCCATCCATCCATCATCTTTAACATAAATGTTGCTGGTGTCACAATACAAGAAGAATGTATTGAAAAATGACAGGATATTGTCTGGTGTCATTCTACTAAACCTATGTTTACCACACTTTAGTAACAAGGGCTCTTGAATGTAGCGCCCTCCCGATCCCTCCCCTGTGTACGTAGTGCCCTCCTGATCCCTCCACTGTGTACGTAGTGCCCTCCTGATCCCTCCCCTGTGTACGTAGTGCCCTCCTGATCCCTCCCCTGTGTACGTTGTGCCCTCCTGATTCCTCCCCTGTGTACATAGTGCCCTACTGATCCCTCCTCTGTGTACATAGTGCCCTCCTGATCCCTCCCCTGTGTACGTAGTGCCCTCCTGATCCCTCCACTGTGTACATAGTACCCTCCTGATCCCTCCACTGTGTACGCAGTGCCCTCCTGATCCTTCCCCTATGATCAGAGTGCCCTCCTGATCCCTCCCCTGTGTACTTAGTGCCCTCTTGATCCCTCCCCTGTGTACATAGTGCCCTCCTGATCCCTCCCCTGTGCACGCAGTGCCCTCCTGATCCCTCCACTGTGTACATAGTGCGCGCTTGATCCCTCCAATGTGCGCGTAGTGCACGCCTGATGCCTCCCCTGTGTACATAGTGCACGCCTGATCCTTCTACTGTATACGTAGCACCCTCCTGATCCCTCCACTGTATACGCAGCGCCCTCCTGATCCCTCCACTGTGTACGCAGTGCCCTCCTGATCCCTCCACTGTGTATACAGTGCCCTCCTGATCCCTCCATTATGTACGCAGTGCCCTCCTGATCCCTCCACTGTATACGCAGTGCCCTCCTGATCCCTCCACTGTATACACAGTGCCCTCCTGATCCCTCCACTGTGTAGCAGTGCCCTCCTGATCCCTCCATTATGTACGCAGTGCCCTCCTGATCCCTCCACTGTGTACATAGTGCACTCATGATCTCTGCATTGTGTGCATAGTGTACTCCTGAACCCTGCACTCTGTACATAGCGCATTCCTGAGCCCTTCGCTCTGCATGTAATGCATTCCTGAACTCTGTGCATAATGGACTCCTGAATCATTTTGCACTTTGTGTAACGTACACTTCCATAGTTCATGCAAAACAATTTGTAATGGAAGCGCTTCATTCTTTTTGAGTGTCCCTCATTCTGAAGTTCAAAAGTTGGGAGGTATGAAAGAACAGATGTATATCAAATGGACTTCTGAGGGGCCACCACACAATACAATTCTTTAAAGTTTAATTTCACCTTACCAAAAAGGTGTACTATGCTAGCTTATATTCGTATAGTAGCAAAATGTGCTAAGCCTGCTTTACAGGCAAGGCTCCCTTTCATTTTAACCAACCCCGGAAGAATTTACCCCCTTCCTAACCGGAGCACTTTTTCGGCACTGAGTCCAACCTGTGTGTCTGAAAATACATTTCACAATCATTTTACATTTTTTTCAAATAAAACTGCCAGTTATATACGGTAACTCTTATGGGAATCATATCATTTCTCCACTGACCTATCCTTGTGGAATATATTTAAGCAGAATTCCATCTTACTCCATGTAGTTTTCAAACATTAAAGGCCACCACATAGTAGTATCATTAAAGTGGTTGTAAACCCTTACAAACCACTTTGACCTACAGGTAAGCCTAGATTAAGGCTTACCTGTAGGTCCAAGAAATATCTCCTAAACCTATACGGTTTAGGAGATATTTCCAAAAAGACAGCCACCGTATGTGCCGTAGACAGCGGCGTGCAGGCGCACTGGGCAGGCCGTAGATCGCGGCGATATGCCGCGAGTGTCAGCTCCCGTGCACATGCGCGGGAGTGACGTCATTGCTGCTCTGGCGAATCACAGCGCCAGAGCAGCGAGACCCGGAAGTCACTCCGGGATCCATGGCAGCGGCAGATATGAAGACGGAGGACCGCTTTGGGGGCTTTGTTCTCAGGTAAGTTATTCATAATGAGCTAGTATGCTATGCATACTAGCTCATTATGCCTTTGCCTTGCAGGTTGCTTCTTTTTTGTTCCTCCCCCCCCCCCCCATGGGTTTACAACCACTTTAATGCACACAGCTAAATGGAGCTTGTAGGAAACCCTACTGAGGGAATCGTGGAGGTTCCCACTGCTGAACTCTCCTTCTGGAAATGCTAGTTGCCTGCCTATCATGCTAATATTATGGGTTCAATACTGAGTCACCAAGCCAGAACAAGAATTTGCCATGAAGCAGGGAAGGACAGAGGTTCATATGGACATACTGCCAGATTATCTTAGGGGAAATATTAGTGATCAGACAAGGTTCCCCAACCCTATTGATTTCCATTTATCCCACCTGTAAGTGTTCACAAAAATTTAAAACATTTGCCAAATCAAACTGAAATCAGTCAGATTGGTTGATCATCATCTCACAGCTCTACCTACGTTTTATACTTGCCATACACAAGGTATTATTAAAGCAATTTCAACCACCTTCAAAAAGTAAAATTATTTATATAAAGCAAACAAACTAATGTTATTAGTTAGATTGTTTCATTTTTTCAATAGAAATAGTATAAATAATTTAACTTTTTCGGTCGTTGCCATTGCCGCCGATTTGGCATGCATCAATGTGAACCAGAGCTTTTTTTGATCACCTCTGCAGTTTTTAATTTTTCTACTATAAGCAAACAAAGAGTGACAATTTTGAAATCGTTTTTTTTACCACTTTCCAACCACCCGCTGTCGTTATATGGCGACAGTATGGCACTTCTGCGTGAATCGTTGTAGCTGTACATCGGCTCACGCAGATGCTGTTGTGAGTGGCCAGCCCCACCACTATGTGCTTTAAAACTGCAGATTGTGTCCAGTCTGACATACGTCCTTAACCCCAATGGTATGTGGCTACATGCAAACAGCAGTGGTCGCTGTTGGCCATTCATTGATATAGACTGAAAGGCTGCTGCTATTCACATACATGTGTGATTCCAAAGGCAAGAGTCCACTGATTCTTGACATTGGAATCGGGTGGCTGCAGCTAAACAGGTGTGTAAAGAAGTCCTTAGGGCTCAGTGGTGTGGCCTGTGGTTTAAAGACTATGGCTGGCCTGCTTTGCACTGCGTTTGTGTGGATGCAGCATGTTCACAAACCACTAAGATCTCATTCACATGAGCGCTGAGGCCCATAGACTGTGAATGGGCAGTTTGTTCACAAGGACACAGTGGCTGTATGGACACAGTAACATCACTTGAACACATACGATCTGCCTTCAGGGCAACTCACTTGCACGCCTGTCAAATTAGATCGAGCGTCTGTGTCCATACAGCTGCTGCATCCCCATGGACTTAGACTATATTACCAAAAGTATTGGGACACCTGCCTTTAAACGCAAATTAACATCCCAGTCTTAGTCTGCAGGGTTCAATAATGAATTGGCCCACCCTTTGCAGCTATAATAGCTTCAACTCTTCTAGGAAGGCTGTCGACAAGATTTAGGAGTGTGTCTATGGGAATGTTTGACCATTCTTCCAGAAGCACATTTGTGAGGTCAGGCACTGATGTGGACAAGAAGGCCTGGCTCACGGTCATAGCTCTAATTCATCCCAAAGGTGTTCTATCAGGTTGAGGTCAAGACTCTGTGCAGGCCAGTCACGTTCCTCCATCCCAAACTCACTCATCTATGTCTTTATGGACCTTGCTTTGTGCACTGGTGCGCAGTCAGGGGTCAAGTCCTGGGAAAAAAAGTGTGGGAACTCCCACCCAAGATCCATTCCCCCACCAAAAAAAAAAAAAAAGGTACGCTCATATGCATATATACTTCACAGAAAATACAGTACAACATGTATTGTAAAGTGCCAGTTTACAAAAACAAAATAACGTGTCAAACAAAACAATCAACACAATGGGTGATGATCTTTCCCTCGCAGGGAATTTCTACCACAAATACACCCTGTTCCAAATTCTGTTACACAGCCCATTAGAAAATATCCCACAAAAGGAATAAGTATTGGCAGAGTATTGAAGAGTATTGGCAGGGTATTGCAGAGTATTGATAGGGTATTGCAGAGTATTGGCAGGGTATGTATTGAAGAGTATTGGCAGAGTATTGCAGAGCATCGGCAGGGTATGTATTGGCAGGGTATTGCAGAGTATTGATAGGGTATTGCAGAGTATTGGTAGGGTATGTATTGCAGAGTATTGGCAGGGTATTGCAGAGTATTGATAGGGTATGTATTGTAGAGTATCGATAGGGTATTGCAGAGTATTGGCAGGGTATTGCAGACTATTGGCAGGGTATGTATTGGCAGGGTATTGCAGAGTATTGCTAGGGTATTGCAGAGTATTGGCAGGGTATTGCAGAGTATTGGCACAGGTTGCAGAGTATTGATAGGTTATTGCAGAGTATTGGCAGGTTATTGCAGAGTATTGGCAGGGTATGTATTGTAGAGTATTGGCAGAGTATTGGCAGGGTATGTATTGGCAGGGTATTGCAGAGTATTGATAGGGTATTGCAGAGTATTGGCAGGGTATGTATTGCAGAGTATTGATAGGGTATGTATTGTAGAGTATTGATAGGGTATTGCAGAGTATTGGCAGGGTATTGCAGACTATTGGCAGGGTATTGCAGAGTATTGGCAGGGTATTGAAGAGTATTAATAGGGTATTTATTGCAGAGTATTGCCAGGGTATGTATTGCAGAGTATTGATAGGGTATGTATTGTAGAGTATTGATAGGGTATTGCAGAGTATTGATAGGGTATTGCAGAGTATTGGCAGGGTATTGCAGACTATTGGCAGGGTATTGCAGAGTATTGATAGGGTATTGCAGAGTATTGGCAGGGTATTGCAGAGTATTGATAGGGTATTGCAGAGTATTGATAGGGTATTGCAGAGTATTGGCAGGGTATTGCAGAGTATTGATACTGATAGGGTATTGCAGAGTATTGGCAGGGTATCACAGAGTATTGATAGGGTATCGCAGAGTATTGATAGGGTATTGCAGAGTATTGGCAGGGTATTGCAGAGTATTGATAGGGTATTTCAGAGTATTGATAGGGTATTGCAGAGTATTCGCAGAGTATTGCAGAGTATTGATACTGATAGGGTATTGCAGAGTATTGATGAGTATTGGCAGGGTATTGCAGAGTATTGATAAGTATTGGCAGGGTATTGCAGAGTATCGATAGGGTATTGCAGAGTATTGGCAGGGTATTGCAGAGTATTGATAGGGTATTGCAGAGTATTGATAGGGTATCGCAGAGTATTGATAGGGTATCGCAGAGTATTGATAGGGTATTGCAGAGTATTGGCAGGGTATTTATTGGCAGAGTATTGGCAGGGTATTGCAGAGTATTGGCAGAGTATTGCAGAGTATTGATAGGGTATTGCAGAGTATTGGCAGGGTGTTGCAGAGTATTGGCAGGGTATGTATTGCAGAGTATTGGCAGGATATTGAAGAGTATTGGCAGGATATTGAAGAGTATTGGCAGAGTATTGGCAGAGTATTGAAGAGTATTGACAGGGTATTGCAGAGTATTGGCAGGGTATTTATTGGCAGAGTATTGGCAGGGTATTGCAGAGTATTGGCACAGTATTGCAGAGTATTGATAGGGTATTGCAGAGTATTGGCAGGGTGTTGCAGAGTATTGGCAGGGTATGTATTGCAGAGTATTGGCAGGATATTGAAGAGTATTGGCAGAGTATTGAAGAGTATTGGCAGGGTATTGCAGAGTATTGGCAGGGTATGTATTGGCAGGGTATTGCAGAGTATTGGCAGGGTATTGCAGAGTATTGACAGAGTATTGCAGAGTATTGATAGGGTACTGCAGAGTATTGGCAGGGTATTGCAGAGTATTGGCAGGGTATGTATTGCAGAGTTTCGGCGGGGTATTGCAGAGTATTGGCGGGGTATTGCAGAGTATTGGCGGGGTATTGCAGAGTATTGGCAGGGTATGTATTGGCAGGGTATTGCAGAGTATTGGCAGGGTATTGCAGAGTATTGGCGGGGTATTGAAGAGTATTGGCAGGGTATTGCAGAGTATTGGCAGGGTATGTATTGCAGATTATTGGCAGGGTATTGCAGAGTATTGGTGGGGTATTGCAGAGTATTGGCGGGGTAGTGCAGAGTATTGATAAGGTAGTGTAGAGTATTGATAGGGTATTGCAGAGTATTGGCAGGGTATTGCAGATTATTGATACTGATAGGGTATTGCAGAGGATTGATAGGGTATTGCAGAGTATTGGCAGGGTATTGCAGAGTATTGATAGGGTATTGCAGAGTATTGGCAGGGTATTGCAGAGTATTGATAGGGTATTGCAGAGTATTGATAGGGTACTGCAGAGTATTGGCAGGGTATGTATTGCAGAGTATTGGCGGGTATTGCAGAGTATTGGCGGGGTATTGCAGAGTATTGGCAGGGTATTGCAGAGTATTGATAGGGTACTGCAGAGTATTGGCAGGGTATTGCAGAGTATTGGCAGGGTATGTATTGCAGAGTATTGGCGGGGTATTGCAGAGTATTGGCGGGGTATTGCAGAGTATTGGCGGGGTATTGCAGAGTATTGGCAGGGTATGTATTGGCAGGGTATTGCAGAGTATTGGCAGGGTATTGCAGAGTATTGGCGGGGTATTGAAGAGTATTGGCAGGGTATTGCAGAGTATTGGCAGGGTATGTATTGCAGATTATTGGCAGGGTATTGCAGAGTATTGGTGGGGTATTGCAGAGTATTGGCGGGGTAGTGCAGAGTATTGATAGGGTAGTGTAGAGTATTGATAGGGTATTGCAGAGTATTGGCAGGGTATTGCAGATTATTGATACTGATAGGGTATTGCAGAGTATTGATAGGGTATTGCAGAGTATTGGCAGGGTATTGCAGAGTATTGATAGGGTATTGCAGAGTATTAGCAGGGTATTGCAGAGTATTGATAGGGTATTGCAGAGTATTGATAGGGTACTGCAGAGTATTGGCAGGGTATGTATTGCAGAGTATTGGCGGGTATTGCAGAGTATTGGCGGGGTATTGCAGAGTATTGGCGGGGTATTGCAGAGTATTGATGAGTATTGGCGGGGTATTGCAGAGTATTGGCGGGGTATTGCAGAGTATTGGCGGGGTATTGCAGAGTATTGATGAGTATTGGCGGGGTATTGCAGAGTATTGATGAGTATTGGCAGGGTATTGCAGAGTATTGATGAGTATTGGCAGTATGGATGAGTATTGGCAATTTGGCAGGGTATTGCAGAATGCAACTTACTTACACACTACTAGTGACTGACCTCCTGGTATTCTCTTCCCTTCTGTTCTGGGGGGAGAAGAACTAAGTAAACTCAAAGTGCAGCGGCTGTTTCCACAGGAGGCACTGGGTAGAGGGGAGCGGGAGGACAGTCCGGCGCGCGTGTGTCACACTGACGGTCTCGTGCCTGTGCGTGCCCACGCCGAAGTCATGTGACCGGTTGCTAGGCAGGGGCCGCTCCGCATCTAGCAACCGGTCACATGACTTCGGCGTGGGCACGCACAGTCACTCGGCGGCTGAGGAGCGGCGCGGACTACGCGCTGCATAGCCTCAGCCGGCCCGGCTCAGATAGCTAATGGGAACGGCGTTCCCGCTGTGGAAATAGTACGGGAACGCCGTTCCCATGCGTTCCCGCAGCACTCGAGCCCTGTGCGCAGTCATGTTGGAACAGGAAGGGGCCATCCCCAAACTGTTCCCACAAAGTTGGGAGCATTAAATTGTTCAAAATGCCTTAGTATGCTGACACCTTAAGCATTCACTGGAACTAAGAGGCCAATGCACATCACCTTTGCTACCACATATATAGTCAACAGGTCTGTGTATGTTCAACATCCCAGGCTCTTACCAGATTTATTGACTCATTTACAAATAAATGGGTCCAATAGAGCTTTTATTCTCTAAACTGTCTCCATGTTGCCTCTAGTTGTTTTCTTCATACATCCTAACACATACCCAAAAAGGAAAAACTCCTATAGAGTAGTACCCCAAATCACGTGGAAAATATTCTCTCAAAATATGTTCAAATGTGTATGTGATAGCATGTCATTTACCACTGCATGCCTTTGTGCCTTCTCCGTTCCCCTATTGTGTGTATCCTTACCGATAAACACAAGTTTCCAATCGCACATCAACCCACAACACAGTGGTGTGCTAAATCTTGCCAGCCTCCTCGAAAAATTATTTTATACAAAACAAAAACAATAGTGTAATATGCTCACACCAATAATTAATTATATGTTAATATTATTTTGTGCTCGTATAAATTAGGGCTCAAATTTACTTCTTCACTCATGTCCTAATGCTACCTACCATGGGGAAGTAATCTGCCTGCAATACCAGCTATCCTAGGGGGCAAGTCTGGTAAGGTGTTTTGTGCATTGGGGAAGGATCACATTGACAAGAAGGAGCAAGGGAGAGTAAATTTTGCATTAATGTGAGCACAAATAAACATTATTAATTATTGGTGTGAGCATATTACACTTTTGCTGTTTTTGTTTTGTGTAAAATAACTGTTCAGGGAGACTGGCAATATATAGCGCAGCATCTTTGGAACACCAATAAAAATAAGCTATGGTGAAGTTACAAAATCAATGGGTGTGTGCTTGCCCACCTTGAACTGAAGTGAAATACACTGATTTAAAGTGCCAATGTGAATATATATATATATATATATATATATATATATATATATATATATATATATATAAAGTATATATATATATATATATATTATTCTATTTTTTTTAAAGTGCATAAACCTATATATATATATATATATATATATATATATATATATATATATATATATATTTTTTTTTTTTTTAAGTGCATAAACCTAAATAACTCCCGTATGACAGGGCTGGAATGGGATAAGCCCTTTGAGAGCAGAGAAAAAACAAATAAATAAATAAAAATGTGTAAATATGTATATAAAGTAATTAGTGCCTGGTAAAAATACTAAGTGCTGAAATCAAGCTTATACGTATCATATAATAATAATGGTATTGACAATAATATTAATAATATTCATTAAAAAGTGTTGAGAATTAAAGTGACTGGTGCACAAGTGATGGTTAAGATCTAAAATCGTGCTAAAAACAAACATATATAGTAATATAGTATTCATTAATTGACATCCATAAAGCAACAAAATTCTGAGTGTTGAAATCTTCCAAACAGTGGTAAAGTGACTGGTGCACAGGTGGTTCTTAGGTTCTGAGAAATAAAAGCCCGATGCGATTTTCGTGCAAAAAAACATTCAAGTGGATCTGTTGTCAGTCTCTCGAGTTACTGGGCCATTTACCACGGGACACCCCTAGACGTGAAATGAGGAGAACAGACGGTAACGGTAATCCCAAATCTAACCAGCAACTCCTTCGGGGGTAGTGCTATAGCAAAATAAAGGAAAACCTGCAAATATGGCCTGTTGGTGGTATTTGAGGACAAGGTTGGGAACCACTGCTTTACACCAGTGGACAGCCATTTGCTTGCTTTTCTCTTGTCCTTAGGAAATTACTCCCCCCACTGCCTTCAACAGTGGGGCATAGTTCGTGCCACTCTATGTCTCCTCCTGACACCAATGATGCAGCACTAGTCCCCTCAAGGACACCAACAACAGGGGACTATTCCTTCCATTGACATCAATGATCGGCCACTATTCTTCCAACTGGTACCAACAATGGGGCACTATTCCTTTCACCGACACCATCTATGGGGCACTATTCCTTTCACCGACACCATCTAAGGGACACTATTCTTCCTACTGACATCAATGAAGAGGCACTATTCCTCCCACTGACACCAATGATGGGGCACTATTCCTCCCACTGATACCAACAATGGGGCATTATTCCTCCCACTGACACCAACAATGGGGCATTATTCCTCCCACTGACAGCAATGATGAGGCACTATTCCTCCCACTGACAGCAATGATGGGTCACTATTCCTCCCACTGGTACCAATGATGGGTCACTATTCCTCCCACTGATACCAATTATGGGTCACTATTCCTCCCACTGATACCAATAATGGATCACTATTCCTCCTACTAATAGCAACTATGGGGCACTATTTCTCCCACTGACATCAACAATGAGGCACTATTCTTCCCACTGACACTATCAATGATGCACTATTCTCCTCAATGACACCAACGATAGGGCACTATTCCTCTCCCTAGTAAGATGGGGCACCGTTTACTCCCACTTTACTCCCACTGACACCAGGAAATTCTCTACTCCTACTGGCCACAGTCCCGCCCCACTAAAGTTTGAAGGACAGTAAATGGGCCCTTTGTTTAGAACATTTGGAGGCCCCTTGTTTACACAATGCCCTTACCTGTAATTGAAGAAGGAGGAGATGGTTTGGCTGCAGATGATCTCCCACTGGAGTCAGTAGTAGTGACTGGTAATGACCCTGAATTTGCTGTCACATATGGAGGTGTAGTTGCAAGTGTACTGGAAGTTGTCAATTGCTGTACAGTTGTATGTTTTAGCAATGGTGAGGTTGTTACAGTGGGTGTTGTTGTTGCTGCTGGATGAATGGGATGGGATGAAGATATGTTTCCAGTTGTAGAAACATTGTTCCTGGTTGGTAAGATAATACTTGGATTCACTACTGGATTATTTTCAGAGAAGGACTCGGCTGTAGAGAATTGTGTAGAGCTGTCTGACAGTCCAGCCTGATCTGTAGCCTGAGATTCTGGTGGCTTCACTAATATTGAAGTTGTCCCCATCTTTGTTGTAGAGTAAAGTTCAGGTGCAGTTGTTAATTTAGAAGTACTTGTCGTGGCAGCATTCAAGGTCTCAGTGGATGACAAGTTAGGATCTAGTGGTGTTGTGCTAGTGGATGGCGGTAAAGCTGAAAAAAAATACAGTATATTTTATAATAAGAAAAGCTCTAATTTCCATTATAACATGTGATGATAACATCTACACCCTACTGTAAACCCACATTTACATTTACATTCAAATATCTCTTTAATCTTGGTATGATTGATAAATGTGGAATGACAATTTTGTGATGTTAATCAATGTCCAAAATATTCTGTAAAGGTTCTCCCTGATATCAAAATCATTAATACTGCTATTTTATGCAGTTTATCCAATAAAGATGTACATAGAGGCACAATGATAACTAAAATGCAGCCATTGACAACAACCTACCAGCAATCATCTTTAGCTGACATGTCTTCAGTAATCTGGGATTTAATTGGTTGCTACAATTTTCTGAATTCAGCAAGTCTCAGAATTTTTTTTTTACTGCTTTAGGGCCCTTTCACACGGATGTTAAGTCCGTTAAGTCTAGCTCCATCTGTCAGATTTTCAGATGGATCCAGACGGAATCATATATATCTATGGGTGGGGGTGTAATTAGATGATCATCCGTTTACATCTGTGTCCATTCAGGCTCTTTTTTTTGGAATAAGGATGTATCCTTTTCTGTTTAGATGGATCTGAACAGATGTAAACAGATTTTGTTTACATCCATTCTGTTTATGTCCGTTTTTAGGCAAAAAGCATTTTTTTATATATATGTGCCACCTATCATTGGTTTCTGCAACAACTAAAAAAAACAGATGTAAACTGATGTACACTGAACCGAATTGAATACGGATTTACAAACTTATGTAAACTGGTGTAACCTAAATCAATTTTCTCTTACCAAAAATGTGACTGAACTGATAACAACTATGTGAAAGGATCCAATGGTGAGGTTCACCAGCCCATGCTCTGAAAAGCGATCCACTATGGATCTCTTTTCAGATGCAACTAAGAAGTTGGTGTCGGGCATTTAGGGTGCAATTCTGCAGCCACCTGAATGCCTGTTTTTTTGGGGAGGTTTTTTGCAAATGGCAATTTACAATGGATAATGAGCTGCAAATAGTGATCTGAACGTTTGGCTTTCGGTGGTGGCATGGTCTATTGACTTGAATGGATGATTTTGACAGGCAGTACCAGCACTAGGGATGAGCCGAACACCCACCGGTTCGGTTTGCACCAGAACTTTCGAACATACCAAAAATTTGTATGAACTTTAGAACCCCATTAAAGTCTATGGGACTCGAACGTTCGAAATAAAAAGTGCTAATTTTAAAGGCTAATATGCAAGATATTGTCCTAAAAAGGGTTTGGGGGTCCGACTCCTGCCCCAGGGGACATGGATCAATGGCAATTTTTTTTTTTTAAACTAGCGTTTTTTTGGAAGCACTGATTTTAATGACGATTAAAGTGAAAAATATAAATATCGTGCCTGGGGGGTGTCTATAGTATGCCTGTGAAGTGGCACGTGTTTCCCATGTTTAGAACAGTCCCTGCACAAAATGACATTTAACAGAAAAAAAAGTAATTTAAAACTGCTTGCAATTTTAATGTAATGTCTGGTTCTGGCAATACGGATGAAAATCATTGAGAAAAATGGTATGGGTAGCCACCCTGCCCATTACCAGCCCCTTTGGGTCTTGTACGGATATTAAGGGGAACCCAATTTAAAAAAGTAAAGGCGTGGGGCCCCCAGGCAGTATATACTCATAACAGCAGTATACAGGCGGTGCAAACAAGACAGGGACTGTGTAGGTTTGTTGTGTTAAGTAGAATCTGTTTGTAATTTTGAAATGGTACATTTTTCAAGTGTAGCTCCAGTCAAAAAATCTATTTTTAAGCTTTTTGAAAAACATAGGGAAGGGTTATCACCCCTGTGTAATTTTTTTTGCCGTACGTCTTTTTTCATCTCACTTCCTGTTGTCTCCTTCCGTTTGCAAGTAGGAGACGTTTTTAAGTTTGATGTTTGAAAGTAGGGGCCTGCCCTATATGCTCTGCAGAAATGTGGGCCTAAGGTGTTGGTGTTGCCACAACACTGTAAGCCCTCAAAGTGACTCTTGGTGGGCGCTGGAGCACCCTGCTGTGAATGATTATATCAAGAATTGTAATTACATGCCATTGTTGAACAGTGGTAGAAAAATTGGGCCTTTGGTGGTTGTGGTGGTGGTGCTGGTACAGCACTATAAGTCCTCACAGTTACACTCGGTGGGCGCAAGAACGGGCCCTGCTGTGAAATATTATATCAAGAATTGTAATTACATGCACCTGTTAAACAGGTTCTGGAAAATTGGGCCTTAGGCACTGGTGCTGGTGTCACGACACTGCAACCTCTCCCAGATACTCTAGTTGGAGTGCAGGAATGAGCCCTGCTGCAAAGCATTGCATCAAAAATTGTAATTACATGCCCCTGTTATACAGGGGCTGAAAAATTGGGCCTTAGGCATTGGTGCTGGTACCACGACACTGCAACCTCTCCCAGATACTCTATTTGGAGTGCTGGAATGAGCCCTGCTGCAAAGCATTGCATCAAAAATTGTGATTACCTGCCCCTGTTAAACAGGGGTCGAAAAATTGTGCCTTAGCCACTGGTGGCATCACCCAGAACCAAAAATGTTCTTCCAAGCTATCAGCAGGATCATTAAGGAGGAAGAGGATAGTCAGTCAACATAACAGGACAGTCACTCAGCATCAACATAGGTAGTCTTGAAGGGATGTGACATTTAAAAAAAGAAATATTCGGTTACATCAGCTTCAGGTGCTTGGTAGCTGGTGGTGATCCAAGACTGATTCATCTTTATGAAGGTCAGTCGATCAACCGAGTCATTGGACAGGCGCACCCTGTGATCGGTTACAAAGTCTCCAGCAGCACTGAAGGTGCGTTCCGAAAGAACGCTGGATGCAGGACAGGCCAGTAGCTCAATTGCATACTGTGCAAGCTCTGGCCAGTGATCCATCCTCAAGACCCAGTAAGCCAGAGGATTTTCAGTGGGAAAGGTATCCAAGTCTGCCCCTAGGTATTCCTGCACCATGTAAATCAGACGCTGGCGATGATTGCTGAAACCGATCATACCTTGGGGCTGCAAACTAAAAAATTGTCTGAACGCATCGGTCAGACGGCCACCTTCTTCACCGCTCCTTCTGTGACTGACCAAAGCCTCAGCAACATGTTGTCCAGGACCAGGAGTTTGTAACCTCCCAGTCTCTGGAAACGCGTTGCACAAACCTTTCTGCAAGGCCTCCCGAAGATGTCTCATCCTATGCTCCCTCTGCAATGGCAAGATAAGGTCTGCAACCTTACTCTTGTACCACGAATCAAGGAGAGTGGCCAGCCTGTAATGGTCCCTCTCCTTGAGCCAAAGAATACAAGGATTCTTTTGCAGGCTTTGCAGGATCAGGGAGGCCATGCAGCGTAGGTTAGCTGAGGCATTCAGTCCGAAGTCCTCTGGGTCACTAAGGACAACATGATCCGCAGCCACCTCCTCCCAGCCACGTACAAATCCACAGGTTTCTTGGGACTGTAAATCATCCATAAAAGACTGCTGCTGCTGCTAATGCTGAGTGCCAGGCTCCACCTCCATGCTGACACAATCCTCCTCCTCCTCTTCCTGTGTGATGGGTGGGACAGCAGGAACACTGTCTGGATAAAGGGGGCCTTGAGAGGCAAGGAAGTCCTCCTCTTCCTGCCTCTGTTCTGCCCTGTCCATTATTCCATGCAGCGTATTCTCCAACAGATGGACAAGAGGTACAGTGTCACTGATGCATGCACTGTCACTGCTCACCATCCTCGTGGCCTCCTCAAATGGTGACAGGACAGTGCATGCATCCCTGATCATGCCCCACTGGCGTGGTGAAAAATAAACAAGCTCCCCTAACCCTATCCTGGTGCCGTAGTCGCACAGGTACTCATTGATGGCCTTCTGCTGCATGTGCAGCTGCTCAGCATGGCCAATGTTGAGTTCTGCCTGGTGGGCATGTCACATATAAGGCGGTTATGGGCAGGTTCAACTCCTTTTGGAGCTCAGCCAGCCGAGCACTGGCAATATATGATCCTGTAAGCCCGGGTACTTGCCCAAGAACCGCTGCACCACCAGGTTAAGGACATGAGCCACACAGGGCACATGGGTCAGTTGTCCCTGGTGTAGGGCGGAGAGGAGGTTGGTGCCATTGTCCCAAACCACCATTCCTGGCTTAAGCTGGCGTGGAGTCAACCACCTCTTGGCCTGCCCCTGCAGAGCTGACAAAATATCTGCCCCAGTGTGGCTCCTGTCCCCCAAAAAAACAGCGCAAGCATGGCATAGCATCTTTTTGCCTGGATACTTGCGAAGCCCCTTGAACGCCTACAGAGCACCGCTGGTTCCAAGGACAGAGCACTGGAAGAGGCCATGGAGGAAGAAGAAGAGGAGGGGTGGAGGAGAGAGGTGTGTAACAACCAGTAGTAGCATTTTGGAGGGGTGGTGGTGGAACAACCTCCAACACTACTGCACCTTGTCCTGCATCCTTCCCAGCTGCCAGAAGAGTGACCCAATGGGCCGCAAAGATAGGTAACGTCCCTGTCCATGCCTGGCAATATAGACGTTCCCCTGGCATAGGTGGAATAAGTGGAGTGTATGGCGTATGCAATTTTTGCTCGCTTCAGGACCATGACTCGTGATCCCTGGAGGTGAGTTTCCTGGAGAAGGCTAACATGGGGATTGTGTCTTGCCAGGTAATGGGATGGGGGGGGGGGTCTTTTTATGTACCTGACAATACTAGTGACTGACGCTCTAGACTTGGGCATGCAATTTCACTCTCCATCTGCTCTGAGACACACAATAAATAGCAACTAGACTTAAAATCAGTTTACTGTATTGCTAGAGGTTACAGCACACATAACGGCTCACTGATTAGTTGCTAGAGGTTACCACAAACTATTTCTGCTTGTTAATTGGTTGCTAGAGATTACTGTACAGTAATACTGCTCACTGATTGGATGCTAGAGGTTACAGCAGATCATCTCCTCACTGCAGGGGGGCATGATATACATATGAATGCCACCTTTATTTACATATCAATGCGCTGGCCGCAGCTGTTTACTTATGAATACCACCTCTATTTACATATGAATTCTGGTTAATTACATGTAAACACAGGGCCTGCAAGTGAGTCATCTGTACACAACAATAGGGCAGAGCTAGGCAGCATTAGTAACAGAACTTCACACTTAGATAACGGTAAACAGCACTAAAACTTCAAGGGACAAGGTAATTTAAATGAATATAGTTAACAAGTATGAGGCAGCTGCTTTGGGCCCCACAACAATGACATGGCCCAGGGCAGCTTCCCCTTTTGCCCTGTCTTAAAGATGGCCCGGCCCCTACTGTCCTCCTTCCCCTTCCCTCTGTCTTCCATTTGTGGGCAAAGGAGGGGAAAGTGGACAACCAGAAGAGTGAGTGGTTGGGAGATGTCTTCCAGGATCTGCAGGGAAGATGTTTTCTGTATTAGTGGATGTGGAGCTCAGTCAGCTTCAGTAGTTGTGGAAGGCTGGGTGGGGTGATGGAGTATAGGGAAAGCTCAGTGTTCAATCCAATGTTATTTTCCTTCACCCCCCCTTGCCTGTTGTCAGGATGATTTGGCAAATAACACAATTGTCTGGGTGGCAACCCTGTTGTCCCAGGGTGTCCAACCAGTGGGAAGCATCTTTGGGATCTGTAAAAAAGTAGGCCTTGCCCTGGTAGACTATTCTCAAGCATGCAGGATAGAGCATGCCGTATGGTATTTGGAGCTCCCACAACCTGCGTTTAATGGCTAGAAATGTGACTCTTTGCTTTTGCGTTGCTACTGAAAAGTCTGGAAATATGGTAATTCCATTACCATTAAAGGAGAATTTGCCTTTCTCCCGAGCTGCTCTAAGGATGGCTTCCCTGTCCCTGAAATGAAGCAGTTTAATAATCATGGCACGTGGTGGGGCCCCGGGTGGCAAGGGTCGCATGGGGACTCTGTGCGCCCTTTCAATGGCGAATACTAATGAAAAGGTGTTGGCGCCAAACATATTGGTCAGCCATTGCTCCATGAATGTCTCCGGCGTTTTGCCCTCAGCTCCCTCTGGAAACCCCAAGAAGCGTAGGTTGCTCCTTCTTAAATGGTCCTCCATGTCAGTAAGCTTATCAGTAGTATAATCCTGGGCCAGTTTCAGCTCCCTCATCGATCCCTGTAAAGGGCTGGTCTCATCCTCTAAATCACCAATGCTTTGTTCAGCGTTTGTCACTCTATGGCGGATAGGGTAGACATCATGTTTAAGGAAAGATAACTCAGTTTTAATGGTGTCCATTTGCGAGGTGAGAGATGCATGGCTGTGTTGGATGGCTTCCATAATCTGAGCTAGGGATGGCTGTGCAGGGCCTGCATCAGTGTTGTTTACTGTGGGTGTTGCAGGGTTAATGTCCTCCTCCTGGCAGAATATCATAGGGTCTTCTGGGCTCAGGGTAGGGGGGATCTTAATAAATCACCCCTCCCTGCGATCTGGTTCCATGGCGCTGATGAGGAGGCAGGCTGGCGCTGTGTGTTCTCCCCACGCTGGCCGGCGCCATCTTGCTTCGGCTCCCCTGTCAGCACTGGCGTCACAGATTCCGGGGCAATCTCCATCGGTGGTTCATATTTTACCATCTCCCGGTGGGCACCACACTCCCCAGATACTGCGGAGGTAGATGAGTCTTGGAACAGGCGGCTGGGTAGTCAGGATGGCGGCAGGATGTGTGCGGAGCGGACTGAGCTCAGGCTGAACACGTCCTCACATCCTGGTTGCTGGCCACGCCCCAAATTAAGCAAATGTGAATATAAATGTCAAGAACATGACCAGAGAGAATACCCCCAAAGTCAAAGTAGTTAAACTCATGGAATGGGTGAAATTATACCTACCCAACTAAGCCAGCTACAAGGTATGTGAAGGAAGAGGGCCTGATTGCTGTGAAGCAAAGCAAGTCTACAGAAATGAACCAGTAGACTGTTCCCACTCTCCCAAACCAGGACAGGACAGGACAAGGGACTGCAACTGGGGAAAAGATATGTAAAATAAAATAATAAGTACTAGACTATTTAAAGACTGATGAATAAAAAGAGGGGACATGAGTATGTACCCCATCGACAATGCATATATGTGTATGCATGCCCAAATATAGACTAAGCCAATATAGTTGTTAGATGGTACATTACCTTACTACAGAGCAGTGTTTACATAGGTCCACAACCCTCATGCTATGCTACATACAATGGACCGTTGTGATGTGTCTGCTTATATTTGTAAGCCATCCAATAGCAGCCCGGGGATCAACATGGGGGGCAGAGCCATTAGCTCCCCCCAGTACAATGGCACGCGGTGGCATCTCAGCCACGTGGCCTCAATGGAAAGAGAAATTATTGGCATCCTAAGACGCTTGCGTCACGGGGTGATGCGAACGTGATGTACAAGCCATGCCGCCCCACGTCAGAGTCTCGCAACGCAGGCACGGCATCAGAGTGACCATGGGAACCAGGTGCACAGATGCCGGAAACAGGAAGGCCAAACACGTCAAACAGATGTGCAGTGCCCCCCCCCCCCCCCCCCCCCGCGCCAGGTGAATTGACAATGAGAGCTGGGAAAAAAGTGTGAATGACGATCTGGGCACCAAGTAGCAAATATCCAAGGCACACAAGTCAGATAGATCAATCGAGAAACAAATCTCTAAAATTTTAGAGATTCGTAAAGCATCACTTTACTGAAGCAGCGTCCCGTCCTAAAGTCCCAATTAGAGGAAACCCACTTTCAATGATTAATTATACAATGTAGGTTGGCTGACTTCCTTTCCTAAAAATGAAAACACCATAAATCCATATTTCATTTATGAGCCATCTGCTTTCACCCACTCACTTTACAAGCATCAGCAGGTGAGCCCAGAGCACTTCCAAAGGCAGGCAGCAGACACGGTTAGGCCCCTTTCACACTGACGGACCGTTCACGTCCGCCTGTCAGTTTTGACGGCGGACCTGAACGGGCGCTCTAAGCTGGTCTATGGAGTGACGGATATCAGCGGAGACATGACCCGGTCCGATCAGCAAAAAGCAGACGGATGGCCCCACTTCCGGATCCGTCGCTGGTGGATCGGATCGGGTGAGATCTGATGAAAACGGACATGCTGTCCGTTTTCATCCGATCTCTCCATAGAGACCAGCTTTGAAACCCTTCTTAGACTGATACATGTACATTACTTTGTTTATAATCTGTTCTTGATTTTTTTTTACATTGTGGCATGATGTGTGGCTTTTTGTGATCTGTTAGCATGCTTCATATTGTCAGACAGCTTCTATTTATGAAATTTATGGATTCAGCAGGTATGGCAGTAATTAAGCCTGGGTGTGGCAAGTGAAATTTAATTTAGCTTTCTAAAAAATTGTGGTTAATCACAATTCATTCATGATTCAGCATGGG
The DNA here is from genome assembly GCF_037356315.1 of Lithobates pipiens. Classification (NCBI taxonomy): domain Eukaryota; kingdom Metazoa; phylum Chordata; class Amphibia; order Anura; family Ranidae; genus Lithobates; species Lithobates pipiens. Next base: position 44,624,513 of record NW_027507685.1, read on the forward strand.
AAGGGGCAATTAGTTTTTCAAATAGGGCCAGGCAGGTTTGAATAGCTTTTTTCACTTAATAAATTAAATAATAATTTAAAAACTGCATCTTGGATTTACTCAGGTTATCTTTGTGTAATATTAATATGTGTTTGATGATCTGAATAATTTAAGTGTGAGAAATATGCAAAAAAATAAATAAACAAATCAGGAAGGGGGCAAATACTTTTTCACACAACTGTACATCCGCACCTCCTTGACTTATCCCCCACCCCTAAGGTCTACAGCCAGGGGCATAGTTACAGGGGTCACAACTGCGACCCAGCCCCATGCTCCAGGGGGCCGGTGCAGCTCCCCAGTTTACCTGAATAGGAGGCGCAGGACGTGACCAGCGGTCCATATGAGCGGAAGTGCTCCTCAGAGCTGGATCAACCTATCCTGCAGATTTCCCTGCCTCCACTGCAGTGCTGCTCCTCTGCCCTCCCTTTGGCAACCTCCGATGCTTGATCTCGGAGGAAGGATGGCTCCAACACCTGCTGAGCAGGGTGCACAAGTTCGTGGCGGCACACTGCAAAATTCTCATGCTAGAAGTCCTCTACCAGTGCTGAGCGCATACAGGTAGGGAGAGACCTCCCATCATGCAGCTACCCTGTCAACATCTGACACTCAGCCTGACCCAGACCCTGCTATAGCAGCTACCCACTCAGAACATGGTGCCTGGGCCCTGTACCCTTCCTGCACAGTGAGTACAGCCTCAGGCTGGTGGGCCTGCCAGAACACGCAGAGGGCTGTAATCCCTCTGTATTTGCTGAAAAACTGCTGTTAGATGTGATATAAAGGAGAGGCAGCAGCATCTAGAGCAGGGGTGCCAAACCTTTTGAGGAGTGAGGGCCACTTTATCGACTTGGTAACTGGTTGTAGGCCACAATGAGTGTAAAGGGGGGATGGCAGGTTGTGTCCACTCTGCATATGTAGGGCAGACATGGATGCAACCCGCTCTACCCTAAGGGCCTTCCGATCCACCCAGACAGGGGATCGGATTGCAGATAGATGGGTGTAAATGGACACGAGTCTGTTTACATCTGCCACTCTATAGAGGTGAATGGAGAGTCCGTTTGAGTCCACCTGAAAAACAGACAGGCGGACCCCGATCGGACTGATCATGTGAAAAAGGCCTAAGGCTGCTTTCACCCTGATGCACAGCGGTTTACCTGCTCCATGACTGACCTCAATCTTCTCTTCTTCCTCAGGATACCTGCAGCTGGCTGGTTCCGCTGGCTGGAACTGCTGGTGGGTAATGCTGACAGGTGCTGGTATTGCTGGCTGGTACTGCTGGCAGGTACTGGTACGGCTGGCTGCTACTGATACTGCTGACTGGTACTGCTGGCTAGTACTGCTGGCTGGTACTGGTACTGCTGGTGGGTACTGCTGACTGGTACTGCTGGTGGGTACTGGTACTGCTGGCTGGTACTGGTACTGCTGACAGGTACTGCTGGTGGGTACTGGTACTGCTGGCTGGTACTGGTACTGATGACTGGTACTGCTGGTGGGTACTGGTACTGCTGGCTGGTACTGCTGGCTGGAACTGATACTGGTGGCTGGTACTGGTACTTCTGGCGGGTACTACTGGCTGGTACTGGTACTGCTGGTTTATACTGCTGGCTGGTACTGATGACTGGTACGGATAATGGGTACTGGTACTGCTGGCGAGTACTTCTGATGGGTACTGGTACTGATGACTGGTACTACTGGCTGTTACTGCTGGTTGGTACTCGTACTGTTGATACTGGTACTGTTGGCTGGTACTAGTACTGCCTGTCACAGGCGGAGTACATTTGGTATCACTCCACCTGTGAAGGAGCCTGTGCTATACAGGAAGCATTGGCTCTGCTTCCTCTAGTGGCAGCTCCGTTCTTCGCACTAATGCTCGGAGATGGGGGTCTGGAACCCGCCAGCTTGGCTTTCTGAGCCGCCATCTCAGAGCAAGACATGGCAGGCCACATCGGAGGGCGCCGTGGGCCACGCGGTGGGACACTGCAATCACAGAGCGCACCGCCCACACCCTACAGCAGGCGCGATCACAGGAGGCCATCAGCCTTGCTGTAGCTGTCATTTGGCTATAGCGCAGTCAGCCAGTGGTTAAAGCAGAACTTTACCCATAACACACTGATAAAGAAAATTGTTCTTTAACAAGGAACATAGATTCCACATTAACCACTTGCCGACCAGCGCACGACGATGTACGTCGACAGAATGGCACGGGCAGGCAAATGGGCGTACATGTACGTCCCTTTAAATTTGCCGCCCTGCCATCGGGAGCGCGCCGGCGGCGGCGCGCTCCCGCGCTGGTCGGGACCCCCGTGAGTCCGGTCGCGGGACCCGCGGACTCGATCGCCGCGGGCATGCCGTTGTAAACAACATTTCTCCATTCTGCCTAGCAACTAGTGACGCTGATCTCTGCTCCATGTGATTGGAGTAGAGATCAGTGTTCACTAAATGAAAGCCCAACCCCCCCCACAGTTAGTAACACGCCCCTAGGAACACTTAACCCCTACACTGCCACCCACTGGTTAACCCCTTCACTGCCAGTGTCATTTACACAGGAATCACTGCATTTATATAGCAGTGATTACTGTATAAATGACAATGGTCCCAAAAATGTGTCAAAAATGTCCGATGGGTCCCCCACAATGTCGCAGTCACAATAAAAATCGCTGATCGCCGCCATTACTAGTAAAAAAAAAATAATAAAAAAATTATTAATAAAAATGCTATAAAACTATCCCTATTTTGTAAACGCTATAACTTTTGTGCAAACCAATCAATAATCGCTTATTGCGATTTTTTTTACCAAAAATATGTAGAAGAATACGTATCGGCCTAAACTGAGGGAAAAAAATGTTTTTTTATATATTTTTGGGGGATATATATTATAACAAAAAGTAAAAAATAATGCGTTTTTTTCAAAATTGTCGCTCTATTTTTGTTTATAGCGCAAAAAATAAAAACCGCAGGGGTGATCAAATACCACCAAAAGAAAGCTCTATTTGTGGGAAAAAAAGGACGTCAATTTTGTTTGGGAGTCACGTCGCACGTCCGCGCAATTGTCAGTTAAAGCGACGCAGTGCCGAATCGCAAAAAGTGGTCTGGTTTTTGACCAGCAAATTGGTCCGGTCTGAAAGTGGTTAATAATGTAGCACTGACCCCTGAAGGAGCGGCTGGTTTTGTTGGGCCTACCGTTACCTTCTTGACCTCGTGTGCGTCTAGGGGTTTCCTGAGGTAGATGGCCCAAAGAACTGCAGAGACTGACACTGGATCCACTTTTGGGATTTTTATTTGCAAAAAAGGGTAGACAAAACACAGTCTCTTAATGAAGGATAGATGGTTTAGGTAAAAAGTTCAGGTACTCTTGGAACTGTTCAAGATAGGAAGTCTCTAACTATAGAAATCCAGAGAATGGCCACTCACAACTGGATTCTCACAGCTACTGGATAGACCTCCTCTCACTAGGCCTAGCAGCTGATAGAGTGTTCGAATAAAGCAAAGCCTCTGCCATAGACTTGCATGTAGAACGCTTAAACAAAGTCTCTGCCACAAACTTGTTGTAGAACACTTGTTGAATAAAGTCTCTGCCACAGACTTGTTTTAGAATACTTGTTGAATAAAGTCTGCCACAGACTTATCGTAGAACACTTGTTGAATAAAGTCTCTGCCACAGACTTGTTGTAGAACACTTGTAACTGAAGGATGTAGACAAATTTAGAGAGCCCTCATACGGTACCAGTATCTTGCAGCCGGTCCGGCAATACCGTACAAGTGTTGATTCAATTGGTGTCTTTCATCTAAGTATCCAGGCTCTTTCTGAGAAACCAGCCTTATGCGTGGCCTTCTACCAAAGTGTCCTCCCCTGGTTGCTTCTTCAGATGCTGAACCTCTCCACAGATGAGACGGCACCGGACCACCTTTGAATCCTCCTTCCAGTTGCTTTGACTCGGGCTAGCCAGCCCAGAGACTCGGAATTGGATGGATCCGCACCCCAGGCCATGAGAGCCATGGGGGCTGGTCAGGAGGACCAGGACCAAATGGACAGAAAGATCTTCTGGACCGGAACCCAGAAGCACATGATGTCAGTACCTTAAGTACCCTCTCCCAGAATGCACAGCAGGATGACACTCCCACTGGGCTGGTTCTGAGAAAGAATGGCACTTAATGCGTCTAGCTAAACTGCGTTCTCACACTTGCCAGAAGTGACAGCGACACCTGTGGCCAAGCAGAACCCAATGCAATCCAGCTAGACTGGTACTGAAACCATAATTTGGTATAATTAAGACCAAAACCAAACTGCGGTTCTAGGATTTTTAAATAGAAAAAACACATAGCGCATGCTCTTCAGGAGCTGGCGCTACAATAATTATGCTACCAAAATTAGTGTGTGCTGTAAATTGCCTCTAGTGTTGTTCTTGATTCTTCTTGCTGGAGGCTGCTATTTTGCTAAAGCACAGATTTTCTAAACAGCAGTAAATCCTAGGCTGTAAGCAGATTGGACTCTAAGTTTTCGGCACAGTGCCGTAAAATAGAGGGCAACTGAGCATGTGCAGACCAGGGTAAGACTGTGGGGTTGGTTTACTAAAGGCATTTATACTGTGCACTACAAGTGACACCAGCACCGAGATAGAGAGCACTGACACCAGCACCGTGATAATGAGCACTGACGCCAGCACCATGATAGAGAGCTGTCACGTACCTGGTATAGGAGCCCAGAATGCAGGGAGTGGCCTCTCGTAAGTCTCTGGCTCGAGAACCCCTGGGAGTGGAGACAGGGACTCAAGAGTTCAGAGTGCACAAATGCCAAGCTGGTGCAGGACTGGTCCGGACCTTTGGGGAAGCGGAAGAACCACAGGAGCGCTGGGTCAGCAGGCACTCGGCAGTCAGGCTGGAACAGCAGGTGGCAGAAGGCACTCAGCGGTCAGGCTGGAACAGCAGGTGGCAGAAGGCACTCAGCGGTCAGGCTGGAACAGCAGGTGGCAGAAGGCACTCAGCGGTCAGGCTGGAACGGCAAGTGGCAGAAGGCACTCAGCGGTCAGGCTGGAACAACAGGTGGCAGAAGGCACTCAGCGGTCAGGCTGGAACGGCAAGTGGCAGAAGGCACTTAGTGGTCAGGCTGGAACAGCAGGTGGCAGAAGGCACTCAGCGGTCAGGCTGGTACAGCAGGTGGCAGAAGGGGGTCGAAGGTACAAGCCGGGTCAATAGCAGGCGGGCAGCAACGGTACCGAGGGAGAGGCAAAAGCGTAGTCAGACAAGCCGAAGGTCGGTGGCAGGCAGCAAGCAGACGTCGTCACGAACAGGCTGGGTAAACAGGAATCAAGACAACTAGGTAGCAGATAGCAGGATCACCGGACACGCTGTAGACTGGACAGCAAGGAGGCACAGTGACAGGTTCCTTTAAGTAGCCCCCTGGGCGGCAAAAACACGCCAAAACACGTCGTGCGCCCGTTCGTGACCTCGCACACCCACGTGCGCCCATTCGTATCATTGCGCACCCGCGTACGCCCGTTCGTACCATCGCGCACCTGCGTGCGCCCGTTCGTACCATCGCGCACCTGCGTGCGCCTGTTCGTACCATCGCACACCCGCGTGCGCCCGTTCGTACCAACGCGCACCCGCGTGCGTCCGTTCGCGCCAACGCACGCCCATGGATACTGGTTAGTTCTTAGCATGGGGATTCTGCGGGCAGGTCTCCTATATGCCACTGGATTACCGGGACAACCATGACATTGCCCCCCCCAAGGGGCAGCCTCCGGATGCCCAACTGTGCCATCTTACCCGGATGGGACCTCTCAAAGGCAAGATTCAATCTCCTGGCATGGATATTGGACTCTGGCTCCCAGGAATTTTCCTCAGGCCCGTACCCCTTCCACTTCACCAGAAATTGGATTTGGTTGCGTCTTCTCCTGCAGTCTAAGATGGATTCTACCTTGTATTCGATTTCACCATCGACGATCACAGGTTCAGGGGGACCGACCTTCCGATTGGCAAAGGAATCTGGAACAGCTGGTTTGAGTAAAGCCACGTGAAAAACCGGATGAATCCGAAATGATTCTGGTAACTTCAGCTCATATGCCACATTATTCACCTTCCTTACAATCGGAAAGGGACCCACAAATCTTGGACCCAATTTATTGAACGGGCAAGACAGCTTCAAGTTCAAGGTGGATAACCAAACCTGATCCCCAACCTTGAGATCAAGTTCCCCCCTTCTTTTCCTGTCGATCACCTCTTTATTGTAGTTCTGAGTTCTTGTCATGGTCTCCTGCAAAAGCCTATTGTTTGACTTGAAAAAGTTGAGGTTTTCTTGGACAGCTGGTATCGGACATTCTGGGAGATTGTTGGACAGGAACAGAGGATGGAAACCGTAATTCGCAAAAAACGGGGATTGTTTCGTGGCAGAGTGAACAGAGTTTTTGTACGCAAATTCGGCAAGGGGTAGAAGAGGAGCCCAATCATCCTGTGAAAACGAGGAAAAGCAACGCAAATACTGTTCCAGCGTCTGATTTGTTCTCTCAGTTTGGCCATTGGTTTGGGGGTGATAGGCAGAGGAGAAACAGAGGTCAATCTTCAGGGCCCCACAAAGTGCCCTCCAGAACTTGGAAGTGAATTGCACTCCCCGATCCGACGTGATATTCGCGGGGATGCCATGGAGTCTCACTATCTCCCTGATGAACATCTTGGCCGTCACCGCGGCGAAGGAGTGCCCTTCATTGGCAGGAAGTGGGCCATCTTAGATAATCTATCCACCACTACAAAGATTGTGGAACAATTTTCCGAAGGTGGCAGCTCGACAATGAAGTCCATGGAAATCATCCGCCAAGGTCTCTCCGGGACGGGTAGCGGCTTCAACAGACCCCAAGCCTTAGACTTGCTGCCCTTGTTCTTGATGCAGGTAACACATGCCTCTACATACTCCTTACAGTTCTTTAACTGTGGCCACCAGAACATGCGTTGAAGTAGTTCAGAGGTCTTATGCACTCCAAAATGGCCAGCCAGCAAGTGGTCGTGACAAGAGCTAAGAACCGAAACTCGTACCTCCTGGGGAACGTAAATCTTGTCCTCATACCAAAAGAGATCATCCTTAGCCAGTAGAGTGGTATCAGGCGGGAAAACAGCACTAGCGGAAGCTTGCTTGATTTGGGACAGCAAGTCCCCTTGGAGCAGGAGGAAGTTTCCTGAGGACAGGATGGTATCTGGGGACGAAGGAGCTTCAGGTTCACTATACATTTGTGACAAGGCGTCAGGCTTGGTGTTCTTTGACCCGGGGCGATAGGTAATATGGAATAAGAATCTGGTGAAAAAGAGTGCCCACCTGGCCTGTCGTGGTCTCAGTCTCTTGGCAGTCTTCAGGTATTCCAGATTCTTGTGGTCAGTATAAATGAGGATCGGGTGGGCTGCTCCTTCCAGAAGATAGCGCCATTCCTCGAGAGCCGCCTTGATTGCCAATAGTTCCCGATCTCCAACGTCATAGTTACTCTCTGCCTCAGATAGTTTGCGAGAAAAGAACGCGACTGGGTGCAGAAGGGATTTAGGTCCTTGTCTCTGAGAGAGTACTGCCCCAACCGCTATCTCAGAGGCATCGACCTCCAGGATGTATGGCAGGGTTGAGTCGGGTGATTTAGGACTGAAGCCAAAATGAACAAGTCTTTCAAATTAGTAAAGGCCGCTTGAGCTTCAGGAGTCCACTGGAACTTCAGGCCCTGCTTGGTCAATCCTGTGATGGGGAAAATGATGGTGGAGAACCCCTTTATGAACTTCCTGTAGAGGTTCGCGAAGCCCACAAACCGTTGGATCCCTTTTCTGTCAGTAGGAGCGGGCCAATCCCGGATGGCAGAAACCTTCTGGGGGTCCATTTCAATGCCTTCCACCGAGATGGTCAGGCCAAGGAACTGGATACTTCGTTGCTCGAAGATACACTTTTCTGGCTTGGCATATAAACCGAGAAGACGGAGCCGCGATAAAACGTTTCTAACGTGTTCCCGATGTTCAGCCAGGGAGGAGGAAAAGATCAGAATATCATCTAGCTAGATAATAACAAATAGGTCAAGATAGTCTCTGAAAATATCGTTCACAAAGTGAAGTGGCAGGGGCATTGCACAGACCAAAAGGCATAACCAAATATTCAAAATGCCCGAAACGTGTGCGAAAGGCACTCTTCCACTGATCTCCGAATCCTGACGTCATCAGGAACAGGCCGGGTAAACAGGAATCAAGACAACTAGGTAGCAGATAGCAGGATCACCGGATACGCTGTAGACTGGACAGCAAGGAGGCACAGTGACAGGTTCCTTTAAGTATCACTTTGGGCGCCAAAAATGGTCGAACGGCGTGTCTTCGCGCACCCGCGTGTAACCGTGCGCCCGTTCGTGACCCCGCGCACCTGCGTGCGCCCGTTCGTACCATCGCGCACCCGCGTGAGCCCGTTCGTACCATCGCGCACCCGCGTGGGCCCGTTCGTACCAACGCGCACCCGCGTGCGTCCGTTTGTGCGAACGCGCGCCCATGGATACTGGTTAGTTCTTAGCATGGGGATTCTGCAGGCAGGTCTCCCATATGCCATTGGATTACCGGGACAACCATGACAAGAGCACTGACACCAGCACCGTGATAGAGAGCACTGGCACCAGCACCGTGATGGAGAGCACTACACCAGCACCGTGATAGAGAGCACTACACCAGCACCGTGATAGAGAGCACTACACCAGCACCGTGATAGAGAGCACTGACACCAGCACCGAGATAGAGAGCACTGACACCAGCACCGAGATAGAGAACACTGACACCAGCACCGAGATAGAGAGCACTGACACCAGCACTGTGATAGAGAGCACTGACACCAGCGCCGTGATAGAGAGCACCGACACCAGCACCGTGATAGAGAGCACTGACACCAGCACCGAGATAGAGAGCACTGACGCCAGCACCGAGATAGAGAGCACTGACACCAGCACCGTGATAGAGAGCACTGACGCCAGCACCGAGATAAAGAGAGACCACTGACACCAGCAGCGAGATAGAGAGCACTGACACCACACCAGCACTGTGATAGAGAGCACTGACACCAGCACCGTGATAGAGAGCACTGAGACCACACCAGCACCGAGATAGAGAGCACTGACATCACACCAGCACCGAGATAGAGAGAGAGCACTGAAACCAGCACCAAGATAGAGATCACTGACAGCAGCACTGATACCAGCAACTCTACTCATCCAAAAATATGACACCGCTCAACCTCTTCAAACAGGAGGGTATGGGCATATAGTATGGTGTGCTTTTTTTGTAGAAGGAAGGTAGAAAGAAAAGGTCCGTGTGCTTGATTAAATAAATTATTTATAGAGTTATGCATATACATGGTCTACTGGTCACATGTGTTGAATTCCTCCGAGATCCATGCCTCATTCATTTTTAGAAATGTGAGGTAGTCAACACTGTTGTGAGCTAGGCGAGTGCGCTTATCAGTCACGATCCCCCCTGCTGCGCTGAACGTCCTTTCGGACAGGACAAAGGACGAGGGGCAAGCCAACAGTTCCATTGCAAATTGGGCAAGCTCTGGCCAGAGGTCAAGCCTGCCCACCCAGTAGTCCAGGCTTCATCACTCCTCAGAGCGTCCACATCGGCCGTTAACCCAATGTAGTCGGACACCTGTCGGTCTAGGCGTTCCCTGATGCTGGATCCGGATGAGACCTGTCGATGGGTCGGCTGAAAGAATGACCTCATATCAGAAGTCACCAACACATCTTCAAACCACCCTCTTCTTGCAGGCGCTGTTGGATTGGTACCCGCAACTCTTTCTCTGGGAGTGGGAATTCCTCCTCTGCCAGCGCACGCAAAAGCAGAATGCAGCATTTCTCGAAAGCAAGGCCTGTAAGTGCTCCATTCTGACAGCCCTCTGTGACGGTGGTAACATTTCCGCCATTTTGTGCTTGTACCGGGGGTCTAAGTATGTTGCCACCCAGTACTGGTCCTTGACCTTTATGCTTTTTATACGAGGGGCCCTGTTAAAACACTGGAGCATGAAGGCTCCCATTTGCACTAAACTGGAAGTGGTGTGGTGGCCAGGCTCCTGCTCATCATTCAGGATAATTTCGTCCTCCTTGTTCTCCTCTCCCCATCCACGCACAACAACAGGGGTCCCAGAAAGGTTTAAAGCATGCTCTTCTTGCTCCTCCTCATCCGTTCCGGCACCATCCTCCTCTGACTCCTTTTCAGACTCCTGTTGTTGACTTGTCTCAGATAGAGTAGCCCCCTCTGGGAATTCCTCCAGCATTGCGACTTCCTCATCTTCCTGCTCCTGTTCCTCCACGGCTTGATCAATGACACGACACAATGCACGCTCCATAAAGAAGGCATAAGGTACGATGTCACTGATAGCGCCATGGCTGCGACTGACCAGTTTGGTGATCTCATCAAATGGTAACAGAAGTCTGCATGCAGCGCGCATGAGCAGCCACTGGCGCAGAGAAAAAAACAATCTCCCAGAACCTGTTCTGCTGCAGAGTTCGTACAGGTAGTCGTTAACTGCACGTTTCTGTTGGAGCAGCCTATCAAGCATATAGAAGGTTGAGTTCCATAGCGTCGGGCAATCGCAAATAAGATGTCTGACCGGCAGATTGTGTCGCCGCTGAATGCCAGCAAGGTGAGCCATGGCCGTGTAAGATCTTCTGAAATGGGCCGAGATCTTCCTTGCCTGCCGCAAGATGTCCTGGACCCCAGGGTATTTGACAACGAATCGATGCACGACCAAGTTTAAGACGTGTGCCATGCATGGCACGTGTGTAATTTTGCCCTGTTTCAATGCGCTAAGAAGATTGGCACTGATGTCACACACCACTTTACCAACTGTCAAATTGAGTGGTGTTAGCCACTGATCTGACTGTGAACGCAAAGCTGAAAGGAGTGCAGGGCCAGTGTGGCTCTTGGCTTCCAGGCACAACAGACGCAGCACAGCATGGCAATGTCTCACCTGGCATGTCAAATAGGTTCTGGGGAGCTTGGGCGGCGCAGCGGAAGAGACGCTAGCAGTGGAAAAGGATGAGTCGGCTGATGAGAAGAGGGAGGAGGATGGAGTAGGAGGAGGAGAAGAAGAGGCAGGCCTGCATGCAATCCATGGCGGTAAAACCAAATCTACACGGGTGCCACGGGTTACATGTTTGACGGCCATCAGAAGGTTCACCCAGTGGACAGTAAAAGTTATATACCTTCCCTGCCCGTGTTTGCTAGACCACGTGTCTGTGGTCAGATGTATCTTGGCACCGACACTGTGTGCCAAAGATACATTCACTTGCCGCTGAACATGGCCATATAGCTCTGGGAAGCCCTTCTGTGAGAAGTACTTCTTTCCTGGGACCTTCCATTGTGGTGTTCCAATGGGCACAAATTTTCGAAAGGCCTCCGAGTCCACCAGTTTATATGGCAGCAGTTGGCGGGCTATCAGTTCTGACAAGCCAGCCATCAAACATTGGACAAGAGGGTTAGCCGGAGTCATCATTTTTTTAAGCTCGAACATTTGGCCCACGGAAGCCTGCCTTTTTCCAGAAAAAGGTGAGGATGGCATGGTGGAGTGGAGGTTAATTGTGAGGAGAGAGGAGAAGGAGAAGTAGAAGATGAGGCTGGATGGTGAGAGCCTGGAGTGTGGCTTTGTGAGTTCTGTTGCTCCCACTGGGCTTGGTGATGGCAGCTCATGTGCCTTCTTAAGGTGGTCGTCCCTAGGTGAGTGTTGGGCTTACTGCGATTTATGCGTTGACTGCAAAGGCTGCAGATGGCAACACTATTGTCAGCAGCGGACACGTTAAAAAAAGCCCACACTGCGGAGCCAGGTGCCGGTGTCCTGGGACCGTCAGGTGTGACCATACATGGTTGATGCCTCGCTCCTGATACATTAGCAGTCTGCTTTGTCCCTCCTGTGCAATCTAAGTTCCGCCTGCTTCTCCTCCCTATCTGCTGGTCCATATCTTGCTCTGAACTCCCCTCCTCTTCCTCTCTTGTGGGCACCCACGTGGCATCACTAGACACGTCATCATCGACGTCACCTTCCCTACCACTATAATTGGAGATCTCGGAGTAGGCAGCAACACCAGGGACCAACCTCCTCCTTGGGCTGATCTGGGTACTGTCGTCAGACTGCTGAGTGGCGGTTGTTGCTACCTCCTCTTCCTGATCCAATGCCAAGAGTGGCTGCGCATCAGCAATGTCTTGTGATGGATTGGAAAATAATTCCTATGACTCAAGCGGAGGGTATATGGTGGTGGTGATGGTGTTGGTGGTAGTGTCTTCGGGGTTGCAAACAGCAGAGAGTTAAGAAGAGGGTGCAGATTGAGAGGATGAGGAGGGTGCAGAAGAGTAAGGCCGCGTACACACGGGCGGATTGTCTGCCCAACTAAGTTCGGCAGACAATCCGACAGACAGTCCGTTCAAAATTTGCATGAACGGACTTGACCACACACGATGAGCAGACAGTCCGCTGAAAGCGTGCGTGATGACGTGTACAGCACGTACGACGGGACTAGAAAAACGACGTCCTATACACTGCAATGCGACCTTCGGCCGTGTAAACCCTTTCTGAGCATGCGCCATACTTAGTTCGTCCAACTTGCCTACACACGAGTGGACTGTCCGCTGAAACCAAGTTTGGACGGACAAAACCAAGTTTGAACGGACTGTCTTACGGAAATTCCGTAAGACTTTGTTCGTCAGACTGTCCGCTGAAAAAGTCCGCTGAAGCCCACACACGAGCGGATTGTCCGCTGAAACACTGTTCAGCGGACTAAGTTGGACAGACAATCCGCCCGTGTGTACGCGGCTTTAGGCTGAGTGAGCCACTCAACCAAGTGTGCAGTGCACTATAATATATAATTTCTATATTTGAAAAAAGTATGTTATACGTGTACAACCTTATATACTGTACACCTATACCAGTCCTTAAAAGGACCTCTGTGGACCTAGTAGCTAGTGATTTGCAGACTGTCCCCGCTCCAAACACCAAACTGTCCCTCAGTCCCTACACTGATAAAAGACAGCTGCAGAATCGGGCAGCAATAAGCTCAGCAGTCAAGTATAATATGTTTTCTATATTTGAAAGAAAGTATGTTATACGTGTACAACCCTATATACTGTACACCTATACCAGTCCATAAAAGGACCTTTGTGGACCTAGTAGCTACTGATTTGCAGACTGTCCCTGCTCCAAACACCAAACTGTCCCTCAGTCCCTACACTGATAAAAGACAGCTGCAGAATCGGGCAGCAATCAGCTCAGCAGCACAGCAGTCAAGTATAATATGCTTTCTATATTTGAAAAAAAGTATGCTATACGTGTACAACCCTATATACTGTACACCTATACCAGTCCTTAAAAGGACCTTTGTGGACCTAGTAGCTAGTGATTTGCAGACTGTCCCTGCTCCAAACACCAAACTGTCCCTCAGTCCCTACACTGATAAAAGACAGCTGCAGAATCGGGCAGCAATCAGCTCAGCAGTCAAGTATAACATGCTTTCTATATTTGAAAGTATATTAGTATATTATACGTGTACAACCCTATATACTGTACACCTATACCAGTCCTTAAAAGGACGTTTGTGACCTGTCCCTACACTGACAAAAGACAGCTGCAGAATCGGTCAGCAGTGCACTCAAAAATCAGCAGCACAGCAGTCAGCAGCAGTGCACCAGAATATACTTTGTATCTTTGAAAGAAAGTATATTCTAAGTGTATTACAACCCTATATACTGTACACCTATACCAGTCCTTAAAAGGACCTTTGTGGACCTAATAGTAATAGCTAGTGATTAAACTAACTGTCCCTGCTCCACACAGCATCCTGTCCCTACACTGACAAAAGACAGAATGTAAAATGGGCGCCAGATCAGGTCTATTTATATGGTATGTCCAATTGTCCATGTGCTGAAATGTCTCAATTGGCTGTCCGGTACCCCATGATGGATGTGTTATGGGTCAAAGTTCTTCACAATGTAAACAAATATGGCCGCCGCGAACAGCGCCAGAAGTCCGCTGGTTTGGCAAATCGCGAACAAGCAAAATTTGCCGCGAACCAACCGTCAGCCGAACCGCAAGGCCATCTCTAAAAAAGAATAGCATAAAACAGAACAGAATAGAAAATAAAATAATAGGACAAAATGGAATAGAATAGAAAATAAAAGGATATAATAAAATAGAAGATAAGTGAATAGAAAATAGAATAGTATAGATTAGGATAGAATAGAAAATAATAGAATATAATAAGAAGGAATAGACTAGAATAAAATAAAATAGAAGGAATATAGCCGTTTTTCGAAATTCTAATTTCAAATAGAATGAATATGAATTAGAATAGAATCGTTTAGAATACAAAAGAAAATAATAGAACATATTGGAAAATAAAAGAATAGAAAAAACTGATAGAATAGAATAAAATAGAAAGAATATAACTGCCTTCTGAAATTCGAATGTCAAATAGAATAAATTTAAATTGCAATAGAAAAGATTAGAATGTAAAAGAATAGAATAGAAAAACAATAGAACAGAAAAGAGTAAAATAGAAAGAATATAACCGTCTGGGCGTGGCCTAGCATGGGATGTGATCAGTTGCGTTTCTGTACAGCTCTGGTCTCTCCTTCTACCATCCTAAACCATTCTGGTCCATGAGTAAAACTCGATTCTAATCACGTCTACTCTGGCAATGATGATTTCCGCACCCTAGGGAGTCATTTTGGTGGATGGGAAAGCAGCGAGGGAAGAAGCAACCTCCGGCCACAATGAGCATCACCACCCGCTCCTGCCAAAATGGTCGCCGTAACATTCCTTCCATGGGCCTAGTGCATCGCCAGCCTCTACTCCTGATCTCTTTGTGGACGGCCAGGACGCTTCCCCTCCACCCTTCCCCTGGGATTACAGACCCCCCCGGCCGTGTCCCCGTAGGCAGCCTTGGGCGAGAATTGCATGGATGATGGCAAGGGGCCTACACTGTCGAAGGTTCTTGCTATCATTA
Source organism: Lithobates pipiens (assembly GCF_037356315.1). NCBI lineage: Eukaryota > Metazoa > Chordata > Amphibia > Anura > Ranidae > Lithobates > Lithobates pipiens. The sequence goes on from NW_027507685.1 coordinate 44,639,530, forward strand.
AGGTAAACCACACAAACCTTATGGTGAAGGTGGATGGCCTAAAGATTGACTTAACAATAAAGCGGCAGGACATGCAAAAGATTCGTGGCCAGGTTACTGAGTCTGAGCAATGTATTAGCAACATGGAGGACGCCATTAACCCCATCCTGCCCAAATGTGATACCTATGGGGGGAAGATTGCAACGTTGAAGGATAAGGTGGATGAGCTAGAGAACCATCTCCGCAGGAATAATCTGCGTCTGTTTTGTCTCCCAGAGCAGGTGGAGGAATCTGACCCTGTAGCCTTCCTGGAAAGCTAGCTTGAACAAGAATTTGGCCGCAATCAACTCTCCCCTTGCTTGTGATTGAGAGGGCCCACCGAGTCCCTGGGCGTCCCTTTCCTGAGGGTCACCCTCTATGTACGACGATGATTCGTCTCCTTAATTACAGGGTTTGTGATTCCCTTTTGGTGGGTAGTCAGGAAGAACGGAAATCTCCGGATCAACAATGCTGTGGTGTCCCTGTTCCCTGATTATTCTTCAACAGTCTGCAATCGAAGAGCCAGTTATCAGCATGTCAAGCAGAAACTCTGGGAGCAGGATATCCAGTACTTCATGCTGTTCCCTGCTACCCTCTGAGTTACTCATCAAGGGACGGTTCACTTCTTCCAGTCCCACCAAGATGTTTCATCTTGGTAGGAATCATTACCTCACCCCCCTAAGCCACCTGCCTGATGGATGTCCGCCCACTAAGCTGGAAAAGTTGATTTGTTTTTCTCTTCCTGCCCTTTGCCCTTGTCCTTTTGTTACTCCTTACCAAGGACTATTCTACCCCTTAATTTTTTTGTTGAACACTATTTTGTTTTTCTGATATTTTTGTTTTCTGTTGTCGGCCATGCGCCCCATGCATGTTACAAGTTCAGGGTATAAGCCCACTCCCCCTTTTTGGAACTGGGCAGGGGTTATGCTACCCTTATTGGGTAATGATTATGCTACTGTACATAGTTTTGCTGTTGTGTGTATGTTGTATGTGTGTATGTATGTTTGTGCACCACCGCGACCCTCTAGATCCTCTGTAGCTGTGGCCGGAGTTGGGGAGACTTATTTGTCTCCAACCCCTTCCCTCTTCCCTCCTGCCCTATGGGTTTTAATGTCTACCCTATGTCCACAGTAAATATTTGTTCATGGAATGTCCACGGACTGAATTCCAAACTTAAAAGAGCCTCTGTAGTCGAGGCCCTGAAGCAGCATAATTCACATGTCCTGTGTCTCCAGGAAACTCATCTCATAGGTTATAGGATTTTGGCTCTGAAAAAAAACATTCGGTGGCTCATAATTACCACTCTACCTATTATAACTACAGTACATTCGCGGGTTTGCGATTCTAATCTGTAAAGGGATACCATTCCCATGTCATCAGGTTATCTTGGATACTAAGGTGCAGTATATTATTTTACATGTGACTATATACTGGATTCCCCTCCTGTTGGTCACGGTCTACTTGTCCCCTGGTCACGGCTGCAGTGTTTGCTGAACTAAGTGTACATTTTACCTCATTACCTAGCTGTCCTATGCTCATTCTTGGGGATTTTAATTCTGTGTTTCAGCCTACATTAGATAGGTTGAAGCCTCTACAATCTGAATCTAAATTGTTTTGTGTGTGCTGTGATACCTATGGATATTTGGATCTATGGAGCTGGAAGTAGCACAAGGTGTTCTCCTGCCAGTCCAGATCCTATGCTGCCCTATTCCAGATTGGACTATGCACTGGCCACGGGTGACCTTTTGCCCAGTGTTCAGTCCATAGCATAGCTGTCCCAGACAATGTGTGATCATTCCATAGTACAGGTGGGTTTGACTTTGGGCCATAGACCCTAGTTTTGGGCTTGGAGACTCAGCTCACTCTGGATCTCCACGCCAGAATTACTTGAGTCCATTCCAACTGATATGGCCAACTACTGGTCTTCTAATTCTGACTCTGCAGCCAGGGGCCCTGGATGCATTTAAGGTGGTGGTTAGGAGTTCCTATATCTCACATATTAAGCAATATAGATTTGTTGGTTGTGCCTCGCAGGAGGCTCTCCAAAAAGTATTGGATGAGGCACGCTCCCATCGAACTGGTAACCCGTCCTCTGAGACTCGTGATATACTGACGGACGCTCATCTGGCGCTGCAGCTTCATATGGTAGTTTTGACTAAGAAGCAACAATTGTACCTCTCTGCTCGTATTCACAAGCATGGGGGGAACAACAGTAGGCTACTTGCGTATCTCGCCCACACGGACTTTCAGGACAGTTCGATTTCTGAAATTCAATTCCTAGATGGGTCAACTACCTCTGACGCAATGACTATCAACCAAATATTTTCAGAATTCTATAGAAGGTTATATGAGGATACGGCTATACCTCTCGAGCAAACCTTTATGGGTTTCTTTGAATCACTTGACTTCCCAGCACTTAGTACCCCCCAGCAACTCCTCTTAGATAAACCTATCATGTTAGAGGAGGTAACTACGGCCATACGTTTATTTCCAACTAGTAAAATTCCGGGTCTAGATAGTCCCTTCTCCGAATGGTGCCAGGCACATATAGAGAATTTGGCTCCTAGGATTCTTAAAACATTCCAGGACTCTCTTAACCGCTTGCTGACCGCCGCATGTAGATTTACGTCGGCAGAATGGCAGAGCTGGCAAACAAGCATCTCCTCGTTCTGTCTAGCAACACTGTCACTGATCATAGCTCCCTCTGATTGGGATCTATAATCCGTGATGTGTCACACACAGCCCCTCCCCCTAACAGTTAGAATCACTCCCCAGAATGCACTTAACCCCTCCCTAACCAGCTAGTGGTTAACCCCTTCACCAACAGTGTAATTTTTACAGTAATCAGTGCAATTTTATAGCACTGATCACTGTAAAAATGACAATGGTCCCAAAAATTTGTCAAAATTGTCCGACGTATCCGCCATAATGTTGCAGATCACCACCATTACTAGTAAAAAACAAATTAATAATAAAAATGGCATAAAACGAACCCCTATTTTGTAGACGCTATAATGTTTGTGAAAACCAATCAATAAACGCTTATTGCAATTTTTTTACCAAAAATATGTAGAAGAATATGTATCGGCCTAAACTAAGGAAAACTTTTTTTATATAGATTTTTGGGGGATATTTATTATAGCAAAAAGTAAAAAATAATGCTTTTTTTTCAAAATTGTCGCTCTATTTTTGTTTATAGCGAAAAAAATAAAACCGGCACAGGTGATCAAACACCACCAATAGAAAGCTCTATTTGTGTGAAAAAAGAACGTCAATTTTTGTCTGGGAGCCACGTAGCACGACCGTGTAATTGTCAGTTAAGGCGTCACAGTGCCGAATGTGCTCTGGTCTTTGGCCAGCAAATTGGTGGATAAGAAGGGGAAACTTCCTGACTCTATGAATGAAGCACTCATTGTTGTCATACCCAAACCTCACAAGGATAGGCTGTAATGTGGGTCCTATCGTCCCATATCTCTCCTGAACAATGATGCAAAAATACTCGCGAAGATTCTCACTCTCAGACTTCAGAAGGTTATTCTATCTCTCATACCGCCGGACCAACCCAGTTTTATGCCTGGCAAGAGCAACTTTGATAACATTCGCAGGCTATTACTACATGTCCTTGGTGCATCACTTGCGAAACGTGGTGGGTTCATTCTCTCTTTAGACGTGTTAAAAGCCTTTGACACTGTGAGTTGGTTCTTCTTGTGGAAAACTATGGCATAGATGGGTTTTGGTTCTCACTTTTTCCAGTGGGTTTGGCTATTATATGCTGACCCGTGGGCCAGAGTCTGCACTAACAAAAAATGTCATTTTCCTTGCAGAGGGGTACCAGGCAGGGGTGCCCTCTCTTTCCACTTCTGTTCAAGCTGGCCATTGAGCCCTTGGCCCTGGCGGTAAAGCAGACGTGAGAGATACGAGGCATCCGCTCTGGTTCAGTAGAGGAGAAGATCTCTCTCTCTACCCGGACTATGCCCTTATAAACTTTGACGGTAGAGAGAGCTTATTTACTAAGCTGCTGCATGTAGTGGAGCAGCTTCAGGGCTTCAGGTGGGTTGGGAAAAATCTCGGGCATTTCCCATAGGCCCATCTATTCTCACTGAATATCTACAGAGATCACGTCTGCAATTAACATCATCCTTTAAATACCTAGGCATCCAAATACATGGTGATCTCTCTAAATATGAAGAACTCAATATCACTCCTATAGTCAAACAGATCGCACCTGGGCGTTATTACCCCTCAATTTAATTGGCCGCATAAATATCTTCAAAATGATTTTCCTACCAAAATTTTTATATTGTTTTCATGCTTCCAAAGTTTTTCTCCTCAAATTTTTTTTTTGCACAAGTGGACTCCACCCCTTCTTTCTTATTTCTGAATTGCCAGTCTCGTATAGCCAAGTCATCATTGCAAACAGCTAAGGCCGTGGGAGGCCTGGTATGTCCAAACCTAAGGAATTATTTTATTGCTTCCCAACTCACCTACATCCATGCTTGGTTACACGCTGACCCCCAAACTCCCTCCCCAGTGCTTTTGTCTGCCATTTTTGGACGCTCCACCTCCCTCTCAGGGACGAGCTACATAGGTCAAGGAGATTGGCTCAAGATTTTCTCCTGCTAATGTTAGTTTTGTGGCTTGGGGGGGGGGGGATTCTGACACAGGCCTCTCTGGGTATGTCTCCACAGACCCCCTTGTGGAATAATCCTAATCTCCCTGACCCCTGGTGGGGTCGATTTGGAGTTACTCATTCCTCTCATATAGTTGAGGACAATACCTTGGTACCCTTTGACACACTTAGACATAAATATGGCCTTGAAAATAAGTTCTTCTTTAAATATCTTTTACTGCAACATGCCAGCCATTCTGGCACAGTTTGGGTCATTGACCATTGAGCTCATTGAATCTTCTATAGAGGACTTCTTATCATTTCCGGAAATCTCCAAGTTGGTGACGACCTTTTATGGTCGCCTCCAGTTTATGGGGGCTGATCCTTTCCAGAACTCTCATCGCAAATGGCTGTCAATACCTGAGCTTTCTGAAGAGGACTGGAACGAGGAAACCAAGATATGCTTTCAGGATATAATTAGCACTGCTGACCAATTGATCCACTTTAAGTTCATACATCACTTACACTACACACCAGTCAGGCTGGTTCGGATGGGACTGGGTCAGGATATTGCATGTTCTAGATGTGATTTGATTGCTGCTAATTTTTTTCATATGTTTTGGAGCTGTTCTGGAATCTCAACCTATTGGAAGGATCTATTTGCTTTTTTTGACCAAAAGCTTCATCTGCCAATACCTCATACCCCAGCGGTTGGACTTATAGGAGTTCTTATTGATTATATTCCTCGTACACATGCTAGGACTTTTACGTATACTGTTATTTTATGCACGTAAAACCATCTTATTGCATTAGAAGGGTGTAGGTCCTCTTTCAGCCCACACCTTCTTCCCTAGCGTTCATGGGGTTCTCCCCAAATTTAAATTGGTATATAAAAGAAGGGTATGCCCTTAGAAATTCAACAAAATATGGCAACTATGGCTGGATGTCTCTGAGAATTTCTGGGGGGATAGTCTTTCATCACAACTTACTCAGTGAGTCTCTAGGCATTAATGTAGCTTTGGAACAGTGATCTGATGGTTGGCTACACATCGGCCAGGGATTGTTTTGTGTGGAACTCTCTGCTACATAGGGAGACTTTTAAAATGTGCCGTTGATATGGGGTCATATGTGTTGTGGGCTTGAATGTGTGTGTGAATGTTGTTGGGGTTTTCTTTGTTCTCTCCTTGGACTACCTGCCTTTTGTCCATTAATGAATACTTGACTTGGTATATCCATAAGTGCCTTACATGCCTGCAATGTGAGTCTGTTTTCTTTGTATTTTTTTGTTGTGAAAACTAAAATAAACACCTTTCAAAAAAAATAATATAACCGTCTTCTGAAATTCAGATTTCAAATAAAATAGATTAGAACCAAATAGAATAGAAAATAAAATAACAGAATAGAAAAGAATAGAATAGAAAAAAAAACAATAGAATATAATAAAATAATACAGAAAGAATATAACTGTCTTCTGAAATTCAGATTAAAATAGAATAAGTTTGAATTTGAAAATAAGATTAGAATAGAATTCTGAAAACAAAATTAAACAAATTTAACTAAACTAAATTATTTAAATAACAAATCGAAACAAAATACAATTTCTATAACTTATTGTTTACTTAAAGAGGCACTCTACCTCTATACTAAATACTTGTCAAAGGTATTCATTTGGTCCAATTATAGTGTGGCAGTGGTCCAGAGGGAGCTGGCAGGCTTCTGAGTCTCTTTCCCTACAACCAGTGCTGCACTCTCAACAGGCACCACTTATGCATATTGGTTATATTAGTTATATTCAGTCTGCTGATATCATTCATATCTTATTATTACTGTTATAGTCCATTAAACTGTCTGTATTGCTGTAACTAGTTGTAAACCCCAAAGTCATTTCTGAATGTTATTCAATACAGTGCTGTGTACTTTGCATGGTCAGTAATTGGTTTGTTAAGCACTGCTTTGTCTAAACATGTCTGAACCTAGAATGTCAGAAGGGTTGAGGAGCTTTCCAGGTCAGGGCAGAAACAGGGGACAGGCATTATATAGGGGTCCCTAAGGGGTTAGCTTTACAAAAATAACATCTATTGGATTCCTATAACAAACAATCAGACTGATACACAGAAGCTTCCTTGCTGTTGTATTGAATGATTATTTTTAGCATTCAGCAATGAATCAGATGTATGGAATGGAATGCTTTAAATTAAAATTCAATGCATGTATGGCCAGCGTTACAATTTAAACCATCCCACACAAGCTTAACTCACTTGGCTGCCACAGCCTTGAAATTGCCTGGAAAACTGAGCACCCTCAACAAGAATATATAATTTTTAATAAAAAGACTTACCACTGATATGCCTCCTGATGGCAAGATGGGCCATACTAGCCAATTGGACATCTACTGTTCCACCCTCAGTCGTGCAAGTTCACAGAGATCTCCTGCATCTCCTATTCCGTGACAAAATTAATGCTATCTAGCCCACAAAAAGGCCGTTCAGTGCTTCCACAGCAGATGGGACTCTTTTGTGAAATCGCAACTTACTCCTCAGGAACAAGCCCACCTTGATGAACACTGTTTTATCTACAATGGCCAATGGCCCACCGCAACCCCCTCCACTATGGGGTAACTACCCACGTCAAGACTGCAATTATGGGCCCCCCCCCACCCCCCCTCCTCCTACCCCCCCCCAATCAGAGCCCTCTTGATGATCTGATATATATATTGTTCTTCTCCCCGAGGTTGAGTTAGTGCCTAATTCTTCCATGATCCATCCAGTTATTACTACCTCGTTTCTATATGACTGTCAGGGAGAGGGATACTCTCCATTATGCGGTTTATGGGACGGTGCCCTGGCACCAATTGTTGCTCAATATATTGCTATTATATAGCCTGTAAATTTTCAAAAATGAGAAAAATTTTGTACGTACTGTTCACCCATTTGTAATGTACACTTTTCTTTTCTCAATAAAAATTTTTTGAAAAAAAAAAAAAAAAAGACTTACCACAACGTAACTTCTCATCAATTGTTGTATTAAAGTTCCACAACTCTTTTGTCCAGCTGAGAAGATTTCCTTCAGAGCAGTCATACATTTCATTAGGTGATCTTGAATAATTCCACATCTGGAAGTTATATAATTCTCCAATAAAGTTTGTATATTTTATCAAACTGATATTGCCTGCCTTCCTGGAATGGTTACAACCTAAAACTAGACTTCCACCACCTTTCACTGGATCATTACTAGATTTGATATGAAAGACATGTTCTCCATTTACATATGCCTCCAGCTTTCCTGTGATGCTGTTCCGGGTTAAACATATAGTATACCAAGTTTCTATTTTTAGATCCAGCTCAAATTCATAATGGACTCCCAGGTGAAAGATTTGAAAGCTACCTTTAGCCAAGAAACCCAATCCAAGTTCAGCAGGCTGTTCACCATCTTCAACACAGTATGAGAATACAGTCCAGGCAGCTTTGTTTGTGCAATTAAGATCTAGGCACACAGTGAAATCTATCAATGGAGGAATATTTGTATCTTGCAATTGTCCTATATTACGGATTGAAACAATTGGTGCTTTTTCGTTTGGAAGTAATTTTTTATCTGAAAATATAAAAAAAGAAAAAGATCTATAGAGGACATTGACATCTTATCATCTGCTGTTTATCTTCATACAGGGGTAGCAGCCATTTTATACCTATACTGTTAGGAACTCTTGAACTGAAAAAAAGAGGAATATAAATTTTGTGCTCTCAGGATGGCTGTTTCTGGTGTTCTCCAAAAAAAGCATGAATTTATGGTCTCAAGCATACAGGGCATCTGATTAGCCCCCTGAACACCTGCAGAGGAAAAGCTTAAAAAATGCAGTAAAAAGCCATGTGTTGCACACACATTTAGGCGCGTGAAGCATTTGAGCATTTGAGCATTAATGGATTCCATTGGCCAGAATATTTATTTTGGCCACCGGAATGCATTAATACTCCTACGTCTACCTATGGAGGCTGTCCAAACCAAAAGCAGCATGGTCCTAGTATAAACTCCTAAAAGAAGCCCCTTTATACTGTCATTATACATAATTGCATGGTCATTTTCATTCTTTTAAAAAATGGGCCATTGTTTGTTCATCTTTAAGTAAAGTGTACAAAGGACTCAAACAGAAAAAAACATTTAAAAATAGACATGAATCCTGAATATTGTTATACAGAATATAATGAAAACACTGTGGATGAGAAAAAATTATCATTTTTATTTCCTTAAATATATGGTAAAAATTGAGGTTTAATGAAAATATGAAAATTTGTCAAATCAATTAGAATCAATAGGGTGGCATTTGGTGTTTTTTGGTTGCAGTTGCCTTTAAAATATGATTATTATTTGTCCCCAGTTCTCAGGGACAGGCCCTATTTTGAGGGGTCCTTGCCCAGGAAACAAATGTTTTCGGAATGTCTCCAGCGTCCCAGAATGCAGCATCATTTATACATGCCAGTTGCATGAAAGTCTGAGGCACTGCCACAACCCTCTAATAACATTAGTTGAAAGGTGAATAAATAATGATGCATCCCACACTTTTATTCTCTTGGAATCTATCGGACAGATTAACGAAGCCCTATAACTTTAAGTCCCTAACCAATCCCATGGCTTGTCTGGTCTGTAACTCAGATTTCACCCCAGTTCTCAATCCCCAAACCTTTGCCTGGTGGAAAAAAGGGTCTGATACATATTGCTGATTTCTGTGACCATAGAGGTATCTTATCAAAACAAACCCTATGGACAAACACCAACTTCCAAGCTCGGAATTCTTTCACTATGTTTAAATTCTAAATTTTCTGAGGTCCCTGCGGCATGTTTCAGATCTCCCCACCTCCACTTCAACGGAGTATCTGTGCAGGTCCTTTGATAAACTTACTGGTCATAGCTCAAAAATGTATAACATACTGACTTCCAAGTCAGAAAAATTGTTTTATATGACGAAATGGGAACAATATCTGGGAGAGGCATTTGAAGTAGATGAGTGGTTTAAAATGACACAGTCTGCTAGATTGGCCAATATTATCGAAACCCTGACCTCCCCTGATCAGTCAGGCTTCATCCCAAATAGACTTATCACAGACAACATTTGTCTGGCCCTGAACGTTCTTCAAGGTGCTAACTTACACAAAAAGCAAGTCCTACTACTGAGCCTTGACCTCAGTAAGGCCTTTGATAGCGTTCTCTGGCCTTATTTATTCTCGGTCCTACAACAAATGGGCTTTAAAGGTGAATTCTTACATGCCCTATATTATCAACCCCAAACAAGAATTAAATTACCTGGATGTAACTCGGGTTTCTTCACACTGTGCAGAGGCAACCATCAGGGATGCCCTCTGTCACCCTTATTATTTGCCCTGGCATTGGAACCCCTTGCAATCGCCATCAAACAATACCCAGACATACTGTATCTGGTTATTCCCTTAAAGCGGGGTTCCACCCTAAAGTGGAACTTCCGCTGATCGGAACCCTCCCCCCCTCCGGTGTCACAATTGGCACCTTTCAGGGGGGAGGGGGTGCAGATACCTGTCAAAGACAGGTATTTACAGCAACTTCCGGGCATAGACTCCCACGGGAGTCTATGCCTCTTCCTGTCCCTGCGCGCTGTCTGCTGGGACACACACGGGTCCCAGAGACAGCGCGGACAATTCCTATTGCGCTGCGAGACTCGCGCATGCGCAGTGGGGAACCAGAAAGTGAAGCCGCAGCGCTTCACTTCCTGATTCCCTCACCTAGAATGGTGGCGGCAGCAGCCGAGAGCCGAGCGATCGATCGGCCTCGGCTGCCGGCATCGCTGGACCCCGGAACAGGTGAGTGTCCATTTATTAAAAGTCAGCAGCTGCAGTATTTGTAGCTGCTGGCTTTTAATATTTTTTTCCACAGTGCAGTCCCGCTTTAAATCTTCCCGCTTTAAGCTCAGCATGTATGCAGATGACATCATGATTTTTATAACCCAACCCCATGTCTCTCTTCCCAACTTGTGTACCATACTAACCAAATTTGCCTCTATTTCTGGACTTGCGGTGAACATAACTAGACCTACCTCATACCTCACTTCCGGTTAATCTTCCCTCTGCCAAGTGTGAGACACTCTGAAGATCTTTCCCATGCCAATGGTCGAATGACAAAATTCCTTACCTCGGCATCTAAATCACACCACAATATTCATCTATCTATGAGGCTAACTACCCAGCATGTTTATCCAAATTGCGGACTCTGCTTAAAATTTGAAGGACATACCTAATATAATTTCTAGGGAGAGTCATAGCAGTTAAAATGACCCTGTTACCGAAACTCTTATTCCTATTCCCAGGGCAGGACTTAGGGTGGTGGGGGCCCCTTGGCTTGAGTCACTTTCGGGCCCTACCTTCTATACATTACCATATTTATCGGTGTATAACACCCGCCTGCGTATAACACACACCCCAAGTTTAGGAGGGAATGTTAAGGAAAAAAACTTTTAGGAGGGAAGTTTAAGGAAAAAAACTTGCATTTAAATGCCCATCAATGCAGCCTTATCAGTGTCCATCTGCAGCCTTGCCTTCCATCTGCAGCCTTGTCAGTGTCATTTGCAGCCTTGCCAGTGTAGCCTTGTCATTTGCAGCCTTGCCTCAGTGTCATTTGCAGCCTTGTCATTTGCAGCCTTGTCATTGCAGTCTTGAAGTTTAAAAATGGCGCCGCCAAGATACAGAGTCCTGTGTATCTCGGGTCCTCTTGGCGGTGTAATGACATATTCGCCCCCATCTTGGTACACCCCATACTCGTCCACAGTAAGGATACACTAAGAAAGGGTAAAGCGGATATGTTGTTACACCCACCAGAGTTTTGCATTTTACATGTATTTATAACAGTAAAGTCAGTTTATATAGTGAAATACAGGACTTAGAACTCCGTCTGACTACTTAGATCTTGAATTTTAAAAGCAGCGGCAACCCTGCTCATCTCACAGGTTTGCTAATCTGACAGGTTTGCTAATCGCTGCTTTTAAAATTCAACATCTAAGTAGTCAGACGGAGTTGTAAGTACTGTATTTCACTGTATACTAACTATAATGTTATAAATACGTCTAAAAAGCAAAACTCTGGTGGGTGTAACAACATGTCCGCTTTACCCCTTCTTAGTGTATCCTTACTGTGGACGAGTGTGGGGTGTGGCAAGATGGCGGCAATGGAACGTCACTTCCGTAGCAAACTGCGATGGGTCGCCTAATATGTCGTTACAGCAGCTCTCGGGTCCTCTCGCGGTCCCGAGTGTACTCGGCTCAGCTCACAGTCACGCCCAGTCCCTGTGTTATGTCCATCATAGGGTGGGACTAAGTGTGACTGTGAGCGGAGCCGAGCGAGTACACTCATCTATGTATCTCGGCGGGGCCCATGGGCTTGAGCCCAGTCAAGCCCAATGGTAAGTCCGGCCCTGCCTATTCCGATCCCTCACTATTAATATTCCTAAATCCTGTATTAACAAGCTACAACGAGAGATCAATAGATTTATTTGGCGGAATAAACGTCCCAGATTTTCTAAACACACTCTTTATAAATCCCAGACTACTGGAGGCCTTGGTCTTCCTAACCTTTGGTTCTACTTCTTGGCTGCACTGTTTTCCCAGATAGCACAGTGGAACATCCCAGACTCGAACGTGCCCTGGGTCAAATTTGAGGCCATTTCCACTAGGTCCTATTGCCTCATGTCCATGCTATGGTCACCCTCCAACTTTACACATAAGCTTTCTTCCCTCAACTTCATTGTTTCCCATTATCTTACCCTCTGGCACCGTTATAAATGCAAGCTTAGCCTAATTTCACCTGCCCCCCCCCCCGGACTCATCCTTTCTTGGGGATCCACTATTCGCCATTGCATTTGAATACCCTGAAAGTTTTACATGGTAGAAATCCAATTCCCTGATTACTTTAGCGGATCTTCAGCTTGGAGATACATTCGCTACCTTCGAACATCTTCGGGCACAAAAACAAATTCCACTTTGGGAACACTTTCACTTTAAACAGATAAGGCATTTTCATATAACCCATTATAACCTTACCCCTACCTCCCTTCCCACGGCCTTTGAACAGATCTGCCGTGATGCCCCTAAAGGTAAGGGTGTCATTTCATCTCTCTAAGAAATGGCATTGGCTTCATATTTCTCCAGTGATCCTCTATATAGAAATAAATGGGAGTCTGATTGTGATGAACAGTTTGCCCCGGAGGACTGGGATACCATGCTGACAAATCTACGTACGGCCACTAAATCACTAGTGATCAGAGAAACGGCCTACAAGGTAATGACCAGGTAGTAGTATACTCCTTCCAGACTCCAGGTAATGTTCCCAGGAACATCTGGACTGTGCTTTAGAGGCTGCCAACACCTGGGCACATTCAGATTCACGTTCACATTCTTTGGAACTGTGCGCTGCTAGCCCCGGTTTGGGGAAAATTGACTGCCGTGGCTTCAGCAATAACGGGGACCACTTTGCAGCTCATGGTCCCAATGTGTTTACTGGGGGCAACAATCCCAGGGATGCTCCGCAGGGATGAATGCCTCATACATACTATTTGTGTTTCCACCCTGTGGGCCATTGCAAAGTTCCCCTTTCCGCTATACTAAACAGAATTGATGTTGTAATGATAATGGAATGTATTTTGTACACCTACAAGATAAGTTGCACCTGTTCTATTGCAGATGGGAAGCCTGGAAAACCCATAGACAGAGACGGACTGACCATTCTGGCACTCGGGCACTGACCGAGGGCCCCACGGCCACTAGGGGGTCCCACCAGGGTTGCCAACCTCTGTAAAAGCAGGGACAGTTTGTAAAAATCTGCATATTTTTACATCTGTCCCTCAAATGGCCACTACCAACATCATTTTGCTCTACAAATCTTGAGATTGTATCTGCTCCGCACTCTCCACTGCCTCGTCAGCCAATGGGAGCACAGTGTACACACCCCCTGCAGGACAGCCTGCAGTGTGGGTACTGACTGCTGCCTGATAGAAGAAGGTAAGCTGGCTGAGCTGAAAGAAATGTATTATTATCAGTGGCTTACCCTGGTGAGGAGGGGGAGGGGGGAGGATGTGTTACATCTATCAGAGCTCCTCCTGTCTCTTATGCTGCTGTTAGATCGATGTGTGTGTGGGAGAACTGCCATGCTTCTGGGGGTAGGATGTTCTGAACTTCCCCAATCTCTGCTACATCTCCCTACTCATCACCTGCCCACCAGTACACAGGCATATCATCCTCCTCCTCCTCCTCTTCTCCTGTATTACCACATCCAATGTCTGAGCTGCTGGGGCACTACATGTGATATATATATATATATATATATATATATATATATATTTACATACACACTATGTACTGTATGTATACTGTGCATGTGTGTGTATATATATATATATATATATATATATATATACGCCACTGGTGTATACTGTGTGTGTGTGTGTACTGTATGATCAATGTGTGCCCACTGCTGCTCAACAGAAGTCGCTCTAACAATCCCATGCCCGTGAAAAATGCACTTGTTGCCAATTGGGGCCATCTGAATAGTGAACTGCTGAGCTTGGCCTTGGATCAGGCAGCAGAGCAGGTCTGGGTGCACACCTGTGCAGTGACATCGTGGCACACATCAAGCATGGCTTTTGTTCACATGACCCACTGCCCGATCTGAGGCCAACCACAGCAGTTCACTATTCCGCTGGCTTTACAACTCACTTGCGCAGTTCAGAGGCTGCAACAAGGGGATATTTTTTAAAATCCTTTTCCTGCCAGCTACCAAGGTGCAAAGGTGTGTGTAAGGGGACACTGATGGAAGGTGACATTGGGGGCTCTGCCGCAGGGTGGCACACAGAGGGGGGGCTCTGCCGCAGGGTGGCACACAGAGGGGGGGCTCTGCTGCCGGGTAGCACACTGGGGAGCTCTGCCACAGGGTGGCACACACATATGGAGGCCATCTCTAAGGCTGGGGGCCCCATGAGTTGTCAGTTCGTCCCTGCTCATAGACATATTTTGTTAGCACAGGACTAACGGTAATTCAGGGTTGTTGTTATGTCTTAACGGCTTGATGCCTTTGTATGTACCCTTTCTATGGTATTTTTACTTTATGCTTCGGATTGTTCTTTACTTCACTTTTTATGTCATTATTTGGATATCATTTATATGATGTACACTGTTACATGACTGTATTATTTTTTGTACCTTCTTCGATAAATAAAAAACGTTTGTAAACAAAAAAAAAATGACACAGTGTGCTTCAAAATCATGCATAAATACCTCATTGATTGAAGATAACTATAAGTTTTGATGAGATGGTACAAGGTACTGATGAGGGTGGCTGCATACATCCCAGGAGACTTGTGCACAACGGAAAATTTCATTTAGTTTCGGTTCGTTGTCATTCGTAAAATACATAATTTTGTTCTGTTATATTCGTTATGTTACGTTAATACGTTTTCGGATAATTCGTTATTATTCGCAGAATGTCGAATTCATTCGTTAGTATTCATTGAAATTCGCTATTTATGTATGTATAGACATTCGTGATAATGATTCGTAGTTTGGAAAGCCGTTTGTTTATTGAATGACAACGTCTCTTCTCCTCAGCTCAAATACAATACAACACCCTTCTAACTCAGTTCTCAGGAATGCACTTTGCCAGTAATCCATCCTCCGGCACAAAACTAATTAGCTGATTGGACTATAAGATTTACTTTGAGTTGACCTTTTGTTTCATTAGATCTTTAAAGAATTACCGAATCATGTCGAATTCATTCTAATTAATTCGTTATATTTCTTTCGTATTCGTTGTAATTTGTTATTTTTTTATTCGGACATTCAGATGCATCCGAATGTCCGAAACATGCACAATTCGGCCGAATTTCGATTCGTTACGAAACGAATTGCACAAGCCTACATCCCAGGGGCTACCTCCTCTTGCTTTCAAGGGTGTGGCATGGAAGGTACGATACTGCACACATGGTGGTCTTGTCCAAAAGATAACTGCTTCCGGATCTGTATCTACAATTTTATTTACTCTAATCTGGCAGAGGTATGCACTCAAAACAATTGATATGCTCACCTCTACTCCCAGCGCTCAAAGGGTGCAGTCAACTTACTCCCACCTGGGGATGGTTCTTAATACTTAGCTGCCATTATAAAATAAAACTTATCATGCATAAAAAACAAAAGAATTGGTTAACCTGAGGATTCAAATATAACCACTAACAGTGCTGATACCACATCTCCATATACAACAAACAATTTGTCTACGTTAAGCATGTAGTACTTTTTTAAAAAACCAGCAAGTCTTTTATCAAAATTGGTGTCCAAACACCAAGTATTAAAGAACCAGCAAGACTTTTGTCAGGTATTAATGTCCATACACCAAGAGATCACACTCTATTCCTCATCAATGAGTGCAGTCCTTCATATTCATATTCATACAATCTTCTCAGATATCTGGGTGTGTATGGGTATGGTCCTACACCTTCACCATGTGCTGTTCCACCTCCGTGAATATGTATATAGATGGCTGCTTACCAGATTCCAATCACTTTAGAGCCTGTCTCCACTATGTGGAAATCCTCTGTCTGGTTCTGTGTGTCCCGCTGATTGCTCTCACATTGGTAGTAGACATGCAAAAGATTCAAGGGGTCTCATATAGTGTGATACCTTTTATTTAGGATTGAAAAAATTCCTTTCCCCCCCTTACATAATATGCTTACATTTAAAACAACTTAAAACCAGCGTATAACATATGTGGTGTAAGTGCTGCCGCACGATCGTCTCACCGGTAGGCTGCAGATCTCATCCAACACAGTCTCCGTGTGTGGACCCGGGTCCTTGTCGGCTAACACTCACCCTCTTGCTCGTGTGATCACCGCCCTGACGCGTTACGCTGGTTTTAAGTTGTTTTAAATGTAAGCATATTATGTAAGGGGGGGAAAGGAATTTTTTCAATCCTAAATAAAAGGTATCACACTATATGAGACCCCTTGAATCTTTTGCATGTCTACTACCAATGTGAGAGCAATCAGCGGGACACACAGAACCAGACAGAGGATTTCCACATAGTGGAGACAGGCTCTAAAGTGATTGGAATCTGGTAAGCAGCCATCTATATACATATTCACGGAGGTGGAACAGCACATGGTGAAGGTGTAGGACCATACCCATACACACCCAGAGGCGGCTCTTTAATTAGGCAAATTAGGCAAACGCCTAAGGCCCCGCACTCGCAGGGGCCTCGCGGGCCGCCTAATTTGCCTGTGATCAAACGCTGATGTCACGGAGCGTCCGATGGCAGCAAGTGTGGAGAGCGGGACAGTGGCCTCTAGGTGGCGGCAGCAGCTGGATTACAGCACCGGGCGGGCTCCAAGGTATGTGGGCGGCATGTCCATGTGGGACCCGCAGCTCCTTCAGCCTGTGCCGCTCTCCAGACCTCTCCTCCGCACCTGCCCCCTAATTGGTTCAGCAGTGTGGGGGTCGCTGAAGCTATCCAGCTGAGCTGCCCCATGATTATGAAGAAGAGGAAGGAGCTCTGCTTCCTGGCCGACCGGAGAGAAGGTGAGTGTCCGTGCAGCCTGCTTGTGTGCCTGAATAGGAGGAGCGGTGGGGAGACTGCACATAGTGGAATTGATTTTTCCATATCCCTCCTGCAGACATTCAGCGGAGAGGAGGAGAAATGATCATTAAGCGGCTGCATGGAGGAATATGGAAAAATCTATTTTACCATGTGCAGTCTCCTCACCGCTCCTCCTATCTAACTTTTTCTCCATCCCCGTGCTGCACGGCCCCTCCGTGTTCTCCCTGGCTCCGCCCCTCCTACTCTCCAGCGGAGTCTAGCCCCTCCATGTTCTCCCTGACTCCGCCCCTCCTACTCTCCAGCGGGTCTAGCCCCTCCGTGTGCTCCCTGACTCCGCCCCTCCTGCTCTCCAGCCCCTCCTTGTGCTCCTTGGCTCCGCCCCTCCTGCTCTCCAGCCCCTCCTTGTGCTCCCTGGCTCCACCCCTCCTGCTCTGCAGCCCCTCCTTGTCCTTCCTGACTCCGCCCCATTTCGCCAGTACCCCCTGCTCTCCACTCCAATTCTTTCTGCTCCCCCTCTCCAGCCCCCACCCCTCCTGTGCTCTCCACCTTTCCA